>NC_081827.1:218798201-219104094 GCF_030867095.1 Alligator mississippiensis | reverse complement strand
AGGAAGAACTTCTTCACAGTTCGAGTGGCCAAGGTCTGGAACGGCCTCCCAAGGGAGGTGGTGCTCTCCCCTACCCTGGGGATCTTCAAGAGAAGGTTAGATAGGCATCTAGCTGGGGTCATCTAGACCCAGCACTCTTTCCTGCTTATGCAGGTGGTCGGACTCGGTGATCTATTGAGGTCCCTTCTGACCCTAGCATCTATGAATCTATGAGTAAGGAGTGCCAAGGCTTCTTGTCCCCAGGGAAACAAATGCCCACGCTCATGTAAATGTGGCCCTGCATGGCATATATAATTCTCTCCCCAGTAGAATTTATGAAACAACAAACCATACATATTGAGGAAATTAGTGATGGTTACACTGCTTAATGCACTAGATACAGATTCTGGTGTAATTAGGGTGGCATAAGAACCTATATAGAAGATGAAAAGCAGAAGAAATTGTAGGTTCCAACATGAATGACAGTTTGGACGATGAGCCATGTGACAAGATGTTTGTGACCACTGAATGTGTGATTATCACAGAATAAGTATATAAGATCATAGGAAAGTAGGGCTAGAAGGGACCTCATGAGTCCAGTCCCTTGTTTAAGGCAGAATTATTCCTGACTAAATCATTTTATTTAAGTGTCTATTTAAACTGCTCTTGAAGATTTCCAAGGATGGAGATTCCGTAACTTCTCTAGGCAACTTGTTCAAATGCTTGACTACCCTTCTAGTGAGAAAGTTTTCCCTAATCTCCTACTTAAATTTCCTCTGATGCAGTTTGAGGGTATTATGCCTAGTCCAGTCCCCTATAGCCATAAAGAAAAGTGTATCTCCATCTTCTTTCTAATTGCCATTTGAAGACTGCTTTCAAATCCCCTCTCAGTCTTCTGAGTCTTATGTGATCAGTCATTTAGTCATCTTCCCATGCTGGGTTGGGGCAGCCACAAAAATTTCGTCAGTGATAAACCATGGACATAGAATAGATTTATTTTTTGTCAACAGCATGAATGGGAAGTTCTCTGCATACAACCTGTTTATGTGAGTGACACAAAGGGGATTGATTAGGCCTTTAAAACACTTTTCAGAAATCATGCCAGTGTGTATTTGCTTGTCAGCAGGGAAGACATATAGAAAGAGATACAATCAGTGATAGTGCAATGGGATTAACATCCTTCTACATGTCATACACAGACTTCGTAGAAACCAGAAAGGAGAAAAACCTGTCAGTTCATCTAGCTAATGACCATTTTAGATTACACTGGAATTTTACATTCTCCTTTAGAAATGCTTATCAATTCTGTTTTAATAAAACATGAACAAGAGAGGATGTATGGATGACATTTTGTAGTTTAAATTACTCCATTCTGAGGTGCATATTTTAAATCATTTAGGGCAGATTCTGAACTCTTTGCTGTCATTAGGAAGTAACTCCTCATTCAAAGGTGTACCTCAGCACAGAGCCCAAGAATATCAAGTTTCTATTGCTAACAGAACTCAGTGAAGTGATATGGTTAGCATCACATCCAGCTGCTTTTGACATCCCAGTCCACATGACCTGACACTCACTACAGGTAGGTGGCCTGGAGCCTTCATGCCTTAGATCCATAAGAAAACACCTTCATTGCTCTACCAAATCACTTCCTTGAATTTAATGAGAGACTCTTAAACTGCTCTTCAGTGAGCACGTCTACACGTGTACATTTACTGCACAGAAACTGAGATTACTGCACAGTATGGGCACATGTCTACATGTGCATGCCTGTACTGCACAGTAAATAAATACCTGCAATATGTTGCAGGTATCAAATTTATGCCCAGTTAGTTACTGCGTAGTAACATATATGTACGTGCCTTACTGCACAGTAATACTGTGTGTGTGGACTGACTTGGGACTAACTTTAGAGTTAATGTGCTTTAATACCTGCATGTGTAGATGTTGGCCTATTCCCACTTACTATGCAGTAATTTACTGAGCAGTAAATTTGAGCCAGCATAAATGCACAGGTAGACACGCCCAGTGGGAATGAGAGTTTTACAATTTGTCTATCACTTGTGTAACAGAAAGTGATTTCAGTGTGTAGCATGTTGTTTTATTATTATAATAATTGCTGTACATAACTCTTATATTTGTATGCTCACAATCAGCAGAAGAACGTTTGAGGAACTAGAAGATGGGAGCAACCTGGTTACCTCCTCAATCCAGAGAATTTATACCATATCTTTTCAGCTGATTGAAAAGATTGATGGTGGTAGCAAGTGATAAACCAATAGATTTCAAACCTACAGAAGATGAAAGCCCAGCCAACACTCCAGACAAAGGCTGCATATAAACATTCAAATAATCTGGGAGAATTCTCACAGGTTTGGTCTTCTGGTTGAGAAATTTACCTACAGCTACATGTACAGACATTTGAATAATGAGGACATTGTGCAGTGGGGGAGTGGCGGGCTGGGCATACATCTCAGTATGCTTTACAGGCTCCCTTAGTCTGCCTGGCAACAGATGGAGCAGTGCAAAGGGCAGCTCTGATTGGCTGAACCAAGCTGCTCACGGTCAGCATGTCTTTCCCTGCAGCACAATGTGGTGGTTCTGAAGGGCATATTCTGCTCTCTGCTAGAGCAGCAGAGTCCAGTGACTCTGTTATCCAGGTAGAAGGGGAGAGGGAAAAGGGTTCTGGAGGACTATGCTCTCTTCTGAGAGAAGCACAGCATATACAGACATTTGGTCCCTCAGGAGAAACTCTCCTGGGAGTGATTTAATTCTGGTTGTTACCAAGCTATTTTTCTTTAGGATCAGTCATCTTTATTCTGGGAGAAAAAGCCTGAATATCTGTGCACTCATGGTTTCTCCTAGAAGAGCAGCAACTCTCCCAGGAGAAACTGAATATCTATATAGGTCCTAAGACTCCCTAAATGGCAAGAGAAAATATTCCTTTTCTGCTACATCATTCACTCCCTTTTCTGAGACACAGTAGACATTAAAGGCAAGTAAAGCTCTCTTGGCCATAAAAATAAAGCCACTTCAGAAATAATTATTTTTTCCGAAGAACGAATTGTTTAGAAGAATTCATTCTTCCAATCCATCCTTAACATATATTAACACAATAGTATGCCATGACTTTTAATTTCTATGCTTTGCTGTAATTCACTGTATCATGCTAATGTTATTTTAATGAAGCATTTTGTGGCAAAGTTTCCTTCTTATAGTATAAAAAACAAATGAACATTAGCTCCTGCATCTAAGGGTTTTAGAATGAACACAATAGACCATAGCAGTGCTTTTATTATTCTCCCTTAGGTAAAATATATAAAAGGGTTTGAAATGGATGTTTTTAACCAATTGGGTAGTAATGGCTTCCCTCAAGGTACTGGAGTACAAATTGTAATATCCTAAAGTACAGCTGTTATTTAATCTCATGTTAACGTATTTCTCTTGCGTAATAGCCAGGCTTTAATCTCAGCACGCAGCAGTGGCTATTCCCTACATTTGTTCTGTTCTCATAGTTTATATCATAGGCTAAAAGCCTAGGGGCTCTGTGTGCTGGCTGCCAGTTTTTCCACAACTCTTCCCTCCACTGCAGTCCAAAATGTATTACTGTATTATTCTTTCTGACTTCAACGTGGATTCATAGGATCATAGGAAAATAGGACTGGAATGGATGTCAAAAGGTCCTCTAATCCAACCCCTTGCTCAAGGCAGAATCATCACTGACCAAACCATCCCAGTCAAGTGCCTGTCTAAACTGTGCTTGAAAATTTAACGGAGGGAGATTCCACAAGTTCCATAGGTAGCCTGTTCCAGTGTTTGACTAGCCCTCTACTGAGACCTTCTTTCCAATCTCTAACCTAAATTTTCTCTGCTGGATCTTGAGGCCATTGCTACTAGTCCTGTTCCCACAGTGACCAGCCTATCTCTATTCCCTTCATAATCCCCTTCAGGTATTTGAAGAATGTTATCAAATCTACCCCCCCCCCCCCCCCCCGGCAAGTCTTCTCCTCTCCATGCTAAATAATCCTCATTATTTCAGCCTTTCCCTATGGATTATACATACACATGAATGAGATTCGCTGCTATACACAGCACTAGTACAAGGCCAGTTTAGCTGTTTGAGCTTCTGCATAAGGATCATTTTCACATCTACATCAAGGTAGAAAAACTGGCATGGCTTTGTTGTAGGTCCTAAGAGAAGAATTCTCCAGGAGTCATGGCAGAGCTGTCTCAGCAGGAGGGCTCTGTCATTTCCCTTTCAGTGCCACAGGATCTGTAGTTGGGAACTTAAGGGGTCTGTGGAAGTCATTTTATTTAATATAGCATTTATTTTCCTTCAGCACATATGCCATCCACTCTGATAGATTCTCAGTTTTGTGGGAGAAATCCTGACCCACCCACCTGAGAGTTTAGACTTCAGGGGGATGAGGTTTTATCTGTGTGAGGAAACATTTAAATAGCATTGCAATTAGTAAGTTTAAAAAGAATTACATAAATAAGGAATAATCCTCAGGGAAAAATGTGGTTATCACTAGATCCCTGCTAAGAGGTTCTCTAAAATGTCTTAAATATAATGGACTTTTTGTTAGTATGAAAGAGTGAAGATTAGAGATCTCAGACCAGTATCCATTTATAAAAAGAAAATCCTAGGCATAAATCATATTGTTATAACAATATAAATGTTATATTTATGACATAAATAAGTCATAAATCCTAAATTTGACATCTAGTACAGATTGGATCCCCTTCTTGTCTTTTATACCAGTAATCTATTTGTATTACTACCTCACACACTGCTTTGGAGGCAGTGGACTGATATTTGCTGACAACCTGATTTAGAGAGATTTTTAGTTATGGTAAGGTTCTTGCTGTGTTTAGAGTTCTACAAAGTAAAATTCCCATACACTGCCTTCAGATCTGGTCTCTTAATTTTAATCCATTCTGTCATTGGTGACCTTAGTAGTAACACACAAAGCATATTTCATATAAAAATAATTGCTTTGGAGTATTCTGTTATAGATTGAACACCTCCTCCTTTAGTTTTCATTCAACACAGAATGAATATTCCTATAGTTCTAATTCAGGAAAGTTCTTAAGCACAAGTGAGCTTTGAGCCTGTTCTTAGGTTGCACTGAGGTCAATGCTGGGAAAATAAGGAGAGGTTGGCATTTTTTCCCCATAAGTTCCCATTATATTGTTATTAAGGATCTTCAGGCTCATCTGTGCTTCTTCAGCACCTACAGCGGGGGTCCTGATCTTCTGGGCCCTATGCTTATTTAAATATTTAATAACAACAGCAATAGCAATGATGTATTTTCTCCATGCTTCTATAATTTTGTACAGCATAAAAAGCATTCAGATGCCTATGTCACCTACACAGTTATGTTAAACATAAGGCTGAACATCCAACCTAAAAAGAGAAACACTTTTGCTTTATTTTTCTTTCTTTATTATGGTGCTGGGTCATTAGTTGCAATATATTCCATTTGAAGAAGTACCAAAAAATCCTGAAGTTAGGAAGTTATAGTACATAAACAGATGATTAATATTAGAAACACAGGAGCTACAAAATCTGGGGCTGTATTGCTTGCAATACCTAAATTAACAAATTGTCACAGATTGTCAGGGCAAAGTTTGTAATCTTGGTAGCACTTCAAATGAAAGGAACATTTATAAATACTTTAACAATAATTAATAAATTATGACTAGAAATTGCTTTTTTCAAATAAATTATTATACAATGACATGGCCTGTTTTAGAGATTTGTATCAATTATTCAATATTTCATTACAAATTTGTTATAGCAAGCACTCATAAAGAGGAATACATAAAACTATTTATAGATGTCACATGTCTGCCACATGTTGTCATGCCTTTGACAATAATTTATTAGTGATATTGCAAATTAAATTAATATTTTATTAATTGATAATAAAGTACTCACAGAGGGTCAGATTCTGATCATCATTATGCTGCTGTCATGACATAACTGTTGCATGGGCACACATTACACTTAGGATGGTTTAAATGTGGTTTGAACCTGAAGGGAACGGCAGAATCTGGTTATAGAACATACATTTGAAACCCTTTCAAAGGGGAAACATTTCAAAAGGGCAACAGCTGTTAAGTTCTAATTCTTATGTGTGAATGAGCTAAAAATGATTCAGCACATTCCAACTTTAACACTGCTTCATCCAGGGTTAAAGCTGAAGTGTTTTTGCTAGAGTTGAGTCATTCTTACCTTATTTGTAACACCACTTTCCCTTTTAAAATGCTCTCCTTGTGGAAGGGCTCCAAATGTGTGCGCGCCCATGCATATGTGCCTGTTAAACTATTTAAAGCTGCCTGGAATGGTTCAAAAGCATGCCTGGAAATCAAGAACTGATCTAAACCAGTTCACTGTGAACTGATTCAGTGTTGCATAGACACCAAGGGCGTCTATACATGTACATTGAGCCTGCTCTGATGTGCCGTAATTACAGTATGTCAAAGAAGACTCGATTAATTGAGTGTGGTAATTGCCATGCTGCAGAAGACTCCAGCACCATGTGTATCAGTATCCCCATGCTGAAGAATGGCAGCGGGGGTTCAATGAACTTTAGTTAAAGCGCCCCCGCTGCCATTTTTCAGCATGGGAATGCTAATACATGTGATGCTCTGGGTGCTTTATTTAGAGACCCTCTTGGAGCCTGCTCACTGTGAGACATGCTGTGCTGGGTGCTCATTTCTACCCCTAGGTGTCAAAACCTCAGTGCTTCACGCAACTGTTAACTGGTTCCCAATCACTTGCACTTTGGAGTGGTTCAATCGTTATGTGTGTCTATATCTAGTGTAGCTGAATTTGGAATGGTTGTGAATGTTACATAATACTTTAGGACTAATTCCTCCCTTAATCATTATCTTTAGATAAGGGCCCTGAAGAATCATCACAGCCTGGACTATGTCATACAGGAGTGTTACTAGAGTTAAGGTATTATACCCTAGGCACATCTACACAAGACATTTACTGTGGAGTAAACTAATTAGCTTTACAGTAAAATGTCTCCATCTACACATGTGGAACAATTAGGTCCGAGTAAACTAATTTAACTCTGCTGTAGGTTAACTTAGATTCTCTGCCTCTGCATAATCTCATCTTAAACCCAGGAACATGATTTCATTGTTGTAGGGATGCTGAATAAGTTCTTTTAAGGTTATGTATCATTTTTGCAGTTTTAAAAAAGTGCAGAGGCTCCACTACTAGTCTTTTTGTGAATCAGGTAGGGCTTTATCATTTCAACCAGTACTATTTAATATATTATTATTAATTAGAGTATCATCTCTAGTGTCTCTTATCGGACATATATATTCAGCTGTACTTTGTCTTTTTCACACCCTAAGGTACGCAGAAAGAGACACTTACACACAGCTAAAAAACATAGAAACCTTGCTACTTATATAGATGAGAAAATTTCCTGAGGAATGGTATAGCATCTGTGCTTTTGGCCAGTGTGAGACAACTAGTCATGCTACTGAAAAGCAACAATGGTGGCATAGGCAATCGGTCATTTCCTTTTCTACTGAGTAAGGAATTAAAGGAGCTCTTCCAGATAAGGTGAGCTAATGAACTTTCAACATGTGTCATGGGAATTAGGAGCAGCAGTACTAATAGTTTAGAGTGGACATGCGATGCTACAGCAACATAACATTGCAGGCACAAATTGTGATGCTGCAGCTATGTCACTGTAGCAGTGTGCTCCCTTGCTATAGTGCATTGCTATGGTGACATAGCGGCTAAAAATACCTGTGAGCTGCTGGCATGGTGCAGTATGGGCTCTTACTGCACTGTCATTTAGTACTTCCTTTTGGATGCAGTAACAACACCATAGGGACACATGTAGATGCGCCCAGTTTGACCCACAGTCAAGCTGTCTCCCAAAACTCTGAATCTGGAAAGCAAGATTTAGAATAAGAAAATGTTGTTGGCCCTTCTGAAAATGAAGGGCATGAGAAGAAATTAAATAACCACAAAATGAATAACATTACCTGTCCTATTTGTAATGGTATCTTTTACGGTGGCAAAATATTTTTAAAAAGATCCCTCGTGTCTCATTTTCAGTGTTAAAATATATTGCCAAAGTTGAAAGCATTCATGAAAGCTATGATTATCAGCCTAGGACCTGTGGTCTCATATTAACTTTCCAGTCTAAAAAAAATGTATAAAGTATCTGTACACCCTAGTTTCTAGGTTCTAACTGGTTGTCATTTGGGGGAAACTAAATTTGATACTGTTGAAGAACTGCACCCTTTTTATTACTGTCACTGTTGTTCATTTGTATAATTAATGGGAACACTTCCTTGGTACAAGGTGGACTACCCTACAATTAGCAATCAATTTGTAAGTTTTTTTGAGTGTTGGGCATTTTCAGGCTTAGGAAAACAAATAAATAGGTTGCTGCTTAGATTTTTTTTAACTGTTATACCACTCTACCTCTTCTAAAGAGTTCAGTTTTAAACAACGAATATCCTGCTACCATTAAATTTTGACATAGTGTAAAAATCAGTAACTTTAATAGATGAGTGGCAGATGATTTGCAATGACTGTATAGAAGCTTAGGATAGCATAAATTCTTTAGTTCTAATTAACCCTTTAACAACTCTTCTTCTTTGTCTTTGCCTTGTACAAGTTCAGCTGAGGGATGAGAAATGAGAAATCTACTAAAAGCTTCACTAATTCTGAGTACCTAGAATTATTAATGTTTTTGTCTTACTTTAACAATGCTTGCCTTGCCAGTGTGTAGTGCATCCCCTTCTATTTCCAGTGAGTTATAGTTCTGAATTGTGTGTTGTTTAAAAATGGGACAACTTACACCAGGGCTGTCCAATAGGGCTGTGCCAAGATTCAGTCCCTGATTTGATTCAGTGGCCGAAACTCTGAATCCAAATCAAATCAGGCACAGCTTTAAATGTTTTTTCTATGTAGCAGCCTTTAAAAAATGGACCCACCTGAACAGAATGGGAAGGGCTGCCTGGCAGAGAGACAGAGTTTGTCCCCGAGGGGACACTGTAGGCTCTGAGGCCAAGTGAAGCTGTTTGGGAGCAGCCCTGTTGGAAGTGGGAAGGGTGATGTAACCCCAGCAAAGTTTTGAAAGAGAGCCATTAGCAAAAGCCCGGGAAGGGCCCTGAGCTGGGATTGGCTGAGAGACTTGGATAAAAGGGGAGCAGTTTTTCCCGTGGGGGGAGGGAACAAGAGAGAGAAAGGGAGCTGAGGGACAGGCTGGAGACCGGATTCAAAGTCTCAGTGCAGTGGTCCCTCGGAGAGCCCCTGAGAGAGGCCTGCAGGAGCAGCAGTGGAGAAGCTGCAGTGGCAGGATCAGGCAGGGACTGCTGGTGTGGAGAATCCAAGTCTGGAGAGACCTGACTGCAGCTGGTGTGGCTGGGTGAGCACAGCAGAGTGGGGGGCGGCGGGAGGGACTGCCGGAGTCTGCCCTAGTTTCCCTGGTGGGTGAGGGGTCCCAGGGGCAGGCAAAGCCCAGGGAGGGGCTGTGTTTGCCGGGGCTGTGAGGCTGTGTGGGGCAGGAGGGTTGCTATAGCCTGCAGCCCAGACACTGCTCCCAGCAGAACCAGGGAAGGGGGTCAAAGGCAGGGGAAGGCTGTCTTGCAAGAACTGTAGAGGAGCCGCTGCTTGCTGCCCAGAGACCCCAGGAGCACGGAGGCAGACACCAGTGCCAGGGAGTGTCCACAGACCACGTGCAGGGACACAGACAGTCCCACTCCCTGAGATACCCCGCCAGGGGCAGTGCACATGGGATCCCCAGTACACCGTGTGCAAGTGAGAGACTGTGTAAATAAGTTCTTGAGGGTTTATTAGACAGTATATCCATGTGCTTATTTAATGATTATTTGTTATGATGTAAATAATTAAATCTTGTAAATAGTTTGAGAACTGTCTGCAAGGGTGCTTGATTGTAAGGGGAGGCTCTTCGCTCAGGGGCACTGCAGCAGCTTCCCAGGGGGGCTGGGCAGGGCTATTGGCTACCGGGTACCCCCGGATCCCATTATTCAGGTGAGGGTGCATGTAATGTCATGCCCAGGGTTACATGTACATACCTTAAGGTACCAAGTGGCTTGTGAACGCTGAGATGGTGGAGCAGATGGAGTGTCTCACAGGAGCGTGGAAGGCTCCTCAGTACACTCTGCAGCAGACCCAGAAGTGGACCAGAAACACTTCCAGTCCACTTCTGGATCCACTGGGAAAGCACACTGCCCCTCTCCCCCAGCTCAGTGACTGGTGCCTCCTGGGTCTGGAGAAGCACCCAGTGTCCCAGCACGGCTGATTGCTGAGCTGGAGGGAGAGGGTGTGTGGGGAGGAACCCCCTGCGTGATTGGTGGTGGACCCAGAAGTGGACTAGAAGCACGTCTGGTCCATTTCTGGGCTTGCTACTGAGCACGTGAGGGCCCCGCGCTCCTATGGGACCCTCCACCCACCCCAGCATTGCAGCATTCATGAGCCATGCCTGGTACCTCGAGGTATGTAGAAAAAACATTTAAAGCTGTGTCTATGGCCAAATTGCTGGTTTTCCAAATCCAGCATCAGATCTTCAGATTCAGCCGAATCGAATTATGGACAGTAAGCCGAATCAAAAAATTGAATCACTGTCCCTGATTCGGGCTGAATCCAAATCTGAATTGAATACGACCCATTTTGCACACCCCTACTGTCCAACTGGCAGTCTGCAGCTTCCATATAACTCCAAAGGAGTTAGTATAAGGCCTGCAGGCTCCTGCCCAGCCACTGCTCCTTGCATTGCATATGCTGCTATGGTGGCCAGGGCCTCTGAGCTTTCCCATGCTCTTCTGCTTCTTGTTTCATTCCTGGGGTCAGGACACCACATTGGGCAGGGGGCTAGGGAGAGGCCTGGGCTGCCCACATTCTGTGAACAGCCAGAAAGAAAGGACCCAGGGCTGCACATGCAGCTAGGAGTGGACATGGGCTGCACATAGCTCTGTGCAGTGTGTGGCCCTGGGGTCTGTGGACTATGGGGCATGTAGCCCTTTGCCACCCAGAAATTGGACAGATCTGACTTACACAATTAACAGTATTGTAGTGGCTTGGATTGTGACAGGTCCAGCATACCAGGTCTTTGTAAATGTGACTAGTCCTGGCATTAACCCCAATTTACTAACTTTTAGAAAAACAAGAATCTGTACCATTCTATTTTATCTCATTTTCTCTTGTCTGGTTGATGCAATAATAAAACAAACTAAGCTCCAGTTCTGGCAGTTAATAGACTAATTTATTTACTTATAAATATCAGGATGTCTTGCATTTCTCATGTCAAAATAGTTATGCTAGATAGTCCTGACATCACAACACATTCTAGCAGTGATTTAAATTACCAGAAGAGTTATGAGTTATTTCAGCCATGGGTATAGCTTCCCAGCTAGAGTGACCTGCATGTAGGCATGTGCAGTCCCCCAAATCCTTCTGCCAGCAGCCATGCAGCTGACCAATATGTACTTCCAGAGAGCACCCCCAAAATTCAGGGGCACTGAAGGCTGGAACAAGTAGAGTTGCATTCTGCTTCACCTAGTCAAACCCAACTGCCGTTCTTTCCCTCCGTGCTGGATCCAGTTCCTGTGAGCCCTAGCAGTGCCAGAAGTCTCAAGGAAGTGTAACATTCTCCTGGCCAAATCCAGCCCTTTTAACATCATTATAGTCAGCCAGAAAAGTGAATCCAAACCCCATCTTTGAACCGAAGGACACTGGAAACCCAGACCTGGATCAGGCTCTGGATTTCCTAAACAAGGCCTGTATCTCTAGTGGATTGAACCAGAACTCCAACCCAAAGTCACAAACTGTTTAGAACTGCTTTTACTACTTACATTGTAGAGCAGTATGGATATGAGTTCAAGCAGATGGGTATGAGTAAAGACAGAATATGGCTCAGCATATAAACATACTGAAAGGATTATGTGCCCATGATCATTCGTCAGCTCTCAAATACAGCAGTTCAAAGCTAGGGTAACTTACACTGGGCTTTTGGTGTTACATGAATTCATAAGGTAGAGCTATTGACTTTCGCAGGTATCTATTATACAAATTGTTTTATATATTGTTGAGGGCTGTCTTATTTAAGCACCTCCTGTTGTAATTGTCTCCATGAGCTGTCTTTGCTGTTTATTATATGTGTATTTGAAGGGGAGATGGGAATTGTTTGATATGTTTATTTTTCATAAAATTCTTAAAATATATACAGCCAATTACCCTCTTGAGAGTTATTAATGTTCAGCCTTATTTTTTCTCCCAGTTTGGCAGATTCTTAATTCTCAAGTGAGTGGCTGTCTGGATAGTACTTTCTTGTTCTATTACCCAGTGCTTAAATGACTCATCTCACATATTAGATAAAACAGGCTGCCTATACATGGGGGTGGAGGGGCAGTGTTTTAATTACAGCAGTTCCTGGAGAGCTGCTCTAATTAGAACACCTCATTGTCATGTGTGTTCTACTGCCTCATTGTCAGGAGCGCACACGTGCGTTTCCATGAGACAAATAGCAGCGGCACATAGTGCAAGTTGCGAGGCAAGTTGCCCTGGGTGGAGTAGAGGAGGCTGGGGTCAGCAACTGGGCTGGTTCCACCAGCCTTAGTTGGGGCACTGGGGCTCCAGCAGGGGTGATCTGGCAGCAGAGATTCTGGCCAGCAGCCAAAGCATGGCACTGGCCAGTCAGACTCTGTTTTTCTCATCAGGCGGTGCATGCTATTGCCACATGTGCTGCCCCACTTCTTCTAGCGTGGGTTTTTTGAACACTGGCATCTCCTGGTGCCAAATCCCTCTCCCTCCCTGCGCCCCCTTCCACCGCAAATTAGCAATGTAGGAAATGCTTGCATGTGCAGTGTTTGTGGTGTGTGGAGCCACAGATGGGTCTGCAGCACTGCATACTTCACATGTGTGCTCATCTGGATGTGCCCAATGAGATTAGAAATTGCTGCTGGGATGCTTTATTTAAACCTCATTTGATAAGGCTTAGATGGAGTCCCCCAGTGGCCATTTTTAAATATGCAGGGATTTATGCATATGATAGTGAAGCCATCATATGCATCATATTAGAACACAGAGCAGACTTGACTAATCGAATCTGCTCTGATGTGTTCTAATTAGAATACAAACCAGCATATGTATAGGCAGCCACAATGTAAAAAGATTATGTATATTTATCAGTTTGATCAGTAAGAGAAATAACACTATAAAAAAGATCAAAATAGTAATGATAAATCAAGTGTGATTCATGAACTCTTTTGGGGTCTATAGAGCATTAAGAACTCGTTAAAAGTTGGAAAAAGTATAAAGATTGTAATAATCCATAGTAACAAAGTGTAACATTAGAAGCATATTAGAAAAGATTTTCAAAGGCACAAATGTAAGTCAGACATCTAATTCTCATTGATCTTCAGCAAAAGCCAATGGGAATTTGATGCTATACTGCCAAAGTGCCTTTGAAAATCTCTCCTACTAAACTTTAGTACAAGTGTAATGTATCTCCCAAAAGGCTTAACACATTAAGAGCCAAATTTATAATGAATCTCCCTAAGTGTACCTCTGGCACTAATACATATACTTGCACATTGTAACGGTGACTTGCCATCCATGAGAAAATAAGTTTTAATCCAAAAAGGAAGGGGAATTTAGACAATGTGACTACAGCATACTCAGATTAAATTAAAAATAGCTCAAAGAGTAAGCAATTCCAGAGATGCTCTGGGTGTGTAGGGAATTCTGCACTAGACTGATGAAACTTAAGTCATTAGTTTGGAACAAGAAAATCAATATTAATAGACTTTGTTGTAATCAAACATTGCACAAAAAGGGTAAAAGCATTTCATTACAGGTCTATATGTCACAGAAAATGGGACTAAAATATAACTGTCTATCTAGAAATGTTGAGTTTTATTACATGTTGGATATGATGTATCTTGTGTGAGAGAGAACAGAGTGGTATTCACTCATTACTGAAGTTACTGAAACATATATCATTGTTCATATAAGGATATAATAGATAGCATAGTAATGATATGTCTAGGTCAGTGATTCTCAATCAGGGTGCCAGGTGCCTGGAGATCATTTGAAGGGTGCCATAGGAAGTATGAGGAGATAAACACAGAAGGGCAGGTGCAAGTTTCAGGTGTGAGCAGATAAGCAGATAAGGGAAGGCTCAGACTCTCCCTGACTGAATGCTGGTTCACTCCCACTGCTTGGCTCCTCTGCAAACAGGTAAACTCTGTAATGAATGAACAAGTTTTTGAAATGGGGTGCTATTCAGTTCACAGAAGTTATGGGTGCCATGAGTTTGATGGGGCATGCCCAGTGTCTAAAAAGCTTGAGAACTACTGGTCTAAGTTAGATTTTCTCTAACTGTTATATCATTTCTTTACAGCAGTAGTTTTTGATGTTTTGTTCATTTGCGGACCCCTAAAATTTTTTGAATGGAGGTGGAAACCCCTTTGAATTGTAAGTATGGGTATTCACATATTTTCATTAATCATAGTCATTGTTTATGGACCCCTTAGACATAGTTTGTGGACCCCGAGGGGTCCACAAACCACAGATTGAAAACCACTGCTTTATAGAATCAAAGACTTAAAAGGGAACGTCAGAGTCTCCTAATCCCACCCCTTGTGCAGAAGCAGGATTCACTATCTCTTGAGCTATGCCAGACATTGGTCTGTACAAGCTCTCTTGGAAACTTCCAGTGAAGGAGATTCCACAACTTCAGTAGACCTCTTTTTCCATCCTCCTACTGTTCTTACAGGGAAGGTTTTCCTGACCACCTCCAATTGTATAAATATTAGTGAGAATGTGATTGAATAGCATTTTTCCAACCCTGAAATGTGCCACAGAGAGTGGTTATGGGGTGTACCCTCAGAGTGGCTTCACCATTGCATTTCCAGGATGGGTGCATGTGAATAGGAGTGGGTAGAGGGAGTAAGGTTGAGGGCATCTATCCCTGGGAGTGGTAGGGCAGATATACACTTAGCATGGTGCTGGGAATTTGCCAATAAGCATGTGAGACAGAGACTATGGCTCATACCTAGTGCTGTACTATGGAAGACTCTGTACTGTCAGGAAAGCAATTATGATAAGTCATCTTGCATCCTTTTGGGATGTGATACACAGAATGGAAGCACTGACCATCATTGCTGCACTTCCTAGCATAGTCCTTTGATAGTAGTAACATGCTATAAGGCAGAGGTAGCAAACTCACATACCCCCTGGGCCAAATTCAGACTGCAGGGCTCCTAATGGGGCTGGATCTGGACCATGGGGCTGCTGGCAGGCTAGATCCAGATGCAGCAGCAGGGTAATCAGTGGTGGCAGTGGGATGAATGGCATCAGAGCGCCATGGAAGTTAATGCAGCCATTGCTCACACCTTGTTTCTGATTTACTTTTCCAATTGACATCTATATCCCAGACCTCACTTGTCTTGTCCCTGAATTCCCAGACCCTTTACGAGCTTTATGGACCAGCTGACAACTTCATGGGCATATATATTTGACACATCTGCTGTAAGGGTATGTCTATACCAGTGATTCTCAACCAGGGTGCCACCCATTTCAAGGGTGCTAGGGTGTGCTACCCAGTGTTAGCACTGTTAGGTTTGCAAATATAATTCACAAGATAAACCCAGAGATTTCAAATAGAAATAGATAGTTGTGTTCCTTCTGAATGCTTTGCAACAGAAAAACAGTTCTATTATTTTTCTGTAGGGCAAAAAAACCATGAAAACTAAGCTGGCATTTTGTGAGAGGTACCTCAAATCTATCCAGGAGTGCTTCAAGTCTATCTATGAGAGCCTGAAGTGTAAAAAGACTGAGACTCATTGGTCAATACAGTACAATGCAGAGCCATGAAGGGATACCCCCAGATAGTTGTGGACTTACTACTCAAAATGTTTGTATCAAAATATATATTTTTAATATCTTAAAACCTTTCCTAAAATGTAACTTCTATCCTTTGCACAGCCCTAATAATGAAAGAGAGGGTTTGCACCTATATTGTACTAAAAGGTAGCATACAAATGTTTTGCTTTGCTGAGTTTTGCTTGGACTAGAAAAGTGAGCATTGAGTTTCTCAGGCTGCTGTTTCTCAGAATATAAAAGAAGCCTGGAAGTTAAGAAACACTGACTTTTTTTTTTTTTTTTAAGAGGTTTGTCACGGCGGGGTCCTCTCGGAGGGCTGTGATCTCCTTAAGGCCTTCCTCCATGCCAATTCAGCCTAAGGGCACCCTCTTTCTTGCCCGCCACGTCTTTGATGTTCAGTAGGTTCGGGAGGCTGCCTCGCGTCTCCTTGGGCACGTAAACTCCTGGACCCCTCGTGGGTCTTATCCTGCACCCGGGGGTGCCTTGGGGCACCCTAGCCTTATGGGCTACGCGTGGCTCCTACCACCCCTGATACCACGCCCCAAGCCTCGCTAATGTACCCGATGTTGGTATGTCCTCCTCTCTATAGTCTTCCCCCTCTCTGGGGTCTTCTCTAATCCTGTCCCTCTTCTCTGGGGCCTCTTCTAAAAGTATTGTCCCACTCAGGGACCCCTGTCCACTTTGGGACTCTCTATCGAGCCTCCGGTCTTTCAGGCCCATCGCGCTGCTTCCCCTTTTGCGGGATGCCGTGCTGCTATCCCTTTTCGGGGACCACCACAGCACCCTGTCCTTCTCCTGGGCGCACCATGCTGCTAACCCCTTCTCTCGGGGGCAACCGCAGCACCCTGCCCTTCTTCTGGGGCGCTGCGCTGCAAACCCTTTCTGTTTGAGTCCACCGCAGCACCCTGCCCCTGTCCTGGGTTTTCCCCTGCAGCGCTAGCCGATTACCGGGCTCGCTACGCCCGTCCTGGGCTTCTCAATCAGGCCCCTCTTGGGCCTCTCATATATTGCCCCTCTCGGGCTCCTTGTGCCCACCTTGGGCTTCTTAGTAGTGCCGCCCCCTCTTCAGGGCTCACTGTGCCCACGCTGGGCTCCCTAATAAAATCATCCCTCTCTCTGGGACCTGTTGTGCCCATACTGGGCTTCTACACTATGCGCTCCCCACTTCCTGGGGCTCGCCACGCCCACGCTCGGGCTTTCCAGTAGTGCCCCCTCCTGGGGCCAGTTGTGCCCACGCTGGGCCTTCTCAAAACGCCCCTCTCTGGGGCTGGGGTCTATGCACCCCGCACATGACCCGGGGTCTCAGTTCCCTGCCCGCAACCCACTGGTTGCACCTGCAAACCACTGGTTGCGCTACACCCTCCTCGGGTGCTGGGGTCCCCACACTCCCGTGGGGCCCTTTATGAGGCCTCCTTGCCAACCCCTACAGCCTCACCCAAGCCTCCGGTTGTAATATCACAACGTCAAAGCAAAACCACAAGCCCCTAGGTTATAACATAACTACAAGCCACATGGCCATAACTTAGTATTGTGGCTCGAGCCTCCAGGGCTATCAGGAGCTATACTTGCAACTTAGGCTTCTTCCCATATCTTGGCTGAGGGAGCTCCTGCCTCTCCAACTGCTGGCAGAGAACTGCCAGCCTGGCCTCAGCCCTGGGCTTTATAAGGGCCAGGCCCTGCCTCCTCCTGTCCAGCTGATTCTGATTAGTTGCCCCGGCAGCTCGCAGCTGTGCTCCTTAGGCTCTGCCAGGGCTCTCTCTCCCTGGCAGTTTCTCCTCTCTAGGAGCAGGCACTGAGATGTCCTGCGACAAGGTTAATATAAAATAAATTCTTCCTGACATACATATAGGACTTGACAGAAAGTAGATTGCACATAGTAAAATATCTATGCAAGTTATATACATTTTAAAAATAACTATTAAAATATTTTTAGATATTATTTGTCTTGGGAGGAATATGGAACAAATATATTCAGCAATACAATAACCTGAATACTGTAGTAATATTAAGCTTTGACTATCACAACACCCAGGAATTTTGTGCTTTCCCTCTGTTAGGTTTGTGCCTGTGGTTATGAATACCATTTCTATTTTCAAAGCCTGCATCAATTATTTTTGAAAAGGGATAATATTTTCAAGTGTCAGAAAGGTTCAGCTAGAACCCTGAAGTCACCTGAAACAGGGATGGTTCTGAAGTTATGGTAGAAACATAAATATCAGTGAGGGTTTACTGCCAGGGAGCCTGATCATTGGTATGGATCCCAGTTTACTGGGTTTCTGACCAACTATTCATTTTTGCACCGAACCCTGTAAGGGGAAATATTATTTAATTGTCATAATTAATGAATCTTGTACACCTAGATTTAAAACAATGTGAATTAGTGTGGTACAAGAATTTTTCTAATAAAAGTCAAATTATAACATTTCCCGTACACTTAGAACATCTCAGGGTGAGATACTGTTCTTTGGTGATTAACTGTGATAAGTAACAGAGGTTGAAATGTATTACAGTATATGCATTATATATCAGACATAATAAATGGTGGGAATCTGTACTGTCAGGAAAGCAATTACGATAAGTCATCTTGCAATGTTAATTACAAAATAGCTGGGATATAATTTATCTAAATTTATGGATCTTACTGCATTGCTCAAGGAAATAGGGTATTGTTAGATGATTGGGGATGGTCGGATGACAAAGCCCTGATTTAAAGGAAAGCTGACTGGCATAGAAGCAGCATTGTTCATAAAGGCATGTTGTAAGAGTGCTAAACACTGAAGAGCATGGTGTTCAAAATGCAATTTTTGACCTTGAAACCAATCATGAAACACAAGAAGAACCTTTGTGTGGGTTCTTTAAACTGAGCATTAACTACTTTTAGAGGTGGATGACTGCTGTAACTAGGAACTAAAATTTTAGGAAACATCAGAAGTGAGTTCCCTTCTAAAATCCATTGTGCAGTCAACTTCCACATCTCTCAACTTTTCATGCTCTTTTTATAAAGTTAAGGATTATTTTTATCCCTAGCTTTATAATTAATAGCAGGTCTATGGCTATTTCCATCTACCTCTCCATCAATGTGTCAGAGCTGATTAAATACATCTACAGTTCTAGGTAATATCACTGCTGTTCAGGTCAGACTATTATATTTCCCTGCAACATTTGACTTCAATATAGTCCATGTATATCCTATTCTCACTCAGTGAGGAAACAGGTTGCCCTCATGTCCACCTCTTTCACTCTTCTGATAGTCTACATTTTCTGATAGCTATAAATTGTGTTGGGTTGAGTAGCCTCTGTAGGTCCATTATTTCCCCGTTTGTAGACAGGAGCAAGAGATGGTTGGAACCTTAGGGAGGTACCTCCCCAATGTGTTGGCCCATATGACTAATTTAGCGCTTTTGGGGGAAGCAATCTGCTACTTCTACAGATCAAAACAATTCATTTTACCCTGGACCGGGGAAGTACTACCCCTTGCTATAGGCTAAAAGTAAACTCTTAGTTTAGACGTAAGATTCTTACATCCAACATGTATGAGATAAGGCATCTTGACCGAATGTGCTCAGAAAGTGAGTAATATAGAAATTAGTATTGCATAGGTTGTTTTTCTTTAGGATAATACAGTGGCCAGTTTAAAAAAAAATCTCTCCATTTTAGTTTTGAACCAGGAATTCCTGATGAGCTATGAGCACCTGCAAAATATAAGATAAAGTAATCTTCCCCTCCCCCCCCCAAAAAAAAACCTCTGAAAAGGTGGCATTCTTCATTCCTTGTTTTCACATGCAGGTCTTGATATAGAGTCTAAATTACTGAGCAATCAAGTGGAGCAGCCACTTGACCAGGTATGCTGGGGAGTACAACAAGGGGGTGGGAAAGACAGAGTGGGAAGGAGAAAAGGAGGGGGTCTGTGGGCCCAATCTAGCCCATGGACCAGCTCCCCACCATTCATCCATCCCGTGGGACCTGATGAGTTTGTCATTCCTGCTTTAAGAACATGCATTAGCAACAATTGGTACTAAATATTGAGGTAATCAGTTACTAGTTTTTTGACTGCCTAGTGGCATTCTGGAACCGAAGAGCACATTTCCTTCTGCTAGTGATTTGAATCATATCATTTTCTGTGTGTCATTAAAGGCATAAGGGAAATTCTAAACTAGGCATTTTAACTAGGCAAACCCAGTGGAATATGTCTACACAAAATGTGGTTCATTAAGTCCCAAAACTATGCTGATCTTTCCATTAACTTGAGTGGACTTCTGTTGTACAATCTTTGTTGACCATTCAAATCTAATTGATTTCAAGTCACTTGATTTGTAATAATGAACATTTGGTTCTCTGTGTTCAAAAGGTTAAAAATAAACTTCTTTACTACTTGGAAAAAGTATCTATGTTCTATAAGGGTAAATGAGTATCAAGTTTAAAGTTCTTTTTCATCTCTTGAGATAAATGGTATATTTTTAGCTTTGGGAACAAAGTAAGAAGGAAGTTCAAAATCTAACCTTTACTCTTAAACAATCAGACCTATATATGGTGTTTTATCAGATAGGACTTCATAAAAGAGCCTCAGACACTTGATCTGTCTTTCCTTCCATTTGAAGTACTGTATGTAGGTTGTAAAAAGGTTCAGTTATTGAAGAAGACTCTGCCCTTACAATTAGATGTAGTAAATGTTACTCTTATGGCAATCCTTTTGTACCTCATACTCTGAACATATTTTTACTGGACAGAGGGCATCATTCAGATAGTTCTTTGTCATCTATTGTATTTGTTCTCTCAAAGAAATCTATCTCTTACTGATATTGCTCTGATTGTAATGCACTTCTAAGTCAGGTTACAGAAATTACCGGTGCTTCTCTACATATTTTTCCATGATAAATGAATCACTTAAAATGTGTATCTTTGTTGTGTTTCTGTCAGTGACCACCTGCTCCTGTTCTTACTCTTGCTGCTCTTCCATTTCTATGAGAATTACTGACAGGAAATACTTTATAAAAATTCTTACTGGAAGGATAAGGGAAAGTAAAAATATGCCAATTTCCTTCAGATTTACAGCAGTAATTTTAATTAGGACAGACAAAGATTATTAATTATTAAAAAGATTTTCAAATTTCACTTTCTTAAACTTAAGACATTATAGCTAGTAACATACATTTGCCTCTAAGGTGAATCTGACTTATGTGCTAATTCAAATGTAACTAGATAAGAATTAGATGCAAAACTCTGTGGTCAAATGCTGCACATATTCCATGGAGACTTCTTGGCTGAAAACAAAGATTTCCATCAAGCTGTTAACTTTTAAACTTTCTACAAGCTACAGGTGGCTATTGAGAAAATGTTTTGTTGAATAATTTCTTTGAAAAAAAATGGTGAAATGTATCAAGTAAATCATGTCAGGTATTCCTGTTTTTCCATCTACATCTTATTATGTACCGTGCATGCGTGCGTGCACACGTGTACACACACACACACACACACAGAGTATAATTATATATTATTGACAATAAAAAGCAGAGGTGCAAGAAGAGGCATGAAGATCATTAGAGAAGCCTGCCTCAGTCCTCCAGGCCCACCAACAAACTATGGCCACATACAGATATTAATTTTCTCCTGCAAGAGTTATTGCCCTCCCAGTAGAACTCATGAGTGAACAAATGTTCAGGATTTTTCCCCATGGAGAAAAATAACTCAAGAACAACCAGGATTGAATAGTTCCTGGGAGAGTTTCTCCTGAGAGAACGAGCTTCTGTTCACATACCTTCTGAAACCTTCATGCTTTGCTCCCACTCCCGCTCCATAGGACCAAGAAGAAAATGTGTCACTCTGACTGGACTCTACAGCTCCAGACAAGCAGGGAGCCACTTCATAACGTCCTCCTTGTGATGAAGTGAGACATAGCCGGCAAGGCAGTCTAGGTCAGCCAATCAGGGCTTCCCTGGATACTGGTGTCCTCTGTCACCAGACAGACTGGGAGCCTGCAGAGCACGCTGAGATGCATGCACAGGGGTCCCTTGGCTGTGCAGCACCTTGGCACTGAAAAATCTGTTCAGAGGCCTCCACGTCAGTTTTTCTATCAGGAAAACAAACCCGGGGAAGTTCTCCCAGGTCATTTGAATATGAGTATACAGCCTAAATAAACATTTTAGACTATAGAGCAGGATCCAAACTTTACAATTTGCTCCTAAATTTACAGGAGGCTGGAGCAAAATCATAGTCCCTTGATCTTTGGAAACAATGAACTCCACATCCAATTTAAATTTTGGGCTCAATTTTACTGTGACTTCATTTGGAGTAACAAAAGAGTTTCTACAATGCACTTGAAATTTGCTCAGATATAACCTTTCATTTCAATACCTTTGGCATGGATGCTGACTCTATTACAGACAGGGTTCTTTAGGTAGATGTGATATCTTTTATTAGACCAACTAAATAGTTGGAAAAATGTTCTTTGCAAACGCCCTTCTTCAGGCACCGGGACCTCAAAGAACATTCTCTATTTTCATACAAGCAAAATTACTTATGTTACATAAACATATATTAATTGTAGATAGGATGTGCTGTAACTTTCCTGATCCCTCATAAAAAAAAAAAAAAAATGTTCTTCTATTAAATATATATAAGTCCTGAAACTCAGCTGACAAGTTGGATCCATCTAGGATTTGCCTCAGTGGCAAGTTGGTTCATGTATTCCTTGGCAGGTCCTTTTTTTGGTTAATAATGTATAAAGGTTACAAATGGTTTTAAACAACTTTAATACAAAGTTGCAGTCTCATTTAAGAATCATATAATTGCTATATTTAGCTTCCACAGCAACTTCAAAATGTAGACCCTTATGGTTGATTAAACTTTCCAGTAGTTTTATGAAATGCAATAAAGCAATTCTTGTTTGATCAGCTTGAAAATCTAATTATGCATGAATTTTGTTTATGAATATATAAAGACAGAAAAATATAAGATAGGTAAGATGGCAGAGTACAGGACTAACCTACATAGCCACCTGGTCCACCCTCTCTTTTTCTCTACTTCATCTGGTACACAGCTGATTTGCATGAGATATGAATCACAACTTTCTGAGTGTTCTGAAGAGCTCACTGAAATTTGAGTATCGTGAGATGACTTTGATTTACTATCCAGTGTTTTATAGAATAGGGATATATAAAGAAGGAAAATTTGTTTTTGATCAATGAGATAAATTGGCATAAAATTAAGATAATCCTAGTGATTTCAGAAACAATTTTGAACAAGGGCTCTTGAGTTCTAATCGCAGTTTATTTACTGATTCTGTGGGTGACATGAAAAGAATGACAACACTATGTCTTGAGTAAAGTGAAAGTAGAATGAATAATAATTCATTACTTACCACATAAAGATGCAGGGAGACTTCATTAACTAAGAAATAGGGAGGCAAATCTTTCCTGAATCTGGAACCCATTCTAAATTCTGGAATCTCTTTACCTACCCATTGGTAACCTGTATATTCATGCATTACTCCTTGAATTTAATACATTACTCCTTGAAATTGATCATCCTTGAATTTTAGGCTATAAAGTTAAAACTCAGAACCCCCTAAAGGTGACCTGCCAGAGTAAAAAGAAAGTATGAGTTCTGTAATGAATTTGCCATCTAACAGATATTAGGAAATTTTCTGAACATAAGTACAGTGTTTGGTACATTTTTATACGTAAATTTCTTTTGGCATATTTTTTTCACTAAAGCTATCCCCAGATGTTTCATGAGTCATTATTGATACCTGTAGTTTAATTGTATTAGATGCAGCACATATTTCAGTGATGTCACAGAATGATGCTCCTGGGATTTAGTTTTCAATTTATCTTTCTAGTTTCTAAGCCATTTTTTTCAGCCAGCATTCAGTGAATTACAATCAAGAAAGTAAGAAGACACTTGTTTCATGTACAGAAAATCTCATGGCCTGATTTACACATGAAACTATGTTGTGCATTAAAAGTAGGGTGTATTGATTGAACCTTTCTTTGTGCCTCAGTGGAGTTATATCAGCAGAAAAATTGGCTCCTTATTTCTTTCCAAACCCTTTATACACATTGTATGAAGACAAACTCCTTGCTGATAAAGGTCCTTTCTCACATTCCAGGTTCTAGTATGCTCAGTTCACTTCATTGTACAAAGAGCAGTCCAAATTATGCATGAAATTAAATGGTTTTCCAGTGGCTGTATTTTGCTAGTCACTTTCTGAGAGGGTTAAAAAATATAGCACTGACAACTGCATTCCTTATTTTTTAAAGAAAAAAAAAAGATTCTGTTTTGCAATAGTGACTGTGCCAAGTGTAAAAAAGATTGAGAAAGATTAGTCAGATTTGCCAGGGACACACTTTTAAAATAGACTCTGAATAGTATTTGTAATTATGCCTGAAAGGTTGATATAAATGACAAGGCATTCTGATATTATAGTACCTTGTCAGCTAAAAGAGACATTATGAACATGAAAATATTAAATAAGCTGCAAAGATGATGCTATTGGTTTCCATGTTTATTCTGCAAGGTACACTTTTTTTGTTCACTCTCAACTTTCACATTGGATTTTTTAAAATTTTTTTAATCATGGTATCTCAACTGAGCTACTGTGACTGAATAGCTTTTTCAAGATGTAGACTAACACTTTTGAAGCTGTACTAGCTATCTGTTTTTTCTTCTAAGAAGAGCTCTGGCTTTTGTGTAGATTACTATATGATAAATTTTCTCCTTCCTTACATACTTTGGATGACCAGTGCATGAGACAAGTTATCGTCATTGGCATATGAATCAGTACCAGTTGAAATGCATACAGTTAGCTGACATCTCTGAATTAAAGCAGACACAGGGAGACATTACTGCATACATTACAAGAGCTGAGACTTTGGAGAACAATTTAGAGGCTCTTTTACCATCTTCTATGCTTTCAAATAGGCCTGCACTCACTAGAGTTTGTGAACTCTCCTTGAATGGGGGTTATGTTATAACAATGTCTTTAGTGAAGCAATGTACCTCTTTGAATTGATTCAGACAAGTCAAAGGGTTGCGGCATGTTCTCGTAAGTCATGTGTTTTGGGTTCTTAAATGTCAGCTAATTGCTGCATTTCATGACTGCATTCTGGAAATGTTCATTGCACCAACTGTTCAAGTCCAGTGCACAACACTCAAGGAGACTGCAGTGATTTACTTTGTTAAAGCAAAGTGGGAATCAAAGCAAGAGGACAAAATGTAAAATGTAACGTTATAAATTAGGAAATCTGGTGTCAATATGCAGCAATATTGAGCATTAAATCATAGAATCATTAACTCATAGGTGCCTATACATGAGCACAGAGGCTGCTCTGATGCACTGTAATTACAGTGCATTGCAGCAGACTTGATTAATTGAGTCTGCTGGAGCGTGGTAATTACCCCACTCCAGCAGCCTCCAGTGTCTCATGTATCAGCATCCCTACCCTTAAAAGTGGTGGTGAGGGTGCTTGAACTAAAGCTTGCTGAATGAGCTTTAGTGCAAATGCCCCCACTGCCATTTTTAAGTACAGGGACACTGATACATGAGATGCTGTGGCACTTTAATTAAAGCGACTCTTGGAGCTGGAAGTAGGGCTGGAAGGGACCACCAGAAGTCATCTAGTCCAACCCTTGCCTGAAGCAGGATCATCCTTATCCAAACCATCCCATAAAAACCATACTTTATACTCTACATAAGAATACTGCCAATCCTCACACAATATAGATCTAACACCCTAACCTGCCACAGGTAAAGCAGGGGAACCACAGCAGCCAATGTCCTGCTTCTATAAGATGTTGTGAATATATGCTCAAGATATCCTGGAGAGAGAGCCTTTCCCCCCACTACAGAGGAAGGCAACTCCAACAGTCCATGAAAATCTGACCATAGGGTAAAATTCCTTCCTGTCCCCAACTATGGTAATCAGTTTAACCCTGAGCAGAAGGACAAGACCCTCTAGCCAGGACCTATGGCTTTGGTCCCAGCAGGAACATTGGCATACCCCAGTCAAAATCATATAGTTAAATTAAATAGTATATTACTATTAAATGCCAATATATTAAATATATACTTAAAGTAAATAATTTTCCTGTGGACTTCATCAGAGCAGTCTCTGAGCTGGAATGCATATTAACATGAATTGTACAGCACAATTCATTGAACTGTTCTCAAGTCAAGACATTGCCAGTAAAAAGGTAGGCTCTATCTAGAAGGCTCAGAGTGGTTTAGGATAAATAATCTACAGAGACGATTCTCCAACCAACCCCCCCCCCAACCCCAAAACCACCAACTTTCCCCTCAAATCCCCATATAAGCAAACCCTCCCAGTAATCCCAATCACACTTCCCAGCCACCACCTTCATCCAATCATAAGAAATCTTTTTTCCACTCCATCCCCCACTCTCCACAGGCGCAGTCTCATTGCCATGCCTCAAATCCAGGGGAGATCCCACTTCCCTTCTACATCCCCTCCAAGATCAAGTCCCTTCTGGTGGCTGTTACCATCAACAGATGCAACACTAAATTTCAGAGAGCTCTCATAAAAAGTAAAAGAAAGAGACCCACAGTCACTGCAGAAGAGCAGTGCCAAAGAGCATCCTTCTGCATTGCCCTCTGGTGGCATCCACTCAAACAGGCCCACTCTATAAGGTCTACAGGCTGGCAGGGTACTTCTCCCTCCTTTAGGCAGTTGCAATGGTGCCTGGGAGAGAGGGAGTGATGGTGGCTTGGGATAGGCCTGGGAAACTAGAAATCCAAGGTCTATTTTTGGATTTGCAATGCAGTCCCTGATTGTCCACTGCTATGCTCTAGATGAAATAATTTACATTAATGAAAGATATGCATGCGATATTATTATTATATGTTTCATTTACAAAGCAACAGAGAAGATCTTGAAAATGTTTACTGCTCAGAAGAATCTTTAATATTTTCCTACTGATTTCTATAAAGAAGAATAGATGTTTGAAAAATTAGCTCCTCAAATATACATTAATAATTATCCAATATAAAGGAAACCAAAGTCACTAAAGTTTGGTTAGACATGCAGCTCCTCACTGGCATAGTACAGCCAGTCACAGACATTTATGGCCTTTCTGTATTGCTAGACACATGGAAATCTTTCAACAAAATTTGACTTTCTAAGTATACCATCAGTTTTGCAGTTTAATAGCTTTGACATGATTTTGCCTTTTTATGATTCCACACTTCATTGCCTCTTATCTCTTTCTCAAAGCTTACATTTTTATAGAATGCTCAGCTCTAATAGCTGAATTATGGTGAGCCTATTCCTAAATAAAGGATAAGTTTATTTTTTTATCCCTTCATGGGAACAAAGATTGGAAAGGACTTCCTGAGTTATTGAATCCAGTCCCCTACCATCACAGGAATAATGTCATATAATCCTTTTCATTCCTTATGTTTGCTTTTGCAAATGAAATCAAAACTAATTTCTTTCTCATGAGATACAATGTAACGGTTAGTGTCTACAGAACAAGAGCATTCTGTTCCATGCATGTTCCAACTTTGGGAACTGCATAAAAGGCTTAAATGAACCTAAGGCAATTAGCTGGCATTTCTAGGCATATTCATCCTATGCAAAATGCTATTGTGTCTGATGCTCAAAAGATTAATGCAGTATCAATCACAACATACACAAATAGATAGACAAATGCTATACACTCAAATAATTTATTACAAAGGTAGTTAAATAATCATTTTGGCTGCATCCACATGAGCATGGATGTTTGTTTCTCCAGTGACAAGAAGCAGCAGCACACCTTGTGTTAATGCTTCTTGTCCCCAGGGAATGCCTGTGCCACGTACCTTCTGGCATGTGCCAAGTTACCCTGGGTGGGGCAACTGTGCTGGCCCCAGCAGCCTTACCTGGGGTGCTGGGGGCCTCAGGGAGCTGCAGTTTTGGGTGGCCATGCTGGCACCATGTGTGCTGCCCTGCTTTTTTAAGGCACAGGTTTTTTCCACCATGGGAGATACCAGGATAACCCTCGCCCTGCCTTGTGCTGCAATGTAGCAACATGGGGAATGCCTGCATGTACAGTGTGTGGCAACACAAGTGGGTCTGTGGCGCCATATATCACATGTCCTTGCTTGTTTGGATATGGCCACTAAGTCCAACATAATTATTTAATCCTGTAATGTTTTATCCTCAACCTGTTTCAGATCCAGATTGAGAGATGCTGAGCATGTATTTGTGACAGTGATGTCAATGAAAACTACAAGTGCTGATCACCAATAAGGAAATGACCCTACAATGGTGAAAGAGAAAGAAAATGTGCACTTTTAACTACTGATAAAGATCAACAGATTGGGAATAATGGTTCATGAAAATATTTTGTTTTCTTGGAACATTCAACTTTAGATTTACATACATCTGCTTAGTAAGTTTTTAAATCCTTCACCAGTGGTGGCCAAACTTCCTGGCAGGTATGTTGCAAATTAAGCTCTGCCCCCTTCTCAAGTACCACTCTAATCAAGTGTACTTGATCACATTTGCACCCTGAGGCACTGGAATAGAGGCAGGAGATATGAGGCTCTGGCTGTGTCATCTGCCCTAGAAACACAGGTCTCTACTAACAGAGATAATGGATGTTTTCTGTTTGCTCCAGACCTTTAATCAAGTACTGAAAAAATACAGCATACCTTTCAATGGCAGTGGTGCATATACTTTCATACATACTCCCTTTCCTCAGGAAAGATGTGTTCCCTGAAATCTGATGAAGGGACCAATTCCTCTAGTCCATTAAGGATACTCTGAGTGTGCCTATGTGAGATGTTTACTGTGGAGCTGCCTAATTAACTCTGCAGTAAAGTCTTTGTATATACATGTCCAGCCCTATTAGGTTGCAGTAAACTAATAAACACTGCTGTAGGTTAGTATGTGTAAATGCAATTACTATCCAGTGGTGGCATTATTTACTGTGCAGCAATGCACATGTAGATGCTGATGGGGCTGACTGGGGCATGAAGGTGCTTCAGAGTAGGGGCTGCCTGCCAGCTAGCCCTGCACTTAAGCACCCTTGTACCCCAGCCAGTCCCGCTGTAGCACAGTGAGCTGGATCAGACCAGTCCCAGGCTGGCAAGCTGACCCCTCAAGGCCCACTTCTTGCTAGGGCTGCTCCAACCCAGCTCAATGTGCTGCAGTCCTAGGCACACATGTAAACGTGGCACCTGGGAACAATAAACTCCAGTGCAATATGTGCTGAAGTTTATTGCTTCATATTAATTGCATGTGTAAATGTACCCACTGACTGCGTCTACAAGAGATGCTGACTGCATAGTAGCCCATGACTCAGAGCCAACCCTAGAGGTGTGAGGGGCCTTGGGCATATCAGCCTGTGTGGGGGATTGGTGAGTGGGCTGAGTGCAGAGTGGAGGAATGGGGATGGCGAGTGGCTGAAGTGCGGAGCAGCGGGTGGCGAGCGGCTGAAGCATGTAATTGGTGGCACGTAGCAGGTGCGCAGAGTGGTGGTGCCCTCAGCACGTGCCAATGACACTGTCCATGGGGCCTGTACACCACTGTCCATGGGACCCCCCCCCCCGCCAAGAATCCATTATCTCTGGTAGTAGAAATTGGTGTTTCTAGAGCAGATGGCAAAGTGTTTCATTTACCCCATTGCATGTACCAAACCATGGCTGATTATCATGGATGCTGCCATGTCTTATTAAACCTTCAGCTGGAACCCACAGCTGTGATCATAGGAGCTGTTTTTTTAAATTAAAGCACATTTACTAGTGGAAATTCCTTTTTGCTTTGGTAAAATAAGAAAAACTGAACAGATGGAAAACCACAAAATCAAGAAAAAGACCCAGTTGTTCAATTTATCTTTACTTACAAAGCTTTATGTATGGATATAGAATGTACTTCCACTTGGGGGTCTTGTCTGCTATTGATTCATAAGCAGAACTCCCACAGATACTAATCAGTTACATGCAAGAATGGAAAGGAAAATACATACATAAATATTTGGTAGGAATTGAGCTAATTGGGATCAGAAACATTCTAAATGGATAATTCATTTGGGGAGGTTTTTACTAGTTATGGGATATGTTATATTTTGTCAAAATGACCTGATAGTTGGGCCGTAACACACATGCACTCTCTACGGGAGGAGCAGATGGACATATAAAATAAGGTTTGAAAGAATATGATTCCCTTCTGTTTGAAATATGTTCAGCCGCTTCTTCAGTCATAGATTTTATCTACTACAGGAAATAAATTGTCTTACTTTACTATCTTAGTGACTGAGCTGAAACCAGTGGGTACTTGGAGCTTTTCAATAAAATATTTTCTTATTTTAGTTTTATAATACAAAGGGGATTGGATATAGTTTGGGAAGCTTTGGAGAATAAATTTGTACATTTGAATTATTAACTCAAGAGACCACTCAAAATGTGGAGGTTTACTCATCTGAAATGCTACTCTTACTCTTAATCGTGCCATCATGCCTTTGTTACTTTTAAGGCTTTTATTCTTTAAAACTTTAAATTCTTTAAAACTTTTTTTAGTTTGTCCCACAGAATTTATGCTATGATAGATAAGGAATTATTTCTTATCAATAGATTATCTAACGTTTTTTTCCTGTCCACAAACTGATCTTGATTTTGGAAAATGGATGTGTCATTTATCAGTATTGACAAACACATCACCCAAAGGATTTTCAGCTTATGATTTGTTTGTGAAGTGTTTGTTTTGACTACTTACTCTTCATTAGTTCTGGTGAATGATGTGAGTGATCATGTAATTCACATGTTGTTATTTTCTGCTATCTGATCATAACACTGCAATCTTTACATATGAATCATAAATAGCTAATAATGACTAATGAACAACAAATGATCAATAATCTTATTTGAAACCAAACGCCACTAATGCTTTCATTTGAGTAAAACTACTTGAACAAAAGAACATAAACACTAGTGTTTCTCAAACATTAGTTCTAAATAAATCCATTTTTGCAAATGCTCACTAACAGAGAATTTAAAAAGATAATATGCTCATGGTTTCATGTTTCATCAGCTACATGTCTGATCATTAATTAGGCTTTGGACTTGCAAAACAATATAAAAATCTCACCTTCATTTTTTATCTGAGATTAAAATAATGTTACCATGTTTCGTGTTTAAAATATTAGCACACTGATGGTTCTATAAAATAATAAAAACAATAAACTATTCCTTATTCTACAGTTGGCTTAATAAAAATACTGATTTTGTCATGCTAATTAGGTGGATGGTGCAAGCAAATGGACAAACTTGAGTCTTAAATAAACAGTGGAAATAAATATGCTTAGGTTCTGTTAGTGTGAAAATAGAATGAAAAAAATATTCTCTCAGTAGACCCGTATCTTTTTCAGATGAGTTACCCTTTTCTTTTGGTTCAGAGTATAAATAAATACTGATTCTTTGGGTCACCATGGTGTTAGTATTTTTACAGTAAGTTTACAAGGGAAAGGGCATGCAGAAAGGTAACAGATTAAGAAAAAGATTAAAACACATTTCCACATCTGCTTGAGTTGAACCAGGTTGACAAGAACTAAAACTATTCTATTATTGTACACAGATATGGTATAAAATAGGGAAAATTCCCTGAAATAAGCAAATTAAATTAGGACAAAATAAAAATGGATAAAAAATTAATTAAATCCAAACAGATCCTTTCCTGAAGTTCAAACATTGGTGTAAGTTTTTTAAACTGTATTTTTAATTGATACCTATGTTTGTTTCCTGCTCGTGGCCAAGCATGGAAGTAGGTAAATATTTGTCTCATGTTTCTGGTCTATGTGAAAACATGAAATCATGACCAACATAATCTGATTCCCACAAAATTTTCACCTCGGGACTTTCAGACTTTTGGCCAATTTTTGGACAGAACAAGTTTTGATTGAGGTTCATTTGTTTTAAGAAATAGCTTATGTATGGTTAATATAGATTTAGGGCCTTGTTACATCATGCACTTTGAGCTGCTCAAATGTTGATCAGTGTTAGTGGAGTAGATGTACCTTAAGGCTAAAAACCTTCTCTGACTGCCCTGGACCTGTACAGTTGTGATTTGCTACAAGAGGGCTGGTGAGCAGGGAGTTGACTAGGAAATATAGCTGTGAGTTGCCACTAGAGACTTGGTGAGCCAGGATAGACTTCTATCTCTGCTGTTGGTGGGGATGTGTGAGAGATGGGTTGTGGGGGCAGGAATATGAAGTGAGGAGGTAAAGAGTTAATGGGATGGGGATAGGTAATGAAATGGGGGTGTGGGAAGGATGGTGAAATGAAGAAAGTCAGCTACTGAAGGATAAAATGAAGTGAAAAAAATAACTTAAAAAGAAATAAAGAAGTAAATTAAAGAAGGTCTTATGTTTTTAATAAATTGGGATTTGGGATTGGGCTTTGGGGGGTGCTGGTTGTATTTTCACAGGGGTTGGGAGCTGGGAGTGGGTGTGGGAAGGAGCTTCTGGGGAAGCTGTTGCTCCTCCCCCAGGAAGGAAGCCACTGCAGATGGGGACCCAATCAGGCCCCTTACCTTATTCTCCTTCTGACCCAGTACTCCTGGACTCATCTGTGCTCTGTGACCTGGCTAGCTGGTATGTGCACCAGAGGCTATTTGCATGGGGTTGCACCCCTGGGGGTGGGAGAGTCACACCACTGGGGATGGGAGGAGAAGTTAGCTTGGTGCTAGAACCTGTGTAGTAAGGTTCAGGGGGTGGAAAATTTGTCCACACAGAATAGGAGAGTGGGGGAGGGGATGCTGGAGGTCTGCAATTTGTGTGGCTGATCTGTGAGTAGCCACACAGTAATGGAATACAAGATGGGTAACATGGATCAGAGACAAAACTGCCCTGGAGTGGCGTAACTTTAAGCAGCCTACAGTGTGCTTAAAATAGTTTCAGGTATTAATGTGTAGACAATCCAGGGTTTAAGAGCTCCAGGAGTTGCCTAAGATCAATGTTGAACAAGGCTCTTACTCCACGGTCTCACATAAGGTGTTTTTCATTTGATGATTCTCAGTTTTCCCATACCATGTACCCAATATTACAACAGAAAGAAGACATGAAATGGAAACTTCACAACGTGAAGAAAAAAAAAGCTAACCTCAACAGAGACACATACTTTCTAAGCCTATGCAAGAAACACAACATCATTCCCAAAGGACTGAACATCTACAATCCTATGACTACCACATACAACTCCAAATATGCTTCACAACTCTACAGTAGAACTTCAGAAAAACTGACAGATCATCTCCTTCGCATAACCTACTCCAAAAGAAATCAACTCAAGAAAGAAATCAACACATGCTACAACAACCTAAAAGAGATGAATCTGGATATATTCCCAAAGATTATATATTGTATACAAAATACTACCAAAGATTTGTTACAACATCCATCCAACACAAAAAGAAGAAATGGAACCAATTACTACAGGAATAACTTTCCCAGCCACAAAACAACCCTCAGAAAAACCACACCAATACCATACAGCATTCCAAACCTACACTTGATGAAACAGAAGGAACCAATCAACCCTCTAATATTACCAGTCTCTCACCACACATACTCTTACCAAAGCTGAAAAATCTGTCCTCTCCAAAGACCTTAATTTCTGTCTAGATAAATACCCAAATAAGATGCTACAATGTAGAAAACTAGAAGAATTTTTCCAATGCCTCCATCTGAAGGAATATTTCCACAATGAAAATCAATCCACTTTCAACAGGAATTCATCCTGTGATAACATTGACAAAAATATTAATGCCAAAAAATCCCCCAAACCCTCAGATTGGGCACCTTACAGTGGACGCAATTCAAACCTTGACAGCTATATTGACTGCTTCAGAGAGAGAATGAACAATGAAATACTCAACAACAAACACCACTCTAACAACCTCTCTCTCTCAGAAAGAAGGACCATAGAATCTCTAAGCTCAAACCACCAAATAGTAATAACACCAGAAGATAAATGAGAAGCTATAGTTATCCTTAACTGTGAAGACTACATAAAGGAAGCCAACAGACAACTCTTTGACACTACCCACCTTGAAAAACTAGAGGAAGATCTAACTCCCCTTTTGCCTCAAAACTCAAAACCATCATCATACCATCTGAACTACAAGAAAAACTTCAGACTCTAATTCCTCTACCCAAACCAGGGACATTTTACATGCTCCATAAAATCCACAAACGAGGGAACCCCAGCAGACCTATCATTTCCAACCACCGAACTCTAAATAAAGAAAGATCAGGTTTCATCAAATCCATCCTAAAACTGCTTGTCACCCAAAGACTGAATTTTATCCAAGATACAACAGACTTTCTGTGAAAATTCAAAAACATAGACCAGCTTGCCAGCAATACCCTTCTAGCCACTCTGGATGTTACTACCTTATACACCAACATCCCACACCAGGATGGCATCCAAGCCTGCTTTACATATCTACAAAAGCACGATTACAACTCAGAGTACAGACCTGAAGATATTACTGAACTCATATACTTCATCCTCACACACAACAACCTCCAGTTTTAACAACCTTCACATCCTCCAGACCATGGGGACAGCTATGGGCATCAAAATGGCCCCACAATAAGCCAACCTCTTTATGGCTCACCTGGAAGAAGAATTCCCCAAGAGCTGCACCTTCAAACCCATGCTGAGATATATAGATGACATCATTTGGACTGAAAACCTTCAGTCTCTGATTGATTTCCATCACAAATTCAACAATCATCACCCCTCCATCAAACTGTCTCTTGAATACTCCAACATCAACATTTCCTTTTCGGACACCATGATCAATATAAAAAATGGTAGAACACAAACTACCATATACAGGAAACCCACGCACCAACATATATACCTACACAGAACCAGCAATCACCTTAAACACACCAAAAAAGCTGTAATTTACAGCCAAGCTTTCTGATAATACTGAATTTGCACTGAGCAGAATACGCAGGATTGACACCTCACAAATCTCAAAAGGGCTTTCACTCAACAAGGACATTCCTCCAGAAAGACAGATCATACTTTTGAAAGAGCCACTCAGATACCATGTGAAGATTTGCTGCAGTACAAAAAGAAAATCCTCGTGAATTGCACACCATTATTTCTGACATACCATCCTTCCCTGGACCCTACATGGAAAATCCTCAAACAATTGCAACCCACAGTAGAAGAATACCTAATGCTTAAAGATATATTTCCAGAACCACCCATCCTAGCCTTTAAACAAGCACTGAACCTCACTAGCCTCATCACCAGAAGCAAACTCCCTATGACCCAAAATAACCCAAATGGATCCAGAGCATGACAGAACAAGAAATGCAAAACCTGCCAACACATCTCCACCACTCCCACAATAACCACACCCCACAACAGAGCCATCACTATTCCTGGATCTTACACCTGCACCTCCAGAAATGTAATACATCTCATCCAGTGCACCAAATGCCCTGATGGAAAATATGCAGGAGAAACCAAACAGCAACTGCATACCAGAATGAACGCAAACCGAAAATCCATCAAAGACAAAAATATCCAATTATCTGTGAGTGCACACTTCTCACAAGACAATCACTCCCTTTCTGATCTCTCAGTTCTAATCCCCAAAGGGAACTTACAAAACACTTTTGATAGACAAGCCTACAAACATCACTTCATAAATGTGCTGGATACAAAAGATCATGGACTTAATATAGACATTGGATTTATGACACATTACAACCTGCCTGACATCTGATTCACCAGGTACCTGCCTGAGCTTACCATCTGCATTCTTTTCCTGCCTTCCCCAGCCCCCTCCTAACAATCTCTATCCATTGTCTTCCTAACTTTACCTATTTGCCTATTTACATTTTCACAAACTTCTTGTCACACTTTTAGCTTGGGGATCTCAGAACAACAGCAGAGTCTCCCAGTGACTGAAGAAGGGTGTTTGTGCTCAAAAGCTTGAAAGACCTTTTCTCCAGCTATTTAGTTGGTTTATTAAAAGATATCCTATCTATCCAAATAAGCTTGCCAACAAAAAGAAGAGAGACACTTCCTTGCTCCCATCAAACTTAAAAAAAATCAAGGTGGTGCATTTAGAGCTAATAATTGATTTGTCAGTTTGGTGGCTGAACCTAAATCTTAGACAACTTGTTTTGCATTAACCCAAAGAATGTAATTTGTCCCTTATTTAATTTGTCCCTTATTTTCAAATATTTTCCCCCAAATTTTTTTTCAGAAGTTAAATTCAGCTAATTTATTCTAGAAATGTAATTTCAGAATGAAAAATCAAATACTTTAAAAAACTGTTTTATATATGCATATATGCCCTTTTGTGGCTAATGATTTGCCAGGTCAAATAGATAAATATTTTTTATTGAATAAATTAATAGTGGATTAGATTATCTAATTATTGAAGTTCCTTCAAACCTTTTCATTCTGTGATTGTATCATTCTACTCTGATTTTTTTTTAGTTTGACACCTTTCATTCTGATTTTATACTTTCGAAATGTATATATATAGAGAGAGAGAGAGCGAGAGAGAGAGAATTTGAGAGATACTATATATATAATAAATATTATTTATCTCGTTATGTCAATTATATATATCTCAAAATTATAAAACCAACATTTATAGTATATATCAAGATTATATATAATTGAAATGATATATAATTGAGACAATTTGAGATCATACACACACACAATTCAAAACAAAAAAATGACAGTTTGAAATGTCATAGGTGTCATCAGAAATGTTATTTATTGTCCCACAACATGTTTTCAAATATTAACTTCCTAAGTTCCTGCTTCTGCTCACAGTTTGTGACATCTCATTTTTCTTCCCTTTTTTGCCTATACATAGAAATGTCATATAAGAAGAAGTTGCAGCTTTTATACGAGAAAGTTAGCTTTGTATCTTTGCTCCCCTTCTCTAATACCCAAGCACTGAACCTTCCCTTTGTGTCTCAGAGCCAAATGGTATTGCCAAATACAATGGTCATATTAGTTACTTCTAGTGTTACAAGACTGGTGTATATTAATATTTCTCATGCAACAAACTTGGTCCTCAGTTCTGTAATTCACTTCATGTTGGTGTGGTGCTTACAACCCCTTTCCTGGATATAGGGAGATAGGTCTGTAAGGGGTAGTCAAAGCAGACATTTGTTCTTTGTGAACAAATTGACTGACTGCATCTGGCTTCACCTCTTCCAATGTATATGAAGACTGAAAACTAGGAAGGGGGACACAGCATGGATTGGGAAACCAGAGGGTGAAAAGATTGTAGGAGGAGGGATGAAGAGCAGGTTGGAATCTCCCAGTGGGAAAAGGAATTTGAGTCTATGGATGTAAAGAAATTGAGGTAGGAAGAGTTGTGTGCGCCATGGAGGTGGTAGGCCTGGTGAAGCAACCTTCACAATGGCCACGGGTCCCTATTGGGACTCAATGGGCCTGTGTCCCCATGCATCAACCCTCTTGACTTCCTTTGGAAGGGCAGAGGTATATTTGTTATTATAGCCCTTGAATTCTAGTTATTGTGATGGAGCAACATAGAGAGAACTTGTTCCTTGCAACAAAATAAATGATAGGGCTTGGATAGCTTAGGATAAGGGAACTATTAAGGGCACAGTGGTGCTTAACCAGAGTGAATAAGCTCACTGGCACATTGTCATGTTTCTTGCCACAGCTGTGCATGCGCTGTGATCTCTCTGAGTTTACCCGCATGTTAGCATGGACTCTGGGTGGAGCCACTACTTTTTGCACAGCTCCAGAGCCCCAGGGGTAAGTGCTGCCAGTACTCATTCCCTGTTTCCCTTGCCACTAAATTACAGCCAAACAGGGTGTGGCCACACCCCAGACACTTCTCCTCTAGACCTTGTCCCTTTTCTGATTTTAAGGTTTGGTCTACCTGTAAAAAGTTTGAGCACCACTGGCCTTGAAGACCAAGCAGAAAAAAGAAGGATTGTATCGTCTGGCTACAACTCCTGTATAAACTTGTCAGAATAGAGCAAAATGTAGATTTTGGGCTTTGGTTGCAGTAAATACAGCTCGTTAAAGGTATAGATCTGGTCCCCTATGCCATGATGAATGGCTGCATATCATATGTACTTTAGTAGATACAAGACAGGATGCCACATTTTTACCCAGATAGCAGTATCCGTATCACTAACAGGTCAGAAAACACTGTCCTTGGGGTAGAAATAAGGAGTTGATTATATACTTCACTAATTATACAAGAGAACCAAACTGCCAGTGCTCCTCCTGGCATTGGACTGGCAAACATCAGTGCTCCATAGTTAGTAGAAGGCATCTAAGACCACCTTTAAATACACATGGGAATGGGTGTGTAGTTATCTGCATGTTCCTGGTTAGTATATCCTAATGTTAGTGTAAACATGCCCAAATATGGTTGACAAACACAATCACTTCTTGCCTCCCAATATAGCATTACTTTATAGTCAGCTGTGATTTGTGCATTTATACTTAGTTTCACCTTGCAATGGGAAAACTCAAATCATATGTGGGTTGTTTTAACCATCTGGCTTATTGTTTGCTGCTGCTTGGGGGCATTGCTTAGGTGTCACTGCTAGTTAAGCATCCACTGCATTTTTTTGGTTTTGTCTGTTGAATGATTCAGACAGAAAAATAGCGAGTGCCATATGTGAGAAGTTTACATCTTATTCATAATAGATGCCCATGTACTATTACAAATACAGCAAGATTTCCAGGGCTAAAGAAATGATGCAGATTATGTTAGTTTTTTCCCACATAAGTATCACTATCGTAAGTAACACTCTCAAGAGACAGTGTTTGGTGTTGGGGAGAAAATCCAGAATCAGGAGTTTAACCTCCATAAATTAAAACAAAATATTGTGGTCATTGCCATTATAGAAAATGAGTGTTAATTTATTTCAGCCAGAGTTTAAGTGCAGTATGGTATCTCTAAGTGTAGCAAAGCTGAGTGCAGATGTGAACAGTTATGATTGCCAAGCTGAGAGGAGCTATGAAGGAATAGCTGATAATTCCTAGCGTTTGGGACATTCAAAGGTTGGCATGTATACAGGTGCAAGACGCTTCTGTATGATAATGAATAGCACTGAGCTGGAAAAAAGACTGGGTGTCTTTCTAAAGGATACGCTACATCTGAAAATGTAAGTTATGAACTCAATGAGGAAATGACTGAAAGAGTTTCTTTGGCCTGTGTTATACAGCTCAAACTAGATTATTGTAGGTTTTATGTGTATAGATGTATGTACTACTGTAGATGAGCATGGTTAAAAGCAACTTATTGACTTTTTAGATGTCATAATAATCTAGTTATAATTTATAAACTATTTTTATAATTTATACTTTCATATACATTAAATTTGGCTTGATGTCTTATATGTTAGGGAATTAAATAAAAAATGATTACATTCTTCTCCCTTTGTTTGGTAATAACAACTCTCATAACCATAATGAAAAACATGGTATTATAGTTCCTTTCATCTTGAGCATGCTGTACAAATGCTAGTTAATCTTTACTTTGCAGCTTAAAGGCAGACAGATACATGTTCTCAGTGCAATTTTGCACAAAATTAACTGAAGCATAAAATGTATGTAGGCCACAAAGGACATCAGTGGCACAACCAGTATTAAACTCTGAGGGAGCATCTTCACCATCCAAGGTCTGTCCTTGAAGTGCCACTATTAAAAATGACCTGCCTGCTCCATGTGTACTATCCCCCAGAATGATGCAATGTAGCCATACTACATTAGTGTGAGCACTGAGCAAGCGCTAGTAAGTATATTTGAGACAGAAAGCCTTTGGAAAGCACAGGGGGCCACAAAAGGGTATCTACACTATACCCATTCATGTTATCATGGGTAGAATTGCTGTCTGATGGTGCAGATATGTCTTTTAAAATGAAAGTGTGATGTTAGCTTGTAGTAATTTGCTCACATCTTTTCCTTTTTGTTTCTTTTCAGGCTGACTGCTTTATATTTCTTTTCTTTTGGGGGGGAGAGGGAGTTGTTGCCATGGCAATACCTAAAACAGCAGGTGAGCCAGTATTGAATTTAATCCCATCCTATTAAAAGAGTAAAATGACATCTTTTGGGGTTTTGATTTATTCCAAGGTATAATAATATTTTTTTATCCCCCATCCCCCAAATCTGCTTTGGTTAAACAATTGAGAGTCTCAGGTTTATATATGCTCACTCCCTAACCTATATTTGAAAAGGACTCTGGCTCTCGTTTTAGCCAGAATTACTGTACCCAAATGGACCTGCTCATCAATGACTTCTTTAAACTCATATTATTCTGACTTTTCTAGTTTTATTTGGCTTTTTTCAGCTTGCACTGCATAAAGCCATCAGTCATCCATCATCCATGCTAAAACTTAGCTTGCTAAAAATTATGCAGGACCATTATGACAATTCATTGCCTACACGGAGTGCATGTACAAATGCCATTAATGCAATGTGATAAACTCTGCATAGTTGGGGCCGGAGAAAATTGCTCCCAGGCACAATGTTTACATGTGTGCCCGCAACTGCAGCACGTCGAGCCAGGGCGGAGCAGCCCTGAGCTCTGGGTGGTGGTGTTGGGCAGCAAAGGGGCTGACTGGGACACAAGTATGTTAAAGTGCAGGGTCAGGTGGCAAGCAGCCTTCGCACTTTATCACCCTCATGCCCCAGCAAGCCATGACTTCCTTTGCCTTGATCTTTTTGTGTCAGAATAATTTCAGTATTGCCATTACAAATTAATCTTCTGATCCTGTTCTGTTGTTTTGGTTCATTTCCTGCCACTTCTTAGATCACCTCACAAAGTCATGTATTTCGAACATATTTAAAAATTAGTATTAAAGATAACAGCTACACAAAATCACATGGTTTTGCAAATGGACCTAACAGCAACTTTTTTTACAGGTGTAAACTATTGCAACTTGTTTACAAATATTTTTACATTTTTCGGCCTTTGGTTACTGGAACATAAACTTGTATTTTTCTTGAATGCCTTTTTTTCTGAAAGAAGATGTCTTTTTCTTTTGTAATATGTTAGCAATCCACAAGTAAACCCCAGTTCATTATTTCCTTGCCTGCTATATTACAAAGTATATAAAAAGGGTTCTAATTAGGGAAGTATGGCCTTGCTATTCCAAGGTCATTCATTATTACTCATCTTCATTACCAGTGGAGTACTTGCTACCATGAATAATTACATGTTTTGAGCTGTATTTGGCAGTCTCTCATAACACCTGAAAGTATCAATGGCAGTTATTCTTAAATGTATGTTCAGAGCTAATTCTAACTATTTAATACTTATCTGTCTTCCCTTAATTTATACACTAATTTCTAATGAAAAATACAACTCCTAGACTTTTTTTCTAAGCTAATAACATGACAGACAATAACGATGTCAGAAAATTTGTGCCTTAACCCAGACTATCAAAATTTATTCAGCCTGTACCTCAGCTGTTATAAAATGGTGCATCTCCATAATACCTGTTGTTGAAAGACAAGTTCTGCTTTATGTTTGAGTAGTATCTTGTAGGGGTGTGCAAAATGGCACTGTTCCACTCCAACTTCAGTTTCGAGGTCTGGACAGAACAGTGTTTTGTATTGAATTCCATTTCGAGTCAAAACAGCCTCATTGTTTTGCTTTGAGGCTGTTTTGATGCTGTTTCGACGTTTCACCCAACCATCGGGCTGGGGAAAGGAACTCAACCCAGCTGGGCTAGGTTCCCAGTCCCAGCCCCATGATTGGGCTGGGGAAACTCAGCCCAGCTGGCTGACTCCCCATCCCCTGCCTAATCTAGCACTGGGAATGGGAAGTCAGCCCAGCTGGACTGACTTCCCATCCCCAGCTCTATGGTCGAAATGTTTCGACTTTTGAAATGTTTCAGCTAGACTCATTTTGTTTTGAGGCTGTTTTACAGCTCTTTGTTTCATTTTGATTTTGCTGTTTCAACCTCAAAATGAATCGAAACAGTGTTGAAATGAAACAGCTGGCAAAATTTTGTGCAGCCCTAGTATCTTGTATGGATGAAAAACAAAAACTGTTAAGGCTTTTGCAGTTTCTTTGAACATTTTTTGTAGACCTCTAAGTGATAGATATGATTATCTATTGTCCCGCTGAATTGTCCCATTGAAATTCAGTGGGAATTTGGCACCTAGCTTCCATAACTTCTCTGTACATTCTAGATTCAGTGAATCCAAAAGTTACACCATAAAATCAGGATTAGAAAATACATTTCCAAACTCAGTTCTGTTCACAAGGCCATACTGTCTGTTGAAGACTAGTATAGTGTCTTTTGATTTTTACAATGCACTGATAAATTCTAGGTTTCCAGTTGAGAATCTTAATTTTATTTTGCCTCAAACCATTCAGAGACCTGATGCTCTTACTCTTCAAACCTGGGTCATAGCTTTTTTGGAAAATAGCTAGAGACACCCATTTAAAGTGAAATCTGCATCTTCATTGTAAAATTACTTTTGCTAACCTAAGAAAAGTTAACTGTTCTTAACTGAGCAGCTGCTGAAGTCACTGTTTCCGTTACCTTCAGTTTTGTCTATCACACTATTATTTGTGTAAGCTGTTGGCTACTAGGGCTATGTGAAGCTTCAGTCGCTGATTTGATTCGGAAGAGATTCAGCTCAATTCAGCAGCCTGATCTCTGAATCTGAATCAAATCAGGAGACCCTTTAATCTCTCCAAATCAAATTGGAAACTTCTGCATCGATTCAGAGAGTTTACGTGATTAGGCCATAGACAAAGCTTTATATATTTTTCCTATGTACCTCGAAGTACCAGGTGTGGCTCGTGAATGCTGAAATGGTAGGGTGGATGTAGCATCCCACAGGAGTATGGGGAGGGAGGGTCCCCCATGCGCTCGGTGGTGAACCCGGAAGTGGACCAGAAGTACTTCCAGTCCACTTCCAGGTCTGCCGCGGAGTGCGTGGGGTCCCCTCCCCTCCGCCCCCTGGCTCAGTGACTGGTGCCTCCTGGGTCTGGGGTGCACCTGGGGTCCCTCCATGGCCGATCGCTGGGTCTGGGGGGGCTTGGAGGGGTCCACCACCAAGCGCATGGGGGACCCCCCCACGCTTCCGTAGGACGCTTCATCCACCCCACCATCTCATGAGCCATGCCTGGTACCTTGAGGTACATAGAAAAAACATATAAAGCTGTGCCTATGGCTGAATCACTGATTCTCTGAATCAGAATCGAATCTTCTGATTCAGCCGAATCAAATTGGGACAGTGATCCACTGATTCAAATCAGTGAATTGAATCACTGTCCCCTGAATCAGGCTGAATCTGAATCTGAATCGAATACAGCCTGCTTCGCACACCCCTGTTTGTTACCTCTAGGACTCTCATTGCTTTTTGTGTAATGAAGTGTGTGTGTTTTTAAAAAATATTTTTAGTAAAGCTCCATAATTTTACATATACTTTTCTTCAAAAACTTGCATCTGCTTCCTCTTTGTCTTTTCCCTGCTAATACTATGTTGACAAATATGTCCCTTACTCAGCTATCCCTTCAGCCAGAGGAGAAAAATGTAGGGTTCTGTTTCCATTTAATTTTTATTGGCTTCTGAATTTCTTGCCTATTCTACTTTTATTCCTGCCTTTTCCTTGACTTGAGGATTTCAGACCCATTCCATGTTGGCTGCTTCCAGAATCTAAATATTTTTCATTACATTATAAATAGAAGTAAACCAACTGTAAACATTATTGCATACTCTTTTCCATTCACTGATGAACTATCTTTCAATTAGGTATTATTACTGATGAAAGTCAAAGGGGACAGTGGATTGACAGAGCTTAGGGTTTGGGTCATGGCAAAACCTTCCAGGTGGGAAATCTCCAGAACTGGGGTCTGCTAGAGATCAATCTAAACCTGACTCTGAGTGCTGTAAAACATGCTGTAAGAATTTCCACATACTGTGTGTCCTCTTGTCCCAACTCTACTTGTTCTTGTGAGGGGAAATGCTTTAAACCAAAGTTAAATGTAACAACAGCCCCCTGCATATATAGGGCATATTCTATTCTTTCATTAGACTGTATTGTATATTTTGTGGCCCACTGCAAGTAGGAATGTGGAGAACCTTCCCTGGCATACCTGAGATATCAATTACTTTGGAAATTTGGACGCACTGGAGCCACTCCCTCCAGTTTTCAGTTATATTATCTTTCAGAGTGAGGATTCAAGACACTTTATTTGTTCCATGTATGAAGTATTTAGGACTGGATCTGATGATGATGTTAATCATAATTGTTGCATGGATATAAATGCAAATGTAATGATTTATGCTGGCAGATCTGACCCCTTTTCTTCTGACACTATGCAGTAAAGGTCTAACATATGCTAGTGCTAAAAAGGGACTGAATTTCATTTCCTTGCCCAAGACACCTCACATGAATCACATTCTTGAAGGTCAGTAATGTGACAAGGTTCAATATCCACAGACACCAGTGCTTATGGTCTAAACATCTTTTTGAGGGGTCCTGCCTTCTGAGAGTGTTTCCCTGGGCTATAACCTTATTTTTAAATGCGCATTAAAAACATTTTTCAAGTGAATAATTACTTTTGTGCTTAGACTCCTGCATTTTACTGCTCATTTAAGTCTTTCTTCTGCTTCCCTGAAAGCTCTGGTTCAATTAATTGTCACATCACAGTGATGGAACTTTCACCTGGATAATTCTATCTGCTTGTACGACATCTTGTTCATCCATTGCCAAGTGTCTGTCAATTGCTAAACTAATCTTATGTTGATGGTTCCTGTCTTCTCTATCACTATCCTAGACAGTCTATTAATTTGCTCTCAGTTACCTTTTCTTATCTACATGATATCTAACTGCTGTGGCCTCACATTCCACCTTTCCTTCTGCCTTAGCAGCAGCTCTGCCTTGCTTGCTTGCTACACTATACTGACTTACAGTGCCAGATATAAATACTAAATCTTTTGGTATCTGTTAAACTGTTTCTTAGCTATTACATATCATAAATGACCATGACAATTTAGATCTCTAGGTTATTATGACATTCCAGGCATCTCTCACGAAAGTTTTTTTTATAGAAATAAGCTACTAATATGCCTCCAAAATTGCTTCCTAAATCAGGGTTACAAATCTTACTAGAATTAATGAGGAATTTCTTGGTTATTTCCAGATATTGTCATATTACATTTGGTTTTAAATGATTTTAAGTAGATTTATTGATAGGAGCAAATTGCCTTTATAGGCAAGAGCTAAAGTCCTGTTAAATGTAACTGAGGGGGCAAGGGGGGAAGGGGGGTAGAAGAATCAGGGACGGGGGTGGTCAAGCCTCCCATTACTTATTTGTTTTCACACTATAAATGCAATATTTGCTTCCATCCAGTTGCTATCTTTATTCTGTTAGGTGGTGTCCTCCAACTATTTTTTGTGTTGCTCATAAACCTTGTTTCTTGGATTCCTTTGAAGCTCCATGCCCAGTCAGTGAACAACTGTCTTCTTCTGCTCTGTACATTGAGAAGCCTTGTATCATCTACTGTCACACTACAGAGAGCCTTCTGTTCCAGTGGTGTAACTAGGGTGGGGTGACAGAGGCAACTGCCCTGGGTGCTGACAGGGATTTGGGGCAAAAAACTGGCTTTTGCTGCAGCGATATTATTGTGGCAGCAGCTCTGGTGTCAACTAGAAGCAACTGCTGCATTTGTTTGAAGCAGCCACCCCAGGAGCCTGGCCAAACTGGGCATTTATACAGTGCTCTGGGAGCACTGGGCATTTATACAGAGCTCCGAAAGCCACTGTAATTAAAGTGCCCAGAACGTCTCATGTATTATCATCCCTGCACTGAAAAATGGTGGTGGGGGCACTTTAACTAAAGCTTATTCAATGAGTTTTAGTTAAATTCCTCCCCTCCCCCCCCCCTGCCATTTTTCAGCACAAGGATGCTGAGACATGTGACGCTGGAGTCTGCTGAAATGCAGTAATTACCACTAGCTCCAATAGACTCAATTAATCGAGTCTGCTCTGACGCGCTGTAATTAGGCACCCACTGTTACGCTGCTGCTGTCCTCTTCATTGGAAATCCTTTCCTTTGATGATTCAGTTCCTCTTGCCTCCTGGATGCATGTTTCTAGGATTAGATTAGTTTCTCTCAATAATCTCTCCTGTAAACTGGAGTTATGAACCACAAAAACAATCCTGTTTTTAAATAGAATATCTTTAATATTTCCAAAGCTATGGAGCTGAACCCCTAATGTGCTATTTTAGGGTTTAATTCAAAGTGCTTGGTTCAGGACTTATTTACCATACTGACTACTGGTTAAATAACAAGGGGTAAATATTTCATTTCATGTCAGCAGGAATTAACACTGCCTACCTATGAAGAGATCATGTGATACTTGGAAAATTCCTAGCATAATATGCTGAGTATTTGTCCCTAAAATTACTCTTTTCTATTAGCCATTTAGATTTCGAGTAAGTTTTGTCTGTACTTAATTTTAAAGGATAGCAAGTAATCCTCCTGGAATTAGTGGAACTGCTTAAATTACTTCTCAGGGGAGTAAGGGCATTACAATCTGGTCCATAATTAGAATACAGTGAAACAACACCAAGGATCCCACTCCAAAAAAACAAAACTAACAATATTTATTAATAGGGATTTTTGGGAAAGTCTCTACAACCATGTCCAGATGAGCACAGATGTTAGGTACCCCAGGGACAACTAGCAGCAGCACACTTTGTGCTGCTGCTAGTTGTCCCCAGGGAACGCCTATGCCATGCACCCTCTGGCATGTGGCAGGTTACCCCAGGTGGGGTAGGGGAGGCTGGGGCCAGCAACTATGCTGTTCCCAGCAGTCTTACTGGGGTCCTGGGGGGATGCAGAAGCTTCAGCCATGGTGTTCCTGCAGCTGGGAGCCTGGCTGACAGCCAAAGTGTGGCTTTGGCCGACCAGGCTCCAGTTTCAGATGGCTCATGCTTTCCCCATGTGCACCAACCCACCTTTTTTCCATGTGGGTTTTTTTGACCCTGAAATTTCCTAGGGTCAACCTCCCCCTTCCCCTCACTGCAAGGTAACAGTGCAGGAGACACCTGAATGTGCAGTGTATAGTGCTACCGACAAGTCTGCGGCGCCACATATTGCATGGCCATGCTCATCTGGACACGGCCTATTGGGCTAAGAATTAATATAGTCACTTTGACTCCAGGACAATTTTTCTGTTATTACAATTGTTATCAAAAGCACTTGAAAAGAAATAACAATTAACTATTTACTCTGGCATTGCTGAAAATATCACCACTCTAGTCCCTGTCATGAATCACTGTTAAGTAAATGCCTTTCAACACAAAAGACAAACAGCCTTTTGCTGTTTATAAAGCAAGCAGTTGACTAGATATTTCACCTACTATTAATAGTGTATCAAGTGTTCTTTTCATATTTGATTTGTCATTTCAATTAACAAGATAGACCACCTGTTTTTGTTTCAACATATAATACTAACATGACTGAAAACAGCACTGCCCCAGCAACTGTTTGTTGCTTCTTTCAGGAAATAAAAAAATAATTTTTACTTCAGTTCAAGATGGTGAAGAAGTTTCTTTGCATGTTATAATGTTGTATGCTCCTACTGCTTACACAAGGTGGGCTGATGGATTTTTTTTTTTAAAGTAAAGAATGGACTATCTGTATTATAGTAGCTATCCCAGTGATCTAACAAGTTCTGGATTAGAAGCTGGGGCTGTCAAGTTGCATGATCTCAGTCATCATAGTATGATACCTCATGAGTTCTACTTTTTCAATGGGCAGCTAAGACTCCTGTCTTAATTAGCAATGTGACCTAATAACACAATTGTAAATTTAGGTTTTGCTTGGGACTGCTAGAACCTACCTCCATTCTGTCTCTTGGAGTTGTAAGAGCTACCTCTTGCAGATATTACTTCCCACATGAATTAGTCTTATTAAGGCTCCTAAATTCTGTACTTATCCCTCAGAAGCTATTTGGCTATTGGTTTAGGAGCCACTTGCAGGCCTGAAATGAATTTATTAAATATTAAAACCTGAAATGAAAGGCTGGAGACAGTTAAAAAATATCTTATCTTATTAGATTATAGCTATATATGTGGTTTGCATTACAGAAGACACAGTCAAATTATATCTTTAATATAAAGATACAAACACTAAATGTGTGGTGTTGCCATGCAGGTAATATAGACATTTCAAGAACTGGTTGACTAAGTGTACATACTGGAGAGTAGACTATTGATTACTGAAAGTAACAAGTGAATAACTATTTCAAGATTAGCCTTGGGTAATCAAGCACAGAGGAGATTAGCAGTTATGGAAAATTAAACTGAGCTCTAGGATCTCTCTGACTAAGGATGTGTAAATAGCTTGGATTGAACACCTGCTGGATGCATCTACACATTCATTAATGTGCTTTTGCTACTGTGCATTAAATTTAGTACCTCTAATGTGAGGTACTAACTAAATGCACATTAGGCTGTCCCGATGTGCAGGAGCAAAAGCACACACTTTTTAAAGTGACAAATAATGTGCAGTAAATTTTACTATGCATTAACATATTAGCATGGTTTATGCTGTGTGTAGATGCACCCGCTGAAGAAGAAGAAAATATTCAGCATAAACTGAGTACTTTTGGTTACAGCTACAGGCTTGCAAACCGTGTGAAATGAGTTTTTAGCTATAAAATGATGATATAAAAGTTAGTTATGTTAGTCTGAAGTGAGGCAGAAGGTAGAATAATTTTAAACCGTATCAGCTAACCAAATCAGAGATGTATAACATAAACTTTCATGAACCCGGAGCTCACTAAAGTTGGTAACAGAACACATCTTCAGAAAATACTTGATTTGACTGCCATCTAGGGCACTGATCCTGGAAACACTAGCATACATTGAAATCTATGAGCTCATTACTTATCTGATAAGGGGTTGCCATGTTTAGATCCTAAAATTAAACTCCAAACACTATGTTATAGAACTCAAACAGAAAAATGAAATGGCTGTGGACTTCTGGGCTAAATAATCCTAATGAGTTTGAATATTGATGGGTTTATTTGCTAGGTCTGACAGGCTAAACTTATGCAAAACACAAAGAGAGGCCATTTGGTAGAAGTCATAAAACTAACCAAGGAATGAAGAGCGCTAACTCTTATAGTCCTAAGGGCCATGTGTAGATGAAATGAAAGGCGTGTGTGCATGATACTTTAAAGTGAGCTAAATGTCAGTGTTTGCATGCCTCGGCGGTGTATCGCGCATTAATTCCAGCCCAACACTTCAATTTAGGGCCCCTGTTTCCTCTATACACACCCCTAGGGCTGAAAGGATGCAAGACTAGGCATCACCTATGGTACAGAAGGAAAAGGAAACTTATTTCAATGACCCCTGGTTAGATAGTAGACAAGAAGATCATTTGGGGTGAATGTGTCTCTTGAAGGTTCCAGGATTTGACTCATCAGTGTTCTAGTGGGTTTATCTGCAATAAAACTATTGCTACTCTTTTAATTAAATCCTGGCTGTTTCTAATCAGAGAGAAAGGCTCTAACTTTCCTCTTGCATACTAAATTTTACACCAGAGTAATTCCATACTTTAGGATTACACCAGAGTAGTCCCATGGAGGAATTCCTATTATATAAATGCAGTTAAGAGAAAAATCAGGCCTGATATGTGTGCTACTTGCCAAGTGTGTGACATTTCAAATAATGGATCATTTTTTACAGTCTACACCATGTGCACTTAGGGGCCTATCTTTTGAATGGAATGTGTATGCATGTCCATTCAACTCCCTTTTAAGAAGAATTTCATGTGAGTGTAAAGCTAGAAAAGACTGCCCTGCACTTCAGTTACTCCAGTGGCTACTGAAGAATTTCCAGATGATCTCATAAATAGCTTATTCACTAGTATTTTTCATGAGCTTCTTCTATTTTACACATCCACTTCCCACCCCACATGCCTCCAAAGTATCTGTACAAATGAGGAGCTATGGAGATCACAATCTCTCCTCTGATTTAGGGCTTTGGGATTCATATTATCATTGAAAACCTAACTGCAAAATCAACTGTGGAGAAATTGTGCAGGCCAGGAATAGGACCAAAGACAGAAAAAGTTTCAGAGGACTTCCTCCCCCTGCCCTCTTTCTCAAGGCCCTACATAATTTATGAAGAAAGATTAATGCAGCTTGAGGCTCTGTAGCCTCCCTTCATTGCAGGGATTCTATACTAGTGGGAGCCTCCAGACTAATTTCTTCTTGCAGACAGATATGGAGGATGCATTGCTACTGTGGAGTGCAGGTTATCTGTGTATCTGGCCATACTATTTGTTCTAATCTTTTGTGATTTTCAGGGTTTATCACAGGAGGAGCCAATTTGCTTATTGTTTAAAGTAGAGAATTCAAGGAAGCTGCCAAGTCAGATATTCACAGACAAATAAAGGGCTGTAAATATAAAGTAGAGTTCATGTTTCTGGATGATGGAAATTTCATTAGAGTCTATTTCCACTATCAATTATTAAATAAATTCACCTGAGTCTTTTCCTTCCTTGCCCTAGCGAAGACACACATTCTCTGAGGAACTATATGTTGACCTTTGTTATGCATGAGCAGATTTGGAATTAAAGGCTATTACATTCCTTTAGTGCTCTGAAGACTTCCTGGAATGCATCACTAAAATATTGTCTCATATGCTTGTTTGTGCTTTTGAGGAATACATTAGTTATCAAAAGGCCATAGGCTTAGTTGGTAGATGAAACATCTAAAGAAGAGTTTCAAAGAAGGAGGCCTGTTTCTGTAGCCCAACTCAGGCAGACATCAATGGGAATTTTGCCTGAGTAAACACTACATTTTGTCTATCATTTAATAATCTAATATTTCTTTATGGTGTATCTTTGTGTAATCATTCTTTATATGAAATAAGATGCCTATGTTAAACTCAGTTTCTTGGGACCTTCCTCTCTGGGCTCCATCCTGTTATTAGTTCCTTAGGTGCAGCTTCCACTGGCCAAATTAATGAATTAGTTTCTTCATATCAGTGGCTCTCAACCTTTTGAGATTCAAGGTGCCCCTCAAAAAATACCAGCTCTTAGTTTTCACTTGTTTTTGAGAACAGAAAAATAATAAAGCAATTTTTCTGTTGCAAAGAACTCAGAAAGATCACAGCAGGTCAGAATGTTTTTTTAACACTGGAGTCTTTTTGAAATCTCTGGGTTTATTTTGTGAATCATATTTGCATTCATAGGAGTGCTAACTTTGCACGGCACCACGAGACATCCCTGAATGACTCTCAAGGCACCCCAGGGTGCCTTGACACCCTGATTAAGAATCACTGCTTTATATGATTGCCACATTTCTGGAATTAAAAGGTAATGTCTCCTTTATCCTAACGTGCAAAGTCCTACTTTGACATTTACATAGAATAAACTACTGTCCTGAAAGAGGGTTCATGTTATGCCTCATTATAAGCAAGCTGTTCCCTTTTTTGTCACTGCTTGGAGGGGGTGAAATATTTGGTGGAATGCTGTCTGGACACATGGTATGAAGGGTGGTGGGGCGGTGTTACTTCTTCAGCACTGTCCTCCCTTATTTTTCTGGATAGCTCAAGAGCCCTTTTGGTTTTGGAACCATGCACAGTAAACTGGCAGGAGGAAAGATGAAGAGTGCAGACTGTATATGCAATGGAACCCTCTCCATGCTCACTGACTGCAAGTCCAGGTACAGATGTCATTGGAAGAGTCACTGGATGCTGAATTGCAAGGGCCTAATTTTGCATGGATTGGATGAAATAGTCTGGACAACACAATACAGCCAAGTTCCTCAACTGAGACTGCCATACTCTGCCATGACTTCTGAGAACTGCTGGCTGGATTGGAGCTGAGCTACAACTCTTTCCACATTAGAAATGAATGTTACTGCGTTTTTATCTACTGTAAGCATTTCTTTTCCTGGGCCAATAATAAGTCTGAATTCCATACCCACTCAGAATATCCATGGAAGATTTGAAATCACAAGGAATCCAGGACTGCATGGATTTGTCTTTTTTCAGATGAAATATTTCTCTATTAGTTTTTATCCTTTATCACTTCTAAAAAGATAAAACACACACACACGTGTGTGTGTGTGTGTGTGTGTGTGTGATATATATATATATTGTGTGTGTATGTGTACACAAAGATATAAAGGGATCATGAAAACAGTAACAAATGCAATCACAATATTAACTACCTAACAAATCCTTATCTCTTTATATATAGTTAGGCATGTTAAATGAAAGATTCTTACCTTTAACAGGAGGACTTATTTTACAATAGAATAGATAAAATGTTAAACTAAATTCAAAGTTGTAAGTGCTGTTGCATTAAGGCATGTGAAAGTTTTCCAGTAGCTTTCACTGTGTGTGCATTGCCATCTTAAAACAACTATAGGCAAAAAGAAGAAAAGGGAACTGCAAAGGAGAGTACTTGGTAGAGCCATCCACAGTGATGCATGAGAAGCCTAGGAAGTAGTAGAGTTAGGACCACAAAGAGAAATAGAAAACAACTTAGAAAGAATCTAGGAAACAGCTTTACTTTTTCTTTATAGTGTGAAAAATTTGTAGAACACTATCTAAAAAATATTTAGGGTCAGGTCCTCCGTTGGGCCATATCAGCATAGCTCCACTGAAGACAATGGAGCTGCTCTTACTTACACTCTTAGGGTATTTACAGTCAAAACCTTTAAATTGACTTAACTAAGGATAGGTTTATCTAAATGCTGGTTGTGCAGATATTCACAGGGCTTAAATCATTTAAAAATGGCACACCCAAGCTAAGTTAGTTCACTGCAGGAGGTGAATAACTTTAGATCGGCCTTGATTAACCCAATCTAACATGGGTTAACTTAGTCTAATGAATACCTGCATGTGTTCATAGCACAGCCCCAGGGCTTGGTGTCATGCCAGGTCATGCGCAGCCAGGTCTGGGGGGCACCTTAGGGTCAGGAGAAGCAGCTGATGTCTGTCTTCTGCAGCATAGCAGGCTGGCCTCTAGCTTGGATCATAGGGTTGTCTGTGCCCTAGGATTTTCAACAGTGTTGCTGGTAGAGTTCAAATGGATCTCCTGGGCTTCCCACCTGATCAGTGGGTTATGGAGCATGAGCCAGGGAAACCCCAGAATCAAGGGGTAGTGGGGGGAGTGAATGGACTCAAAGCATATGGTCTCCCTATGCCCAAGAAGATTAATCTCCAGGGTGGTAGTCTTCCACTCCACAGGCCCTGAATCCAGGGGTGAGTCATCTATGTTCTCTACTGGTTTGGGTTTGAGCCTTCACCTTAGTGGGATCTGTAGACCTTTTGCCACAGTCTGATCTTTGAAATTGCCTGCAGTTCCAGAGTTGCAGCAGGACAGTCTGGATGACGAATGAGCAGTTCTGTACCAGGACTTGGAGATGAGCAGATTACAATAGTTGGGGGTTTCATGGGCTGGGTTTATTGCACACTTCATGAGCTGTGGATGCTTTGGGGATTCTGAGTGACCTTGAATTGGTCCTTTTCCCCATGCCCAAGATCACTCATTTATCTTGACCTCCTCTCTGGGGACACATGGCATGCTTGTAACCCAGAGCCCCACCATAGTAGCACAGCTCCTGTCACTGATAGTGTTTCTGTTCTTCTGGTATAGGTGCCAGAGCCCTTTATCCACTGGCACCAGATTGGGGATAACATTAGCAGAGTGAGGCTCTCTGTATTCCCTAAGGTAGACGTCAATCTGGGCAGCCAGATCCATGAATGTGTTGAATTCTGAGAAGGGTAAAATACAGACCACAGTATACAAGAAACCCACAGACCAACATACATATTTGCACAGAACCAGCAATCACCCTAAACACACCAAAAAAGCTGTGATATACAGCCAAGCCCTCAGATACCACCGCATTTGTACTGAGGAGAACACCTGGGATTGCCACCTCACCAATCTTAAAAAGGCTTTCACCCAACAAGGACACTCCTCCAGAGAGGTAGATCGCACGTTTGAAAGAGCCACCTGGATACCACATGAAGAACTGCTGTAGTACAGAAGAAAACCCCCCACAAATTGCATACTGCTGGTCATGACGTATCACCCCTCCCTTGAACCCGCACGGAAAATCCTCAAAAAATTGCAACCCATACTAGACAAAGACCCTATTCTTAAAAAGATCTTCCCAGAGACACCCATCCTAGCCTTTAAACAAGCACCGAACCTCGCCAACCTCATCACCAGAAGCAAACTTTCTCAAGCCCAGAACACACCAAAAGGATCCAGACCGTGCCAGGACAAGAAATGCAAAACCTGCCAACACATCTCCACCACCCCCACTATTACTACACCCCACAACAGAGCCATCAGCATCCCAGGATCTTACAGCTGCACCTCCAGAAATGTAATATACCTCATCCGATGCACCAAATGCCCGGATGGAAGATATGTAGGAGAGACCAAACAACAACTGCGCACCAGAATGAACACACACCGGAAATCCATCAAAGACAGAAACACCCAATTACCGGTGAGGGCACATTTCTCACAGGAGGGCCACTCTCTCTCCAATCTCTCAGTCCTGATCCTCAAGGGAAACTTACACAACACTTCCCAGAGACGAGCCTATGAGCTCCATTTCATCAAACTCCTGGATACTAGAGATCATGGACTAAACATAGACATTGGATTTTTGACACATTATAATCTGCCTGGCAACTGACTCCCCAGCCCAGCCCAGCCCCTGGCTTCTTTACTTTTCATTCCATCCAGGAAGAGCACACAGCAAGTGCTGCAGTGTCCTTAGCCTGACGAAGGGTTTTTGAACCCGAAAGCTTGCTTAATAACTTTTCTCCAACTATTTGGGTTGGTTTAATAAAAGATATCAAATTCACCCAAGGAACCTTGTCTGCCTTGAATTCTGAGAGTGGTTCCACCTGAGCTAGTTTGTCCTAAATTTACTTCCACAGACCCTAGTAGAAAAAATAGAATTGGGCTGCCTCATTCCACTGGGTTTGTGCTGCATAGCAATGAAAGAGGGAAGAATAAACTGAACTGGACCACACCCTTGGTGGAGCTTGATAGTCCAGCAAATCATTTCAAGATAGTCAACTTGGACTTTTAGAAGCCAGGATTTAATAACCTTGACTATCACACACATTTTGTAGGCCCTTCCTAGAATGCCTATGCTATGATATTCCTCTCAAAGTAGATTTCTCTGTTTAAGGACCACTGCTGTTAAAATACATTTTCAGGAGGAAAGAAGATACTTCACTAGAAAACCTGAATGAGATGTTGTAGAATGTTGGAGTATTACCTAACATAACTGAAAGGATGCAGCAAGGATTGGGGAACTAAATAGAGTTTGACAGCATCCTCATACCACCCATACACTTTACACATCAATAAGTTTTTGGTCTCTGCCTGTGCATAGCATTTATTTATTTGGATTTTTACAAACTATAGTAAAAGAACGTTCATATGTTGCTCTAGGTGCCCTTGACAAACTTTTAAAAAGTATACTGCATGAACAAACAGACCACTCAGTTCCCCTGGATAAAACAAAATAATTCAATGACAATTTAGTAGAAATCAATCAGCACCCCTGCCCTCCAAGAACGTATTCTTCAGTGCATCAGAATGGTCTAAATTCAGGGAATAGTGTGGGAGCCTTGTCTCAGTACAGCTTGCATCTGTTTATGTTCTATTCGGCTGCCCTAAAACCTAAAACCTGCTGCAATCCATTAAATTCCCCTCCTGACAGTGGCACTGCCTACTTGGAAGCTCTGGTCAATAAGAACACTCTGGATCACTGTGCAGTAGCCAGAAAAAAAATCAATTCAGTCCCAGAAGACAGAAGTGTTTTTGCCAAAGGTCACTAAACACTACCGTGGCTACTGCTATTTGGAAATGGAGTTCTGAGAGGTGATACAGGTAAACAAACATGGATGATGAAGAATGGTATTATTTGCTGTACTAGCTTAGCACACTGTGTATATGCTGTTAACAATATGGATTTTTTATTCTTGGTTTCATTTCTTATTTTTATTTAATAGAAATTGGCTTGTAATCTCAACACAGGAGACCAACAGACCTGGCTAGACTGCTTGCAGCTAGGCAGGTATGGATCAAATTAAAGATACTAATATCACTTTTTAGCCATTCATTTGCATCCTGCAGAAATCTGTCTTCCTTGCTCAAACTCTTAAAATTAAATTCTGTGCCTGATGTACAGGGAGAATTAGTGATCTCTGCAGTGCAGCGCAGTCCACTACAACTTGCAGTGGAAGGAATAGTTCCTTCGCAGTCTCTCCTCCATTGCTCATATGCTCTTTGGTACATCTGCAGAAGCATGAGGCCTTCAGCATATAGCAACTCTGTGGCTTTGTGCCAAAGAAAACAGCTCTGAGGATTGGATGGGATTAGGGAGCCCCATTCCAGGAATGCAGATCCTCTGAAAGCTGGAGAGTTGAGGGGTTCTCTATACCCCAGCACAGTGGGGTTTGTTGGGGACAGGGAGGATAAGCCTGGTGGACCTCCAATTAAATAGTACTGTTAGTAACATTCTGGGCACTTTGTTCTAGTAGAGCTGTGTCAGACTTTGCATGACACCTGACCTAGTGTCCACTAAAGTGACTGGGATTCCCTCCATTCCTGTCAATGAATGCCAAACCAGCTGTAGAGATTCTAGTCTTTCCCAGATTCCAGCACCCCTTATATTTTTAATTAAGGCAATGTCCCATCCCTCCAACAAGCCACTTGGCTGACTCAAGTTCATTGCTTCATCTCAATGATCAGGGAGCCCAGAAAGTAAGAATCTTGTATCCTCTTCAATGGAGTTACTCTAAGATAGTGACTAATAGAAATCATTAATAGAAATCACTTATATTTAAGCTAATTTATTTTGTTCAACCACTTTTCCTTTCCCTTCTTCAGTTTGTAGATTTTAATTCTCCAGGACTACCCAAAAAGTAGCCTTTGCATTATACGTGGCCCACAGAGTTTCACATTGTAGTCCTTGAATGCTGAGCTACAGTTCATTAAGATTACCGGTCTCAGCAGGTAATAACTGGAGAGAGATCACACAGAAAGGGAGAGGGCATAGGCTTTGTGATTCCAATCTATGATACTCGTGGGTTCCTATTTTGTATGTAAGATGACAGGAAATGTAGTCTGCTTCAATGCAATGCATGCATATTTTACAGGTAGTAGTCAGGGGCCATACAAATGGTCAATTTGGCTGTCAAGTTTGGGTGACCTAGCCATGCATAATGCTCTTTCTATGTCACATGATGGCTTCTTATAACCAATCTATTAATTGAGCAATCTCCTTCATTCTTTATTCCAGAAACAATGGAAAGATGGGTTATATCATTCTTCCTTAAAAAACAGAAGCATTCCAGAGAACCAGAGGAGGAGTTCATATTACTTGTGCCACTTTTGTAAAATAACCATAAAATCCTTGTGAAGGTGTTTTGATTGAATATTCCTGGTTAGCTGGACAAAAATTATCCTTTCTAAATGATTCATCAAACTGAATTTGAACTCTCATCTTATTCTCCTCCCCCCTCTGACCCTTTGGAAAATACAACTTCAGTTTCTGTGAAATTAAAAGCCTTTTTAATTGGCAGGAGTGATTTCTTTGCCTTTGTAGGATACTGGAAGAAATACAGTTGCCAACTGCTACACTGAAGTGGTAAATTATCTGCACATTTTGAAACATTTTGAAGACAATTAAATGTCAAATTGTCAGAACAAAAAGAGTTGAACTAGCAGATCAAACTGCTTCTTCACATGTATCTGACTGAGCACTAAATCTAGGGACAGAAGTTACACATAAACTGGTTTAAGTGTACAGAGCAGATGTTCATTGCATAAAAACCAGTTCCAAAATGACTGAAACTGGTTTAAGATAAACTTGGTTGAATGTAGTATTAGACTGAACTGATTTGGGTCAAACCGGTTTATGAAACTTCTGTCCTAGACCCCTTCCTGGTTCAAGTTAAAGCACAGTCCCCAGCATACTTTGCAGTACTGGGTGGGGCTGGGCTGGGCTGCCTGCTCCAGAGAAAAGGGCTGGCCCCGCCCCTCTGCTTCCTAGCTGGAATAGTGAGGCCTGGCTGACAAAAGGGGTGAGGAGGGGGTGGGATTGGATAAGCCTGGCTGGGGATGCAGACTGGTCTGCCTTCTCATGCTATGGCTGCTCCAGACCCTGCCCCTGGAAGTGATGACCAGTGCCCTGGGCCCCTGCTGGGCACCCCACTGACCCTGCTGGTCAGCTGGCCCATTGGTGTCTGGGCCCTCCTGGCTCCCCCACATGCAGCAACCACCTGCCCAGCCCCACTGCACCATCCTAGGGCCATTGCCTCTGCACAACTACCACTGGCCCCATCCTGGCTGGACCCTGGCAGGGATGATGATGACATGCTGCTGGATGATACCATAGGGGCCACCCTCACCCTTCTAGGCCTCCAGCCCCGCTGCCTCTGGGCCCACTGGGCCAGCCAGGACTAGTGGCTACATGTCATCCAGAAGACCTGGGATGATGAACAGTGGCTGGAGGCATTCCAGATGACCCGGGCCAGGACCTTCTGGGGCAGCTCAGGCCACATCTGGAGCAGCAGGACACCGGCTAGCCATCACCCTGCTCAAGCTGGCTACACCCAGCAGCCTCCACTATGTGGGCCAAGTCTTAGGGGTAGGCAAGGCCATCCTGCTAGGGCGGCCATCCTGGAGGTGTGCAGCACTCTCTAGGACATGCTGAGGCACACGGTGCTTTGAATAAACAACTCCCTGGCAGTGGCAGCAGAGTTCCATGCCCTGGGATTCCCCCAGTGCATTGAAGCCCTGGATGGGACTCACATCCCTGATATGGATCTGCAGGTTGAGGGGAAGCTTGGTGACAGCAACCATGAATTGGTCACCTTCTTAGTTCACCAAAGAGCAGGCAAACCCCTCAGTAAAACAGAAGTCCTTAACTTTGGGAAGGCTGACTTCTGCAAACTGAGAGAATAGGTCAGTCAGACAATTAGAGGCCATACCCCCTGCCCCCTCCCCCCCCCCCCGAAAAGGGAGTACACGAGGAATGCTCATCTCTCAAAAACATAATCCTTGAAGCACAGGGCAAAGCCATACCGTATCACAAGAAATGCAGTCAATGAGCAAGGAAGCCCCCATGGTTGAATAAGGAACTCTTGGTCCTTGTTAAGCTCAAAAGAGTAGCCTACAACAACTGGAAAACAGGAAGCATTACTAAAGAGGATTACTCTGCACTCACCTGCACCTGTAGATAGAGGTTGAGAAAAGCCAAGGCAATAACCGAACTCAGGCTAGCTACAGGAATCAAGGACAACAAAAAGGTCCTTCTTCAGATATGTGCAAAGTCAGAAAAAAAACAAAGATAGCACTGGGCTCCTGAGAAATTCAACGGGGCAACTGACATTTAGACTTCAGGAAGGCCTTCGTTAGACTTCAGGAAGGCCTTCAATACAGTATCCCACCCCATACTGGTGAACAAATTAAGAGGCTGTGACTTGGATGACTACACAGTCCGGTGGGTGGTGAATTGGCTAGAGGGTCGCACCCAGAGAGTCGTAGTGGATAGGTCGGTATCAACCTGGAAGGGTGTGGGCAGTGGGGTCCCGCAGGGCTCGGTCCTTGGGCCGATAATCTTCAATGTCTTCATCAGCAACTTGGACAAGGGAGTGAAGTGTACTCTGTCCAAGTTTGCGGATGACACAAAACTGGGGGGAGAAGTGGACACACCAGAGGGCAGGGAACAACTACAAACAGACCTGGACAGGTTGGACAAGTGGGCAGAAAACAACAGAATGCAGTTCAACAAGGAGAAATGCAAAGTGCTGCACCTAGGGAGGAAAAATGTCCAGCATACCTACTACCTAGGAAATGACCTGCTTGGTGGCACAGAAGCGGAAAGGGATCTTGGAGTCCTAGTGGACTCCAAGATGAACATGAGTCGTCAGTGTGACTAAGCCATCAGAAAAGCTAATGGCACTTTATCATGCATCAGCAGATGCATGACGAACAGATCCAAGGAGGTGATACTTCCCCTCTATCGGGCGCTGGTCAGACCGCAGTTGGAATACTGCGTGCAGTTTTGGGCGCCGCACTTCAATAGGGATGTGGATAACCTGGAGAGAGTCCAGAGAAGGGCCACTCATATGGTTAAGGGCTTGCAGGCCAAGCCCTATGAGGAGAGACTGGGGCACCTGGACCTCTTCAGCCTCCACAAGAGAAGGTTGAGAGGCGACCTTGTGGCTGCCTATAAGTTCATCATGGGGGCACAGAAGGGAATTGGTGAGGTTTTGTTCACCAAGGCGCCCCTGGGGGTTACAAGAAATAATGGCCACAAGCTAGCAGAGAGCAGATTTATCTAGACATTAGGAGGAACTTGTTCACAGTTAGAGTGGCCAAAGTCTGGAATGGGCTCCCAAGGGAGGTGGTGCTCTCCCCTACCCTGGGTGTCTTCAAGAGGTTAGATAAGCATCTAGCTGGGGTCATCTGAACCCAGCACTCTTTCCTGCCTATGCAGTGGGTCGGACTCAATGATCTATTGAGGTCCCTTCCGACCCTAGCATCTATGAATCTATGACATCCAATGCCCAAGAAAGGGCCAATCTCCTACATGACTTTTTTGCATCAGTTTTTCCCCCTCCCAGGAGGATCACACTGCCAGGAATGGCCCAAACCAACCCATGAGTGGGTGACAGGCCCAAAATTGATGTAGATCAGGCGAGGGAACACCGTGAGAAATTGGACATTCACAAGTCTTTGGGCCCAGATGAAATGCACCCAAGAGTCTTGAAAGAACTGGCAGACATCATTGCATTGTCCTTGGCAGAGATATTTGAAAAATTGTGGTGCTTGGGCGAGGTCCCGGGTGACTGGAAAATAGCCAACATGGTCCCTATCTACAAGAAAGGAAGGAGGAATGATCTGGGGAACTACAGACCAATCAGATTGACATCTATCCCTGGAAAAATCCTGGAGAAAATTGTCAAGGGATCCATCAATGCCAGACTAACCAAAAGCTTCTGAATGCCAGCCAACATGTTTTTCTACTGTCAGGTCTTGCCTGACCAACCTCATCTCCTTCTATGACCAGGCAACATGTGCCCTGGATAAGGAAGATGATGTGGATGTCATATATCTGGACTTCAAGAAGGCCTTTGACCTAATTCCCCATGATGTCCTCATGGTTAAGCTGGGAAACTGTGGGCTTGATCTTCATACGGTTCAATGGCTAGGCAACTGGCTACCGGGTTGGAGCCAAAGAGTACTAGTTGAAGGGAGCAAATCAATGTGGCACAGGGCTACCAGTGGAGCCCCTCAGGGCTCAGTACTTGGGTAAGTACTCTTTAACATCTTCATCAATGATATGGATTCGGGAGTCAGATGTGAACTAGCCAAGTTCACAGACGATACCAAATTATGGGGGAGGGCAGTCACACTGCAGGATACGCTAGGGATTCAGGCTGACCTGGACACACTTTCAAAGTGGGCTGACCAAAACCTGATGGCCTTCAATGCAGAGAAGTGCAAGGTGCTGCACCTTGGTAGGAACAACCCCCAGCAGGCTCGGCAGTGCTACACTCACTAGCATCACAACCAAGAGCGACTTGGGGGTCTTGATTGACCACAAGATGAATATGAGCCACCAGTGTGATGCTGTGGCTGGCAAAGCTAACCAAACTCTGGTGTGCATCCACTGATGCATCTCAAGCAAAACCAGGGAAGTCATCCTCCTGCTTTATTCAGCCCTGGTGAGACTGCAGCTGGAGTACTGCATCCAGTATTGGGCCCCCCACTTCAGGATAGATGTGGAGAAGCTTGAGAGAGTCCAGAGGAGAGCCACTTGTATGATCCAAGGCCTGAAGGGAAGGCTGTACAAGGAGAGGCTGAGAGGCTTGGGACTCTTCAGTATGGAGAAGAGAATCTCACGGGAGACTTGGTGGCAGCGTACAATTACATAAGAGGGGTACATCAGGAGCTATTCACCAGAGGTCCCTAAGGGATAACAGGGTCTAACGGCCATGAACTCCAGGAAGGTCAATATAGACTAGACATAAAAAAAAAGTTCTTTACAGTGCGTGTGTCCAGGGTCTGGAACAAACTCTCCCCAGAGGTGGTACAAGCACCTACTCTGGACTCCTTCAAAAAATAGGTGGATATATTTCTTGCTGGGGTCACTTGATCCCAGCTGACTTCCTGCCTATGGTGGTGGGGCTAGACCCAATGATCTCATGAGGTCCCTTCTAGTCCCTAATGTCTATGAAATTATGAAATACCTACCCACCCCACAGTGACTGCCCCTACTACAGCTGGAGGGGCTTTAGCTTCATGGTGCTCCAGGCCATCATGGCCCACTGCAGAGCCTTCAGGCACATGAGTGCCAGCTGGGTGGGCAGTGCCCACAGCACCCACATGTTGCTTAACTCTGCCCTGCCAGGCCTGCTGCAGAGTGGCTGCTTTGCACTGAGGATGCTGGACCAGCAGCTGGGTGCTGTGGTGGTCCTTCCCTTCCGCATCAGGGACCCGGCCTACCCACTCCTGCCCTGGCTCATGCAGCCCTACATTGGCCAGCTGGACCCCTGCCAGGCCTACTTTAACCAGTGCCTGGCCAGACTCACACCCTGATGGAGTGCACCTTTGGCCACTGCAAGGGACGCTGGCACACCTTCAATGCCTGCCTTGAATTCACTGATGACACCCTCCCCTGGGTCATCATCATAGCCTGCATGCTGCATAACATCTGTGAGGCTGGGAGGGAACTCTTCTGCAAGGCCTGGGAAAAGGAGATGTGGTGGGCAGAGGATGCCTGGGAGTGGGAGCACCACCTGCAGCAGCAGTGACAGCAATGGGCCCTCCCTGCCAAGGTGCTGGGTGAGCCACATCCATGCCTCTGGGGGCCAGGGCACCAGGTGCAAGAGGTGCTGGCCTACCACCTTCTCCTGCACTCCCTGCTGTAGCCCACCTGGACTGCCAGCCACTAACCCTGGACACCACCCTCCCAGCACCATGCTCAAAGGGGTACAGTGTGGGACTGGGAACCACACAGTGAGGCAATGTCCCTCAGCACCTTCAGGCTACAGGCAGGCTTCTGTGGGTAGGGTGCAAGCTCCTGGGGCTGACCCCAGTGGCCAGGAGCTGGCTGCAGCTGTCAGGCCTGTCAGGAGCCTGCAGCACCCTGCAGGTGTGGACATCACGGGCCTGGCAGCCGCGTGGCACTGCAGTGTCAGGCACTGGCACCTGGGTGCAGGCAGCCTGGCACAGCTGGCCTGCAGCCTGCCCAGGGGGACACAGTGGTCTAATGGGGCCTCAGGCTGCCTGCATGTACCCCAGGGTTCACTGTGCCTGTAGGCTTTTAAGGGCCTGGGGCTAGGGCAGGCATAGAGCTGGCCCTGCCTTGGGACAGGAGAGGGTCCCAGCTTGGAGCCCTGGAGCTAGCCTCAGGCCAGCCCCCTAATAGCAGGGCTGATTAGGAGCAAATTTGCTCCCAGTTAGCATCTACAAGTGCGTTACTGCACTATAATTGCGAATAAATCTGCTACTTGCATTTGCAGGTAGCAAACTTACTCGTGAGTAGCATCATTTACTGTGTGGTCAGTGTGTGCACATGTAGATGCATGTGCTTACTGTACAGTAAACTATACTACGGCACAATAAAATATCTTGTGTAGATACAACCAGAGCTAAGAAAAATTACACTGGATTAGGGTGATGAGAAAATCACATCAAATAATTACTAAAGGAAATGAAGACACAACAAAACACAAGCATTTAACTATGCTGCAAAATCCCCTCTGAAGCTACTTAAAATTGCTCTCAAATTACACTCATACATCTAGTTATGGTCAGAACTGGCCTTAGGGGAAATGGCATCCCGGGAGAACTTGTATTTTGGTGCCTCTGTCTTGGTGCCCCCGTGGCACGCCACCCCTGGCGTTCCCCCGGCACCCTCCTGGTATCTTTCCCCCAAGTCACTATCACTGCAGCCCTACTGTAGAGGGGCTCCATCCAATGCACCAGGGAGCTGGACAAGGCATCTGTTTGTGGCAGGGACCACTGGCTGCAGCCCCATTAAGCCAAAGTGAATGGAGCAGGAACCTGAGATGAGCAGCTGACAAGTGTTGGCATGGGGACTCCAGTGCCACCATGGGGATCCTCCGGGGCCTGGGGCACAGCCAGCCATGTACAGGAAAGACTTGACTGGAGCCCTCCCCTCTATGGGCTGCTGGCCCCAGCCTGGGGCTCCCTGAATGTGCTGGCCCACCCTACCAGCCCCTGCCCACCTCAGTTGAAGCAGGCACTGCTGCTGCTGCTGCTGCCTTTACACAAGGAATCCTGGACAGCTCAGTCCAACCCTGCCCCACCCCAGCCCACCCTGCCTAGCTCCCTACTCAATATCACACAGGACCCCAAGCAATGCCCCAGGCTGGCACTACTACCTGCCAGTTGTGGTACCTGTGTGTGTGAGTGGTCTGTCTCCCTGAGCATGGCACCTTGGGCAGTTACCCAAGTTGCCTGCCCCTAAGGCCAGGCCTGGTTATGCTAGGACAAATTAAGTCACATGGCTGCCATAAAAAAAGAAGTCAGCATACTTGCACTGTAACACCCAATGATAGCTGAGAAAATTTAGTACTTCATTAGACTTAGAGCATGAGATTTGCTATGTCTCAGATTCTACTGTGTTGAAGTTGCAGCAGTATATATTGACTACTTAATGATGGCCCTTGTACATATTAAATATGGTAAATGCTGATTTTATCTCTACTGAGGAATTTCCTATACATTTTTTATCTAAAGTTCTGAAATTGATTAATGATTTTAGACACATACATTTATGGGTGAACAATTTACAGATTTTCACAAGGTGGTGCTCACTATTTTCTTGGATTTATGCCTCTTTTCGAGGATCTAAAATTCAGCTTTTCAAAATTGTTAGTACCTAAAATTGTTAGTCTTTTTAGCAACTTTAGACCAAGATTACAGATCATGGGCTCTGCTTGTGTTGGTGATCATGCAGGAGCACAGGGATCCTCTTGCATAGAAATTTGCAGAGCCATAAATTTATAAAATGTTCATCTATCCCATTGGAGATTCACTTCTGGGAACAGTAAATTGTATGGAACAAGACTTACTTCCTGAGAAAGATGCTTCTTCTACTGGAGAGGTGGAATTTTTAGGCTCCAGGTCTGTATTATGCTTGACTGTGGTAAAATTCAATAAGTATATCGCTGTTTGAAGTGCGACAAACATGGCTTGAATTATGCTCCCCAATCTGCTTTTTCTTGATGTTGATCTAAAAATATCACATATTCTGCAAATATCATGACCAAGTGTCAGATATAAATAAAAGTCTCTAACTTACTCATAAAAATAGGAGTTGAATATTTAAAAATCTTTTAACATTGAAGAGTTGAATAAGATATTTAAAAATCTCTTAAAAATCAAACAGTGGGATCAGGAAGTTTCATTTGGGCATATTAATTAAGAATACTTTATCCTCAGGTATTTATATCTCATTCAGGTTTTTCAATTAATTTTAATTCATAGCTTTTTTTTTTATTATAAAATGAAAATAATACACTTATTGTTATTGAGTACAAGAGTATTACAAGATCAATTTTCCAAAGCTAATCCTAGAAAGTAAAAAAGTAATGAATTTCACAGAGTTATAATTACTAACAAGGGTGAAATTTACAGCTATTTAATAGAGACTTTATAAAAATATAGTATTTAATCCTACTTCCTGTGCACAGTTAATTTTTTAACTTGTGGATGGACAGAGTCACTAGGAAGAAAGTGATAGTTTTTAAATAGGTCTTGCTGACAGGTATTGCCACTTTATTGTTCTCTTGCACTTCCTATAGACCCTGCTGTAAATTGCTAAGCAATTCAAAATGAAATTATATACTACCCCACAAGATATATCCAGTAACTACACCTCGCTTTAACTCACAGTATTGATTAGTCATAATATTCAGTAAATGAGATACCTTTTCTAACTTCAGTGAAAACAATAAGGTCCATCACCTTACAGAAAGACAATAAAAATTACATTTCCCACTGACCCCATTGTCTCTAATGAATGCTATATTTTGCTGACAGCAAATAATAATAACAAAAGCTAACATCTACAGTTCAGTAAAAAACTTATTCTTGGCTCTTTGGCTGAACTAGAAAAAAATTGCTTTGGATCTATTTGAACTGAAAACTAAAAAATAATTATGGGGTAGATGAAACATTTTGATCAAATCAGAAGAAATCATTTAATTTTCAGAAAATGTGTTCATTATTTTGAAAATGTTAATACAAATTTTGAAACAAAACATGAAGTGAAAAATCACAACATTTTGTATTAAAGTTGTCTAAATGAAAGCCCTATAAGCTTTCAATGAATTTTATTTCAGTTTTTACTTTAGCCAAAATAAATTGGTAAAATTAACTCATACTTGTGAATGTTTTGGATTGATCTAAATGGGGGCTTTTTTCTGAAAAAACTTCTGTTCATAAAATTTTTGCAACTCATGAGTTTAATCATTCCATCATTTTAATTTTGTAAAAACAAAATGTTCATTTGGGTTTAAACAAAATATAATATTTGAATTTTGAATACATTAACTATTAAAACAATAGAACATTTTGAAACAAAAAGTCATTTCAAAGGGAAAAGACCCAGGAAGTTTAGTATCAAGAATTTCTAAAGACTTTTTTTTAGATATTCTTAAGTTATATGGGAAAGTATTGTTCTACTCTAAATTTATGGAGAAATCCCTGAAGGTCTGATGCAAGAATGATATCACAGCGTAGCCATACCATCTAGACCGCGACTTTTCTTGATCTATTGACCTTCAGCCTTACTGCCTAGATGAGCAAGGGCTTTGACAAGAAAAACAGAAAATATGGTTGTAGATGTGGCCTTTTTGTTTTAAGCTCTGTCTTTAATGAATTAATGGATTAAGCAGTTTGGGACATTTTAATTTGGGAAAAAAAAAGTATTGCTTTTAGGTTTTCATTTCATTTTCTCCCTGGAGTGAAATGAGATACAGAGTAGTTTTTGTAACCACATTGAATTAGACCTTGTAAAGGAAACATCAGCTCAACCATAAGTGTAGAGTTACAAATCAAACACAATAAACATCACATTGTCATCAATGAAGAGACATATCATGTCCTTGAACTACATCCCTTGTAATCAGGTGGAACTGCTCGCATGATTTGTAGGCATAGGGTTGTTAGAAACAATAAAATAACATAAAATAACACGGAATGGAAATAGTTACACATTTATTCCCAAGAGATTTATGGCCATTTCAAGAAAGCAGCAGTGCTGATCCGGTTACACGGAGCCTGGCTGGCGGCTAGAGCATGGTTCTGGATGGCTTGGCTCCATTTTTGGTGTCTGTACTGCTGCCATGTTCACCACAGTGCTTTTTGCAGTAGGTTTTTTTGTTTGTTTGTTTGTTTTTAATATCAGGACATCCCATTATTGATTTTTGGCACCGTGCTGCAAATTTGCAGTGTGGTGCACAGTTGTACATTTGCTGTGTGCAGTCTGCAGTGCCACAAACAGGTTTGAGGCACCACAAACTGCATGTGTGCACTAGTCTGAATGTGCCCATAATAATCTTGAATTTGTCTGTTCTTCCCTAACTCTATTTGGGACTATGTTTCTGTCTTTGCCATGGATATTTTGCTGTGGGAAAGGAGCATGGCATTCATGTCTCTCTCAGGTTTACAGGACTTCTTGGATTAAATTCTTGGATGAGAAAAACTGCAGAAAGGCATGCATACATATATTGACATCAGAAAGAGTCTTATCTTGTCATGTTCTTTTTCCTGTTCATCATGAGTTATTCAGGTCAATAATGTGCTGTAATTGTTGATGTAATTACTTATTTATCAAAGTTTATATTAATTTGGGGTGCTGCTATTTTTAAATTCTGAAAGGAAATAAAACATTTAAAGGAAACATGGTTGCAGTGGTCATTAGGGTTCTGATTTTTGTATGATGAATACTGCCTTTTTGCTCTGTGAAGAAGAGAGTAGCATATTGTACGGATTAAGACTTGGGTAGAATTGCAGGACAAACTAATATGGTAAATAGCACATCTTAGGCACAAACAATTTTATACCAAATTGCACAGGCTTATAACATAGGTTTATACTTAAATATACCAATTCACAATCAGGCCTTTGTACAAATATAGGCATCAAATACCTGCACAAATAAAAGCATCTAGGATATCTCATACAAAAGTCTTTTTTTACTCTAGTGTACATACATACTCTAGTAGTACCTTCAGCTGAAAACATCAAAGCACTTTATAATCATAAATCAACTAAGCCTTATGAGGTCTCTATGAGGCAAATGCAATGTTGCCCACTTTTATGGAGAGGTAAACTTAGACAGCTTGAGGTTCAGTTTTGTATAGTTTACATACTTCTGTTTCTAGACATAGGGAAATGTTGGGAAGCTGGTGCCAACCAATATTTAAACCTATCTGAGGGCTGAAAAAAAGAACTATTATAACCATCTAGCGTGGCAGGCCATAAGGCAGGCCACAGATTTTAGCCAGTGATTTCTGCATTCATCCAAGGAGTTGCGTTTAAAATAGAACAGTTCTTTCACATTCAGTTTGAAGTACTCCAAAGAACATAGAATTCCACCTTCCATCTGTTTTTAAGTACTGTTGGTATAAATAGGTACCTTATTTCCACATAGGATTTTGATGATTTCAACTCCCATGCATGGGATATTGCATTTTTGCCTGCTAGATTAAAGAAGTGAAGGAGTTTGTTTTGCATATCCCATTCTCTAAAAAACTGCTCTCTCTGGCTTTGACATTACAAAGGAGCTTTTCTCCCTAAATGCACACATCAGGGCATATAGGGCATTTCATGCAAAGTCTTTCACAGCATTTCATAGGAATTTATTATTTATTGAGCCTCTAATCCTAATTCATGCTCTTGCAATTGTAATTTTTAACAATGCAGAAGTTACCTGAAGAAGGAAAAACACATTGCCTGATTGTCAGATTTATCTTTGCACATGTGTTGTCCTGTTATTGACAAGTTTACATTATAGGAATAGTTTCCAAGAACCTGACTCTTCACTAATAACATGCCAGAGACACTGTACACTCTATGTAGTTCTGCACCAACTATGAGCGTCCACTAGGAATAGCAAAGAAAACTGGTAATTTAGCACATTGTAACTTGGTAGCTACAGAGAGAGATGTTTTGGGTCTGGGCTTATGGTATTAATAGAAACAAAAATATGGCAGTGTTCTTAAATTAAAATGGAGTAGCATCTCTGCAATGAACAGAAGAAGAAAAATGTGTTTGAGTTCTATCTCCTCACTGCTGCCAAACTAGCAATACTGATGACACTGTCCTCTTGCTGAAGATGCAAAAAGAAGTATAAGGACTGATTGTGCTCTCTCTCATTCATGTCATTGGGAGCAGAATAAGACTCATTATTTAAACAGGAGAGCCGTTTGGTATCTCTATCTCTTTCCTCACTCACTCTTTTACTCCAAGCACCAGGCACTAACATGCAGGAAGCTTTTCCTGATTATTTAATATAAAATAGCTATTTAGCATATCACTTCTCTGGAAGTGAGCTAAGTAAGCTTGAAAAAAAAAAACCCACAGGGTAATTGGTATAAACCATTTGCATTGGAAACTGCTGCCCTTGCTCTTCTTACTTCTTAATCTATATATTCTAAATTGGGGAAAGATTACACTGTATAGAAAGACTACTGTTACCTACGCACTGCTGCTGTGTATATAGAGCTTGAAGTGTTGTGGGTGTTTGAGCACAAATCTGATACATGATTTCAACATTATCTTTTCAGACCTTCAAAATATTTTCCTTGTGCCTGTATTAATCACATCAAACAAATGTAAGAATCAGAAATAGCTAAAGTATTGCAGTGGCTTAATCGATTCAAATCTGAACACAAAGCCCCAGAGATGATAACATCCCATAGGGTTAGGGACTTCAAAACAGCTTTTTATTTTAACTCCACAATTTTACTAGGTTGAATAGTAAATCATAAGCCACCTTTACACATTAGAGGTATTGCCCAATTAACTGGTTAATTGTTTAACTACTGGAGATCAGCTACACTGCAAAGTAGCTATCACACAATAAAAAGCTCCAAACCAGCTATAATAAGAACATAGCTAAATCACAGCAAGAGAAAGGGATTTTTGCATATCACTTAGGTTGTGCAGGGACAATTTAGTGGTCTTTTTGTGGCAAGCCCCCCTTGCCACTGACTGGCCAAGGGGCTCTAGTGGCCCTGCCCCTCACCACTGATTGGCTAAGAGGCAAAAACTGAGAACGTAATTAAATAGTAAAGTCTATGGAAATATCAAATAAATTACTGCATTATTATAAATCTAAGTATTACATTTAAATCTAAATTTAAATGCATTATGAATATAAATTTATACACAATATGAATTGCAACTAATAATATAATTTATTAATAGGATTTCTTCTTTTTCTACTAAAAGTTTAGTAATACTAAATAATGCTAACCTTGTTAGAAATAATGCATATTAGTTGTTAAACACTAGCATGCATCCACCAGTGGCTGCAGCTGACACTTATTCATATACTGAGATCTCATGTTCTTCATCCCTAAATTGGTTGGAATGGTAAGACAGCACTGCCAAGTTGTAGAGATGTGGAAAATGGTCAGAAAAAGAATCCCCAAACCCAGTCACAGTTAAAGGCATCTGGTATTTTTTAACACAGTTCATGTAAGCAGCACGTTCCTTGTCATGTTCTTTCTGCCATTCAGGGATTGATTTCAGTAGCTGAGGGTCAAAACTCAGAAAAGGCACCTGACTGGGGTAAAAAATACACACAGAACTAAAAAAAGGAGGCAGACAGTTGTTTCAACTGCAGTGGTAGTAACTGATCATACTTGTAGTGTCTGATTGTACTTGTAGTATTGATTCAACTTTACAGCTGTTGCCTGGAACAGTTCTTATCTCTGTTGGTTTTTACGCTGACAGTTTGAAAGTTGTTGCGATGCCATGTCTTCAACCCAACTTATCAAATCCATCAGCTTGTTGTATGATTGGTGGATCAAAGCCTGCTGACTTTCAAACCATGTTAGAAGCTCCTTGTACACAAATTGCTGGTGGTACTTCATATTCTTTACATGGTAACGAACTGCATTAAATCATAAAGTTTACCTTGTACACACTGGTTCTGGTGGAAGCGACACAGTCGCATGTACATCCCTGCTTTGATTGGAGATGGACTTCTGTATTGAAGCTTACAACCTGGGCAACATTTGAACACTTTTTCAAAAGAGGAAACCAAGCTAACCACATCAGGAAAATGTGTGCACCAGATGTCACTTCCTAAAGAAAGGATGTGTGCATTGCAGGTAACATAAATTGCATTGGGCATCATTCCATGGACCACCTCAGAGAAAGCTTTGCACATATATATTGCATTATCAAATGGAAATGCTGAGATTTTGTTAAATTCTAAGCTGTAATTTACAACAGCCTTCACTACAACTTGTGCCACGACAGCAAAATTGACGGACATGAGGTGAATGGGCTCTATTTGAAAAACAGACCAGTCGTGCTCTGTCCATCTCCCAAGTACAAATAAAACGTGCAGAACATAGTTATCTTGGGCATCTGTTGCTTCATCTGCTACAAATCGAGACTGATTGATAGTCTGCCAATGCAGATTTTGTAGACTGAATGTATGAACTCCTGGTAGACAATCTTAGCAAAACTTGTTTGCACATAGGAAAATATTTGGCCTGTGTTTGTTTCAGTAGTCCCTTAATTTAGGGCTATTAATTTTCTCCAGAGGAATATTGGTGGCCATGAATGCCTCCACTAGCATAAATGTAGCTTCTCTTCTTGTCAAACTGCATTCAGTGGTTCTTTTACAGATCAAGAACATAATAACACTTGTTTCTTGCTCTGACCTTCAGCTTCTGCAGCAGCTTTTTTGCCTTATGTATGATTTGGACTCTAAATGCCAATCAATGCTGTTTTTTCCTCAACACATCCAGAGTCACTTGCACAATGAACAAAACAATTTACCACCATCTGCATGCAAGGTTCCTACAGGGAACTGCCTTACGTGATCCTGAGCTGAAATGTATTCAGCTTCCTTGGATTTCTGTTCACTCATTATCTTTTGACTGCAGCATTGCTGCAGCATTGCATATGACTTCTTAAAAGGTGGCACAAAAAAACCCTTTTGCTTTCCTGACTGACAACTTCACTGAGTCTGTCACTAGCTCAGCCTCTCAGTAGAGCTCTCTCAAACCATGTGCTCTATAGCTGAAGCGATTGCCATGCTTTCTTTGTATTCTGGTAAGCTGTTATTGCTTGGGAGGAGAGGGGGGATTCTGTGCAAAATCATGGGAAATGCCATTTTTCACAGTGATCATCAAAATCACTATTTTCCACAAAAATCTCAAAACTACAATTTAAGTAGGCCAAGTCCCTAACTATAAAGTTAGTTCAAATGTGTACTACCTTTATAGCTGGTTCCTATCAAGTTTCAGTTTGTATGTGTAGCAGGGTCTCCCCCATGGCTGGGAGCCCCATCAGCTGACAGGGCTCTCAACCACAGGGGTGCACCATGCCCAGCATGAAAGCCCAGGCCCTAAGGTTCAAGGCAGCCATGATCCCAAGGGCTCCACGGTATGGGACGTCCCTCGGGCCAGAGGATCACCACAGGGGCAATTCCCCCACCCCAAGAGTGGGGGAAACCTCTGGCTCCAGGGGTTTCCCACATCCTCAGGGCAGGAGGAATTGCCCCTGTGGCAATCTTCTTATCCTGGGGGTTTCCTGACCCAGGGATGCATGGGGAGCCCCTGCACCTGGGACCTCTTCATTAGAGTGCATGGCACTCCCAGTCGTGTGAGCTTGCTTCCCCCTACACCAGCAATAAGGCATGATAGGATCTAGTGCCCAATCCCACAATCATGCCTCTGACCATGCATGTGTGGCATGGCAGGAGGCACAATTGTGTGAATCATGTATTAGATACAATTACACCTTTATCTGTACCAGTAGAGAGGGCCTTAGGTGCAACTATCTGAAAGTACAAATCAGATTCTAATTCTAGAGTCAGTCTCAAGATTTGGCATCCAGATTGACTGTGGTGAAACCACAGAGGTCAGTTTGTGAAAAACATATAATTATGGAAATGCATAATGGATGTGAGGACAAGAAATGGCCGTGAATGTGGGAGTTAGCATAAAGATTTATTTTAGTACTCGAACAATTGATATATCAATATATATCATATAGCATAACACAATGAAGCAAAGAGAAAACAGATTGGACCAGAGATCCTTCAGAAACCTTTTCCCATATGAGTTGCCTTTACAGGAGTTCTATTAACTTAATTTTTTTGACTTAGATTGTAAACAAGATGATCCAACCACAAAATTTGATGTCCCCCCAGCTCTGTGTGTACAGGTGAAAGCTTTAAAATTGAATACAAAGATATAAAAAATGTTTTAAAAAAATGCAGGAGCTTGTTAGTGTTTTTCATTTAACTTTGTAAGCCTTGACAAAATTTTATTAGAGCTACTGGAGGGAAAAACTATGGCAGCAAGAAATCAAATTTGAAATGGCTCTTAGATCAGTTGAAACAAGCCTAAGAGAAATCCAGGATCTTAATATTAGTCCTCTGGAGCAGGAACTAGAAAGAGACAAGATATGGGTTAGGGTGGAACCATGTATACATGTTCCACCAACTGTATACCTGCTGTCAATGAAACATAGTCATCAGAATACTTTAAGTGCCCCTAAAATGGTAAAATTTGACTTAGAATATTAGCTGATGGATACTGTCATGGGATAAGGCTCCCAGAGACTTTTCTAATACATTTTTCTTTGGCTATCAAGTTATGCACATTTTCTCTACTGCACAGGAAGCTCTGCATCATGGGCAGAAAATTGCAGCCATGGAGAAGTAGCTATTCACTTAATTTAATTCACATGTACAACGCTATTCACTTAATATAAATTTAATTTAGCTTTTTTTCCAATAATCTCTATACTTATTCCCTCCTTCCCAACCCCCAAATTTTGGATTCTACTTTAATGAATTTGTTAAGGGCATATGAAGCTGTGGTATTTTTCAAAGTTATATATCACATTTTCCAAGTACAGTACTTCTAACAGAAGCTCTAAAATATTGCAGGTGGTTTTCTTGTTTATGAAATTCTATGTGTCCATAATAACACATGTGCTGTTATCATGTGAACAGCTGAATCCTTCAATTGCCTACAATTAAAAGTTACGTTCCTGAGAGCTGTAAAGAATTTGTACATTTTTAATGCAATCCATTATGCTTAGAGATGCCCAAAATAAACATGGTACTTGTTAAAATCAAGCTGTTAGAAATCCCATCATTCAACTGCAAAAAATCTAAAATACATTATCTTGTGGTATTAGGCTGGGACAGCTTCAAGTTTTCTCATTAAAGAGATTTTGCGTCCTCCAGATGCATCCTTTGGTATATTAATGATTTATATGATTAGTTATGCCATCTACTATTTGTAAGTGTGGCAGAGACAGAAATTATTTTTGCCACAATGAAATACAAAAACAAGTTCTTTTATTTCATTGGAATGCTGAAATCGAATCTGTCCAGAAGGATTTTCTGGTACTGTAAGAACCAGTTGCAACACCAAGGAGCAATTTTAAGACTAGTGTAAACTGTCTTTAAAGTGCACTAAGTTTGTGAGAGAGAAAAATCTTTCTCTAGGTTTTGAAAATATTGCTTCAGAATGGATTCCACTACTTTCTAATGAACCTCCATTGCTTCTTTATTGCTATTGACTACTGTTAAGAAGTACCCTTTGATCTTTATTAGTAAAAACATCCAAAAATAAAAGTCAAGGATCTGAAGTTATTGCTGCCATGAAATAAGAATTCTTTCTCTGGATTCTCTCTCTTTCTCATGCTGTCCAAAGTTAACTACAGAAAAATCTCCTCTTGATATTTTTGCTTGATACAGTAAATGGAACTGAGACAGTAGTGGTTCTATTTGATTCATAATATTTGACAATCAGCTTCTGCAGATCATTGCATCTCTGACGTGCGTATTTCGTGAAAGATGTGATTGTTATGCAGATGGAACCTTTGATGCAAGTCACAACCTTTGACTGCAAGGGATATCAAGCAACACAGTCAGTCCAAGACTTGCATCAAACACAAGTAGGCAGCCAATAAAAGAAAAATCTTTCATCTCTAATATTAAGTCAGATGCTGTCTTGGTATACCAAATGAACACTGCAAAGCATTTTTGATCACATGGAAATAATTGCTTACAATATGACACTTTTGACCAGTCCAGTCAGCATCACTAGCAAAAATAATTTGCTTTACTCTACCCACATTCTGCAGTAAATATCTAACCTTTCTATCAGCATACAAGGTATAAAGGGGGAAGGAAGAACATGCCCACAAATACTCTGCCAAACAGCTTAAAGAACTACATGATTGTGGAAGGAACTATCACAGAAAGGGAAGGGATAAAAGGCAGAACTCACACAAGATGAAAACCAAGATAAGAATAGGCTTCTTTGAAAACCATGACAGAAATACGCATCTTTTTTTCCCCTCTTTTTTTTTTTCTTTTCTTCCCTGGATTTAAAAGGGTTTGAATGTGGTGAAGGAGTTCCGTACTATAAAATAGGGCTGCTGTGTCATCTCCTGTCTTATTTTTTCTCTTTGTTTCTGTATAGGAAGTGTTTTCTTCATTTCCACCTTTACATACCCATCTCATGTTAGTGATAAACATTAAAAGATGGACACCTTGATTTTGGACTCATCATATATTTGAGCTCATCCTAAAAGCTTTCATTACTTTAGATTTCCCTTTAACACTTCATTTTCCCTCTTTTTATTCATTAACATACTTTTTGGCTCCAAAATAAGTTTTTAGTACCCAATTTACCAAACTTTCTTAATAATATAATCTTCATTTATTTGCCTAGAAGAGAACGTATAAAAAAATGGGCATTTAGTGTGGGGTCTGAGAACTTTAATATGTGTCTCTCTTATTCTAGCTATTGGACCATACTTTTCCATGTCATGCAATATAGCATTATCAAAGGGACATATGATCCTGGATATGTCATGTGCTCTGGGTCATCTTTGTAGCATTATTATGTATTTTTCTTAATTCTGAAGATTTCAAATGAGATGCAAATCTGTTCAATTCAGTTACTTTTATTTTATCACTTAATTACCTGATAAATTTAGTAGAGTGGAGGCTACCGGGGTGCCTATAAAAGCTGCCAAGGATATCTTGGGAACTACATATCCTTTTAGGCATGGATTTTCTTCTACAGATACCAGTACATAAGGATTTCATTATCAGCTCCTGGGCTCCCTATTAGAGGTGTGCGTAGCAGGCCCTATTTGATTCAGATTCAGCCAAAATCAGGGACAGTGATTTGATTCATTGATGTGGATCACTGTCCCTGAATTGATTCAGCTGAATCCGAATCTGAAGATTCAATGCTGATTCAGAGAATCAGAGATTTGGCCATAGACACAGCTTTAAAAGTTTTTTCTACATATCTTGAGGTAGCAGGCATGGCTCATGATTGCTGCGATGCTGGGGCACGTGGAGCATCCCATAGGAGTGCAAGGGGGGCCCTCCACATGCTCAGTGGTGAACCCTCCACATGCTCACTTCTGGGTCTGCCAGGGAGTGCACTGGGGGACCCCCCATGCCTCCCCAGCTCAGTGATCAGCTGCAGGGGGACCTCAGGTGCCCCTCCAGGCCCAGGAGGCACCAGTCACCGAGCTGGGGGGAAAATGGGGGGGGGGGGGGCGGCTGCTCCCCAGTGGACCTGGAAGTGGATCGAAAGGGCTTCTGGTCCACTTCTGTGTCTGCTGGTGAGCACACTGGGGAGCCCCCTGTGCTTCTGTAGGACAGTCCATGCACCCCAGCATCACAGCATTCATGAGCTACCTGCTACCTAGAGGTATATAGAAAAAAACATTTAAAGCTGTCTCTATGTCTGAATCTTTCCGAATCTCTCTGAATTGATTTGGAGGGTTCCAATTCTATTTGGAGAGATTAAAGGGTCCTCTGATGTAATTCAGATTTGGAGATTCAGCCACCAAATCGGACCAAATCTTCGCAAAATTGAAACAGGGACTGAAGCTTCACACAACCCTACTTCTTATCCTTACCTTAACTAAGTTATTTTTCTGGTCCTTGAGGGCTGTGTTTGATTCAGTGTTGTTTGAGAACTCAAAACAGAGACTGGGATGCTCTAAATCCCAGCCTCATTGTTCAAATAAACATATGAAGGAGGAATGAATCTATTATACTATAAAATAATCAAAATTTTTGCACCTATTTCTTAATATTTTATGATCAGCCTCAGTGTATCTGAATTCTAATGATCAGTTTCACAGCAGCATGCCTCTATTTTGTTAAGGAATCTAAACAATCCCAAGTTGTAAACATGCCCAGTAGAAGTTTTTTTCTTACCCAGAAACTGTCTATCTCGTACAGCTATTTTGGGCTTCTGGGAGCTCACACATGGAACTGAATGTAATCTATTATGAAACATGCTGTTAAAAATAAAATGGTTAAAAATGGGGCTCATTTCTAGCTAGCAAGGAGGGGTTGATTATTGTGGCAGATAAAAATCAGGATGTTAGAGTAAAGGTAAAAAAACAGTATCTTAGATCTACAGGATATAAAGTCAAAATCTGCTAGTTAAAAACATGAAGAGTTTAAAATACCAGCATACTGAATTTACAAATGTACAGGCACTGATGCCGCCTATGAAATGTTTTAAGACATAGGTACATAATTGGTGGTATATTTTTATGGCATAAAAGATTCAGTCCTCCTACATAGGCATATTTACCGAGTCATCTTCTCAAATACATGTGATGTAGCATATCCACTCTTATTTACTAACTGCTATTGTTAAGCCTCATGGCATTTTAGGAATGTTTGATGATATAATGATCTGAAATTGATTTCTAAAAGCCAGCTTTCTTATTCTGGTGCCACTGATTATATTAGAACTTCTGTCTCAGTATGTTCAATAGAAAATATAAGAACTAGGTCTGAAAAAAAACACAGAAATAGAATTATTATACTTGGTTCATTTCACTTCATTCACATACTTTGAATTCTTTCAGCCAAATTGTGCTTTTCTCTGCAATCACTATTTCCAGTCTGTAGACTAGATACTATATCACTGCAACCATAGAAGAAAACCCACATAATGCTGTCTCTGCTCCTAAACTGATGTTGCTGACTCTAAAAGAAGTGAATATAGCATATTAAAATAAAAGGGCATGAGATTTTATAACTCAAGTCAGAAATGCAAATAGAAGAGTTTTCTAAGAATTAACAATTGTTAAAGGTCATCCTGTCCTAGTAGGAGTTACTTTACACAGTTGATAATTTAAGAAGGGTATTGCTAAAGTATATGGCCCAACCAGACATAAAGAACAGTTGAAAGAAGCAGAATAAAGAAAATAGCAAAGCTAAAAATGAGCCTCTTTTCAGGAGGAAAAATGAATAGTATCTGTATTAAGATTTCCAGAATAAAGATATGCACAAATTGTGGGGCAATTTTTTCACAGGCATAAGTTGCAACATATTCCATTGATGCCAGTGGAATTTCACCTACTTACACTTCATGTGAATTTAGCCTACTTGCAGTATATAGCACTGTGTGCATAAGCAGTCAATCATGAAATGCATATGTGATTTCATACAGTGATCCATGATGAGTTATTTTTAGACATATCCTGGCTGGTTCTATTGAACTCCCATATATTTGAATCTTTTGTGTGCATGTCGTGAAGCTGGAAAGGACAGAAAATAGTGGTTTCAGTACGAAGACCACCTCCAGGTGGTAAAACACCAAAGATTATCTCCCAGTTTTTTTAAATAAATGTCTTTCCCTTTGTCACAGACAAACACATTCATTGCCAAGATGCTGGCTTATTCTCTTAATTTAATAGAGGAAAGATTAAAAAAACTACCCTGGGAAAGAAAAAAAATTCCCTCACAGTTTTAATAATATTAATGAAGTGTGGGTTGAGCTTTGAAACCTAGGCTAGGGAAAAACATTCAAAAAGCTTGAGCCTGCATTGATTCAGTTTTTGCAGGTTAGTCTGACCTGCAAAGTTTGAACCAATTTGGGGGTGGATAGACATTCCCTTTTCATTCTAGAAATGCAGGAACATGCCTGCAGTGGCTCAGGCTAGAAGCTGGAGGGTGCTAGAGCAGCTTTCCCTTGCCTTCCACAGTGCTGAGCTGAGGGGGGGGGGGGGGTGTGGCCGGGCCCCATCAGGATGCTCTGATTAAAGAGGGATTTAAACCCCCACCCTGGCCTGCATCAGTCTCAGGCTTCCTCCCACTCCTCACTGTTTAAGGGGCAGGAGTGTTGCCAGACCCCAGCTCCAGGCAGCACTCTGAGGCAAAGCGGGGGTGTGTAGTGCATGCATGTGTTGATGATACTGAGCTTTTCAGTCTCCCTCTCCCTGTCTGCAAATCTGACAGGGCTGTAAACCAGCAGAGGGGCTGATAAAACCACAGTGTTTATCAGCCCATCAGCAAAACAAGGTCTCTCACATTAGTTCAAGCTGTTCTTAAACAGTTTTTCCAAGGAAGGAACAAAGGGCATTACCAGCTGCCCTGCTGATTAGCTCCAAAAATCCCTAAGTAGACATTGTCCTGTCTGCCTTACACAGACACCTCTCAGCATTAGCTAGCATACCACATGCTGGCTACGGTCCCTGCTGTGGGAGGGAAGGAGCAGAAGAATCCCTGCTTGAGCAGGGAGGGAAGCCAGGCAGACCCTGCTGTGCCTGCAGTCTCCCCTAGAGCTCTGGATAGGGAGGAGAGGGGCAGAGCCAGCCTGCTTTCTGGAGCAGAGAGCACAGCGTAGCTCAGCCCAGCTGAAAAGCATCTGGGATGCTGGGGGACTCTGGTTTAACTTAAACCAGGAAGGGATCTGGGACAGACATTATATAAACTGATTTGACTCAAATCAGTTAAATCTGATACTACATTCAACCAGGTTTATGTTAAACCAGCTTTAGCCATTTTGAAATGGTTTATGTGCCCTGAACTTATGTTCTGTTACAGGTTTAAACCAGTTTACAATCACTTAAACCAGTTCATGTGTAAAGTCTGTCCTTAGCCCTAGTGTCTGAATCAATGCTTCACTAATAGATAAAACCTATTCCAGCATCTTGAATCAGTTGCTGTGCTGGTGCATCAGGAGTATATGAAGGAAAGTGTAGACTCTCCAAACCTAATGCCTCCTACAGCGAGGCAGAATTGCAGTCTCTATGACCCCCTGACTTCACATGACCATTATCCCAGTAGGGATTGTTGTCAAGAGAAGAGCCTTAGTCTAGTCTATTGGAACTGGCTAGAAGAACTGGTTTGGCTCCCTGAGTAGCATGTACTAATCCTAAAAGAGTAAATATAGCAGTGAATGCACTCTTTCTGCGTACTAGAGAGATCTGAGTGTGTGCTGAGCATTGATGTTTATTCCTTATTCAAGGCTGTGTATGCAAGAGAGAATCGGTCTTTTAGATTTCTACTCCCAACATTGGATACCTAATGAGGAGATCAAGTGGTAAAGAATAAAAGAGTTATGAAGTAGCTCAACAGCTCATCTACATGAGCTCCCTTCACCTTGAATCCCTCTAAGGTAGAGGGTATCTTCTGAATAAGTCAGTCCCTGGCAAATTCAGGGTAAAGAGAGTTTAGTTTTGACAGAATTTGTTCTGGGAATAAAAAACCAATCTTCTGACCTTTCTGACTATGCATGTGTGGTTGTAGTATTTGCAGAGAGAGAAAACCTTCTCTTTTAAGTTAACAGGATCTGTTTCTTGGTGGTGCCTGTCAGAGGTATTTTAAAAAAATGCTCTAAATGGCTTTTTTTGCCTTAACATTTAAAAATCTGTTTCTTTTTGGAGTCTGTCAAAGATTTTGGTTAAAAAAAAAGAAGATAAAATGAAAGTGTTGATCATCCAGTCAGATTTTTTTAGGCTGTACATGTTAAAACAAATCTGTTCTTTTCCAAGACATTAGTTTTGCTATTAAAGATGTATTGCTCTCTTTAAGCTTGCTGAGGATAGTGCTTTAGAAAATTAAAACATTTTTTCCTCCTCTGTGTGTATGTAAACCCATCTCTATGCTTCATAAATTTGATAATTTGGGATCAAAGGCAGTACTAATCGTACAAATCATCATACACAAATTTGAACAAAATGAATTTTAAAAATAAAATCAATACATTTAAAGTGTGATTGTTCCCTACAGTAACATTAATGGCACCATTACCTACAGAGTGCTTTAGACTTCCTGTGGATGCTATTGTTAACAGGATTTTAAACTTCTATTTAGAACCTCAGACAAACATACCTTTCATAGCTGGAGTCAGCAACATAGGAGGTCATTTACTAATGATAAAACTTCTGTCGAAAAATGAATAAATTAACTTTACAAACCTATATACATTATAAGCTTCCATTTTCAATATATATTTCACTGCATAGAATAAAGAGTTCAAAGATGTATGGGAAGAAGGTAGGGCAGGGTGGTAGCATCCTACAGACTGAGATTCTGAGAGGCATGAACTTAGGTAGGCAACAATCTATTTAATCAGATACCATGAACGTACTGACACAAAAAAGGGAAGGGACAGGGAACATAATGCTTCTTAATGAGGATAGCATGGTCCCCCTCCCCTGTTTCTTTCCCTACCATAAAATAATTTCTTTAATGCCAGTCTATTTATAGCATGTGACAAAATAGGTTGTTGCCTACAAAAACTTAGGATCAACCAGTTGGTCTCTTAAGATGCTACTTTCTGCCTGACTAGATTGACATGGCTACCCATGTATATGCTCAGGAAAAATTCACAGCCTATATCTCCTGTCTAAATGAGATAATAGGATCATAGGAAAGTAGGTCTGGAAGGGACTTCATAAGGTCACCTAAGTCCACTCCCTGCTCCAGGCAGTATCAACCCTGACTAAACAATCTCAGTCTATCTAACTTGCTCTTGAAAATTTCCATGGATGGGATTTCACAGCCTCTGTAGAGAGCTTGTGCCAATGCTTGGCCACCTTCATAGTCAAAAAGTTCTTAATTTCCAATTTAAATGTCCTCTGCTGCCATTTGAGGCCATTGCTCCTAGTTTTGTTCCCTATAGTCGCAGAAAATAATTTATCTCCATCCTCTTTATAATCTCCTTTCAGGCATTTAAAAATTGTTATCAAATCAAGTCCCACCTTTGTCATCTCTTCTCCAGAATAAATAATCCTAGTTCTTTCATCTTTTTCTCATAAATCATATTGCCCAGGCTTCTAATGATTTTATTGCTCTCCACTGGCCTCTTTCCAATCTGACCCCATCTTTCTTAGAGAGTAGGGCCTAAAACTGGATACAGTACTCCAGGTGAGGTTTTACCAGTGCTAAATAGAGCAGAAAAATCACTTTCCTTGATTTGCAAGAGACACCCTTGTTAATACAACCATGTATACTGTTGGTTTTTCTTACAGTTGGAGACACTATTGGCTGATATTCATGTTATAGTCCAATATAACCCCCAGGTCCTTTTCTGCAGCCATTGGCAATCCTTTGATTCAAGGATGATTTAAGAGTCTAATCCATGAACCACAGGTCCATCTGCAGAAGTTGCAGTACAACTCTGCAGTAATGTAGCCTATCCAATCATTCCCCAGTATGGTAAATAAAAGGATTTTCTGAATACTGTAAATGTATAGTACAGTTTAAGAAATGTTCAGTACTTTCAGGAACAGTTCTAAACTGGAAGCAAATAAATCCTAGCTTGACACTTTGGGATTAGTCATACCTGTAATCACTGGCCCTGCTTGGATTTGCACTCTAGGTTAGTAGGTATTTGTGCTAGAAACCAGTAGCTTTTGCTCCTGAGAACTAGGGTTGTGTTTCTGACCCTAAGGATCAGATTTTCATGGCCTCAATGCCCAAGGTTGGTACTAGATGTTCTAAAAAGTTTAGCACTCAATATGTTGAGCTCTTTTTGTTCCTAAGTGGGAGCTGACAAGTTGAGAAATACCATCCCTAAGTGATTCTATGGCCTTGTCTGTGCTGCATGGTTGTGGCTCCCCAAAGCTACAGTGGCAGAATCCCTAACATAAATGCAGCATGTGGTGGCAGAAGAAGTTGTTCAGCTGGTTTCACTATACTACATCCCCAAAGGCAGAATCTCTGCCAGAAGAAGCCCTTTCCTGTAAGCACAGCAGTGTCTACCATAGCCAATTCTGTCAAAAACTGGTAAAGTAGACCAGGCCTGTTTTTATCCAATCAGTAGAGGGCAAGGAGTGCTTTGTTTAATCCCATTTTCCATGTGATAATCTTTTATCTCAGATCATTGTAAAGAAGGATCAAACCATTCTTTCTTTCTCAGGAATGGAATCAATTTATTATTATTCATTATTATGGGTGGGAGGGGTGGAGTTGTTTCTTGCTGTTCTCAGTCTGCCCTCCATTTAAGCTTCTCCGCTAATTTTGCTGAGCATCTTGTAGGTTTAGGATCATAGGAAAGTAGGGGTGGAAGGGCCCTCAAAAGTTAATCTATTCTAGCCCCCATGGGTGAACCCTACTACGCTTTCTTGAGTCTGGTTAATTTTGAATTATCTTTAGGAAAACAGCAGGTTCACCCATCATCAGAACTGGGTCCCTGGGCCTGTCCTGCTCCAATATAAAAGGATATAAATGTTTTCCATTTTGGCACAGAGTTCTACTGTGACAGAGAGCTGTGTTGCATGTAGATATAGCACATCAGAACCTCAGCTGGAATCATCAGCAATGATGAAATGAGAAGTCTGACTTTTAAATCAAGCCCATTTGTGTTGAGTGTGTTTTCTTTTCAGCATTCTAATTTTATCACATCATGAATGCTCCAGCTGGAAGCAATGTCTGACAGTTGATTTGAGGAAATTTTATTTTATTTTTAAACGCAGAACAGAATAATTGTAGGTCTCTCCAGCCAAGGTTCTCATAAAGGTTTTATGGATAATGAAATGCGTTAAATAATTACTTTACTGAACATAGAAGAGATTGTAATGTAGTGCATCCCAGTGCAGGGTGCTTTCTGTGAGTTCCACACTCATGGAGTTTCTGCAGATATTTTCATTTCTAAAAAAATATTCAGCTGTTACAAGATAACTTTCAAATATGAACCATTATCATGGCTGACATTACCAGGTGACATCTGCTGACTTCTTATATAAAATTTTTCATGTTCTTTTTCCTAGTGTGCAAGCACACTTTCAGTTTTGGGGGCTAGGTACAGTCAGTCAAAAAGCCTGAGGCTGAATTGATTCAGCCTTTGCAGGTTAGTCTAACTATACAGATAAAATTGAAACAGAAGTGATTAGACATTTACCTTTAGTACAGGAAATGCAACCACATGCCTGCACTGGCTCAGGCCAGAAGCCAGGGGGCACTAGAGCATGGCTTTCTGGTTGTGTTCACTTCTTCTTCCTGCTGCTCCTGAGGTCTCTGGGATTTGTAGTCCGCAATTACAGCAGCACGACTCTGCAGGTTGCTCATCATTTCCTCTTCCTGCTTCCAGGTGCTTCTGGGATTGTAGTCCACATTTGCAGCCAGCAGTAAGTTTGAGCAGGGTAAGGGGTATCTAACTCCCCACCCTGGCCCCAGCCCCCAGCCAGTGTTTGTCTGGGGGTTAGTCTAATTCTTAAGTAGGGAGGTGGTTAGCTGTCCCTGTCCCTCCTCCCCCAGTGTAGACTGTGCTGCATCCCCAGCCAGGCTTGCCCCCTCCCTCCCCCCCAGCACCCTCTTGTCAGCCAGCACTCACTGCTCCAGTTAGGGAGCAGGGGGATGGTGCTGTCCCTGCGCTCTGGAGCAGACAGCACACCCCAGCCCAGGGCTGAAAAGCATACTAGGATGCTGGTGGACTGTGATTTAACTTGAACCAGGAGGCAGTCTGGGTAGGGTGGCCATCACAGAGGACATTGTGGTTTTCCACTACTCTGTCCTTTATTGATACGAAACCCAATGTCTTTATGTCCTCCATTTTTCTCTTCATGAGAAAAATAGAAGACATAAAGGTGTCTAGTTTCGTATCAGTAAAGGACAGAGGACAGCTAGACTGTCCTCTATGATGGCCACCCTAGGTCTGGGACAGAAATTTCATAAACTGGTTTGATCCAAATCAGTTAAGTCTGACACTACATTCAACCAGGTTTAAACCAGTTAACATTCAACTACCTAAACCAGTTTCAGCCTATTTGAAACTGGTTTATGTGGACTGAACTTCTGTTCTGTTACAGGATTAAACCAGTTTCTGATCACTTAAGCTGGTTTATTTCTAACTTCTGTCCCTAGCATGGAAAAGAGGCTATGGTGATGCTGGCTTTGGATTCTGTGTTGTTCTCTAGAGAGGTAGTAGTCCTTGGAGACAACACAAAGCAAGCAACAAGAGAATTTGCCTGTCTTCAGCTCTGATTCAAGTTGATTCTTGGGGGGTATACTCAGACTTTACATTACTGATTAGGAAACCAATCTGCACAGTCCTGTAAATCTGTTATTTGACAGAGCAATAACAACTGGTCAAGAGAGACACTGATATCTGGGGAAAATGGCAACATCCAAATGGGTGTTAAATGAAAAGTCCATGGGCAACAGCTTGAATATTAATATAATTAACTAACTCCTAAGTAGACAGAGGTAGTTGGTGTTATTACTCTGAAGTCAGACAGAAGGCAGAGCAGGGTGCTCTGTTAGTTCTGTTGATGTAGCGGGAAACTTGTTGCTTTCAAGGATTTCTGGGGAACAGAATGAGGATTTAAAATCCTATGACAAAATTAAACTCACCTTTAAGCATATCTGTGAGAGGTAGAGAAAATGAAGAAAAATGCCAAGTATAGCACCCAAAGCCTTAACTGCCTGCATCAAGAGCTCAAACCACATGAGTCTGTCCTGAATTTTCACTTTGTTGGGCTGGAATGAGACGAGAACCTTGTTCTTAATTATTATTGTATTTTCAAATACAGACAAGAGGGATTTGAGGGATTTTTTTAAAATTGGAATTCCTTTTTTTCATATTTAGTGTTTAGTTTGATGGCATTACAAACAGATTTCCCTGACCCCTGCTTCAGGACAATAAAACCAAAACTGGTAAATGGATTCCATTATAAATGAGAGTTTTCACACTTGTGTGTGTTGTTTTCATAGTCATTGATCCACAGTAGAGTCAACTGTGTAATTCAAGGTTACTCCACATTACCTGTGCAGGCCAATTTTTCTCTCTGGGAAAGAAAATTTAAAAAAATCATTTTGTCAGTCATCAACTCAAATAGACTGCAACTGGCAAGAAGAAAAAATGCACAGGGAAAAGCCATAGTACATTTCATGTGCTCACTGAACTCCACTGTCAGAAGGAAAAATAATGATTATAGTTATAATTAGGGACCTACTGAAATTTTGTGATTGTTTTTGTGAAAACTGATTTTGGGCAGGCTCTGCAAAAAGTATAGGATCCATGCTTTTGGTTGGCTCCCTGAAAAAAAAAAACCAACACAAAAATAAAATATGGGCTCCCTATAGAGAGCCAGCAGGCCTCATAAACACCGAGGCCCAGCCATGCAGTCTGCCAGGAGGGAAGCTGCAGACACAGCAAGATGGCTGCTGTTTCTAGCCCCTGGGCTGTCTCTCATATGGCCTTGACCCTCCACCAATTGGCAGTGAGGGGTGGGGCGGCATGATGGACAGCTCTGGCAGCCAATCATCAGTGAGGGATGGGACTGTATGTTGGACAGCCCATGCAGCCAATCACCAATGAGAGGCAGGGCTACCAGGGCCACTTAACCAATCATTGGTTGGAAGGGTGGGGTGCTGTGCTCAGCCTGTGAAAATGGCTGCCAGCCTCAGGCTATGGCAGCAGCCACCTCAAGTTTGGTAGAACCCTACTTATAATTCTGTCTGCAATATGCAGAATAGAGACTTAATACTATAAGAAACTGATACTTTTAATGTATGTTTTTTATTGGTATTTGAGGTCCTGAATGCTTCTGGGAGATTAAATATTACTCTTCAGAAGTATTTTTCATCAGCATGTGATGAAGTTCAGGCTCAGAAAAACTTACGCAGCTCTGATTTAGTTAGTTAATAAGGTGCATCTCTACCCTGCCTTCTTCAAAGTTATTTTATTTTCAAAGGTACATATATATATGCCAATGAGCAGGAGGCAGAAAGGAACTGTAGATACCATACTCTCCAGGAACTCCTTGACACAAGGGGACCCTGGTAATATATCTAGCATGCCCTTTGACTTGGCTCAGAAGTGAGGAAGGGCAAGTGCAGGGCAGATCCAGGATTTGGAAAAAGGGAGTACAGCAAAAGCCATCAGTGCTACCCCTCAGAGCATGGCAGGGCAGGGGGGAGTAGGGGCAAGGTGCAGCTGGAGCTCTCTGGTCAGAGGGGTCTAGCAGCGAGAGGGGAGGCTAGGAAGGGAGCAGGGACATGAAAGAGGGACCTGCCCACAGAGGCTGCCACTACTGCTGTCCCTAGTCAAGACAGATACCTGCACAGATGGTACACCTTCCTGCCCCTTCTTCCGGTTAGCCTCCCATACCCATGTTCTCTGCTGAGCAGGAACAGGGGTAGGAAAAGGGTAGTTGTGCACCTTCGCTGTCCTAACTGAGCCTGGAACCTTGTCTAGTCACTCCCTGCAGTCCCTGGCAGGAACAGGGCAAAGGCAACTCTTCTCCCCCTCCAGCCCTGAGTCAGCTGGGTACAGAGGCAGTGGCAGGTGAGCTTGCCATTCCTGCACCTGCTTCCTGCCCAGCCCACTTGGGGGTCCCACATCAGACCAAGGACTCCACCAGTGTCTTGAAAGTCTGACTGCAGCAGCAGCTGTGTTACCTGATAAGGCTTGAGCACCCCACACTGCAGCTGTTGCTGCAATGCAGCAAGTGCAGGCTCTGGCTGCTGCATCTGGGAGATGGTATCCCCATACCCTGCTTGCAGAACTACTCCCCCAGTGGTCTCCCCCCAGGTTCCGAGTTTGGAGTTCCTCCAAAGCTCATGCCCCACTTGCCCCCCTGTAGATATGGTAGCATCCTCCAGTTGAAGCCCACAAACCATGCCCACGACACAGGAGCAGCAGCTGGAGTGTAGGGAGACCAGTTTGTGTCAGATAATACTGTCACTACAGCTCTCAGATTGATAGAGCAATAATCCACCCCCACTCCCACTCCTTTCCAACTGCCACCTACCTCAGTGCCCAGATGGATCCTCTTCCCTACACCAGAAGCAGGAATCAAAGAAGGTTGTGTCCGCACTGCTGAATCCCCTTAGATTTGCCTCTGGCCCCACTTGATCCTGCCTCTTCCTTTTCAGGTATCTCTTGGAATGCTCTGAGCTGACAGCCTCTCAGTTAAACTGTGCACAGATTGCAGCTGTCTCTAGACAGTCTATCTCCATGCAGGACTACTAATCAGGGAAGACTACTGCCCCTGCTATTGTCTTGTGGAATCAGAAAAAAAAATAAATGCCTTAAACTTTGATCATTTGACTTTTAAAATGACATAACCGCTTTTTGGAGAATTGCTGGCTCTGTACAGTAGAACAGATTAGGGAAAGTGTTTGTTCTTTGTAACTCCTCTGCAACTGCTTTGCTCACTGCGGCCTTGAAGATAGCAAAAAGTATGTACAACTCTGATTTCCAGGTGCAGGCAGGGAGTGTTATTTCTCCCTTGTCTTCTCCATAATTCTCATCCTGATAACAGCAAAGAAGTAATCAAGTAATGTTTATAGCTGCTTTTCTAGCTAATTTCACTATATGATCATGTGAGTTGTAAGCGACTATTAAAAAGTATATAAGCCTCCTGATTTTGCTTTTGGGGGGGAACCCCTTCCAAGTACTTGGAAGATCCATGTCACTTTGGAGTCCCCCCTACAGCTGTAGTTTCTTTTAAATAAAGCTTCTGCTGACCTGACCCAAAAGTATGCTGCATGTGTTTCCACGACAGTCTCTTTCTTGAGACCAATAGAGTGATAGTCCTCTCATTTACTGGTTTAAATTAGAAATTACTGCCTCTAGAATCAATGAAATAATGATAATATAAAACAGTATAAGCAACTACCCACATATCATTTCTGTAAGTGCTAGACTTACAGGCAATGAAGTGAGCTTGTGATCATTCCAACAGGTAGCTTGGCACAGCCCGGTTTCATCCTGAAGATGCATCACATTTAAATGGTATAAAAAATTGCTGACCATGTTTAAATGGAGGAAAGCAAGGTACTTGTCATACATGAGCCACTGTCTAATTGAATCATAGAATTATGGGAAATAAGGATTAGAAGGGACCTGAGGAGGTCATCTCATCCAACCCCCTGCTTAAAGCAGGACCATTCCCAAATATATAATCCCAGCAAAGGCTTTGTGTAGCCAGGTCTTACAAACCTCCTGGGATGGAGATTCCACAACCTCTCTGGGTAACCTGTTACCTTTACCACTTTCCTAGTGGGAGTTTCTCCTAATATCTAACTTAAACTTCTCTTGTTACAACATGAACCTGTTGCTCCTTGCTCTGTTACCTGCCATCACTGAAAACAGTTTAGCTCCATCCTCTTTATAACTACCCTTCAGGTAGTTGAAGGCTGCTATTAAATCCCAATTCAGTCTTCTCTTCTTTAGACTAAATAAGCCCAGTTCCCTTGGTCTCTCTTCGTAAGTCACATGCCCCAGCTCCCTGACCATTTGTTGCTCTCTGCTGGACTCTTTCCAACTTGTCTACATCCTTCCTGTAGTCTACATCCTTTCTTGTGTCCCCAAACTGGACACAGTCTAGCCAGTACCGGTGCATGGGATTGTTCTGTCCTAAGTGCAGGACTTTGCATGTGTCTTTATTGAACCTCATGAGATTTTTTTTGGATCCAATCCTCCAATTTGTCAAGGTCTCTCTGAATCCTAGGCCTATCCTCTAGTGTATCTACTACTTCCCCCAGCTTGGTGTCATCTGCAAACTTGCTGAACGTGCACTCCATCCCATCTTCCAGGTCATTGATGAAGATATGGAATGAAACTGGCTCCAGGACTGACTCCTGGGGCACTCCACTTGATACCAGCTACCAACTAGGCATCAAGCCATTGATTAATACCCATTTAGCCCAATGATCCAGCTAGTTTTCTATCCTAGTTGGTCAGGCATAACTTGCCCTTTGCGAATCCATGCTGACTGTTCCTAATCACCATTTCTTCCTTGAAGTACTTAGAAATGTATTCCGTAAGGACCTGCTTCCATGATTTTTCTAAAGACTGAGATGAGATTGACTGGTTTGTAGTTCCCTGGATCCTCCTTTTCCCTTAAAGATGGGGACTATATTTGCCCTTTTCCAATCACCTGTGACCTTTCCCAATTGCCACATTTTCAAAGATAATGGCCAGCAGCTCTGCAATCACATCAGCCAACTCCCTCAGCACTCTCAGCTGCATCGCATCTGGCCCCCTGGACTTCTGCACATCTAGTTTTTCTAAATAGTTCCTAGCCTGTTCTTTTGTCACCATTAGCTGCTCAATTCCTCCCTAAACGTGCTGCCAGGTGCAGTATGCTGGGATCTAACTTTGCCTTTGAAGACTGGGGTGAAAAAGGCATTGAGTACTTCAGCCTCATAGTTATGATGTCATGATAAATTGTTTTAAAAAATCCTTTATTCCTCTGTAGGCTCCCACTCAGCCTTTCCTGAAATATTCTCTTGGGATTCCTCAAAAAAATAAGAACCTGCCTGTGGAGGGGCTGAGGGAAATGTTTAATAGGCCATCATTTCAAAGAACTAAATGGAAACAAAGTGTTCATCCTGACAGGAATTCTAAGAGAAAAAAAAAATGTTATTCAGAGCTATCTTACTGTTTTCTACATAATTTGCCTACAGGCAGTTTAAGGAATCCCATCATTTCATTGCTAGACTGACATTTAGAATAAAAAGAAACAAACCCCCCCTAACCAACCTCCTCTTCCCAAATTAAAAACAAACCAAATAAAAACAACTGATATTTTAGGTTTCCTTGCTCATATGGTTCAATTTTTATTAACCTGTGAAAAGCAGTCTCATTTCTGGCTCACTAACAGAGCAGCAACAGACAGAAGATGGGACTTGCAAGCAGTTCAACCTCTGGCCTTCCTTAAAAATCTCACCTGCTCTGTGTCAGTCTCCTTTCAGCCTTCAGATAAAAAGCTCTCTTGAAAGCTAACAATATTTATATATTTCAGTGTGTAGTCTCTGTGTTATCTGAGCTTGACATGAGCCAGGAAGAACATTTTTCATTTAAAGATATGAGTCAATTTCTGAAATCCTTTCTAAAGCTAGATCAGCACACCCTGTAGAGAACCATCATTAGGGAAGACTGCTTATGTGTGGAAGCAGGAAACATCCTGGAGAGAGAGCATTTGGACTGATGTGAAAATCCTGGTATACTGCTAAAAACACAGGCACAGGACACAGGCACCCATCCTTTTCTAGCTCCTATACAGAACTAGCTCCTATACAGAACCTTCATTGCATCCAGTTACTAGGCATCTAAACCAGGCAAAAGGGGAAGGCAGTTTTTGGAGGTCATTCTTTCTTCCACGCAGGAAGAAGAAATGCATTGTGCACATATCCTATGGGAAAAAAACCAGGGACTCTGGTTTTCAACAGACTTCAGTGCAAAATTTGCACTCTGCATAAAGACTGGCTAAGGAACTCAGTATCTGCACTGAAATGTCAGTGGTCTTTTCTGCTAATTTTAATCCCTGTCCTTAAAGCCCTCAAACAGGCTTTGAGTTCACTCTTTTTAAAAGAGCTTGCTTCATGGTTAGGATTTCTTAAGCTTTGTTGCTGTTGGGTATCGAATCTGATAGCCACAATTTGAACTCTATAACACTTCAACAGAAAGCAGTGAAAAATATGACTACTGACTTCTGAACCACAAAGGATCTTGGGTATAATGTCAACAAATATCCAAAGGTGTTGATCCTTATCTGAAGCTCTTCCTAGTTTTAAGTGAAAAATCCCATCTGAATACTACCTTTCTCAAGATTACTTTCAGAACAACTACTTCTGAATGAAAACAAGAAAGACAGATAACTGAAAAAAATTAAAACTAGATACAAGTTTTAGCTGCACTGAAGTTTTGCAGAGATGCAGGTCAAATTTACATTAAATTATGTCCATTAGCCTGCTTGTAAGTGCTGGATGTTGCATTTAAATAAATGTAACTGGGTTTAAAATAGATACAATGTACAGCAATGGACTTTAACTACAAAATGCTAAGCATGACCTCAGCACTTACATTTATTTAAGAAGGATCTGAACTACCCTCAAGGGGTAATAACAGGGGTGGGAGGAAAATTATTCAAAGTGAATAAGGTCTATCAAATAAAGATTAATAGCCTAAAACTGAAACCAGGAAAATTTAGTTGAGACATAAGCAAAAACGTTTAAAACAATTAGACAGTGGAATAATCTGCCAAGCGACGTTGCTCAGGCAACAACCCTAGAGGTGTTTAAAAACAGACTAAATAAAACACCTAAGAGAAAACACTAGCATCACTAAAAACTGTTTTATTCCCACTTTGAAGCTATATTTTATGTTGAATTCTCCGCAACTCCTTATTTCTGATTCCGTTAGCATCTCCTTGTATGCACGCATGTTGCTGTAGACTGACGGTAATTGATTCAAGTCATGAGATCTATGCTTTTGCCAGGATAGATGTGCTATTTCTTTAAGTCTATAGCAGAAAGCCAAACAAGAATGGGCACTGTGGCAAGTTCCTGGCAAGTAATCAACAAGTGAAACCATGAGAGGGAGAAGGAAACAGAATTTAAAGGCTGCTTTTTGTTTCTTACAAGAACATAGGGCTGGAGTGCATGTCCTGGGCTTGTTCAAAGGGTTTTAACAAAAGCATCCATTTGGGCTATTCTCTTAAATCATGGCTTTAAGATCAAAGCACCTGATAAAAATCCCACAAGGTGCCATAGGAAAACAGCTAGAGAGGCAAGGATCCCCACCAAGGGCTATTAGAATGGCCAGCAATTTGTTAGGCAAAATATGCTGAGATGATTCTAGCCAGCAGACCATACCTATGCTACAAAGTAAGAAAAAAAAAAAAAATTTCCCAACCTGTCCTGAGGGCAGATTCCTTCTGATGATTTGCTTGACCCTGAGAAAAGGAGAAAAACCAACCAGCCAGGCACACGAGACACTTTTAGTACCACTGGAGCCTACCCCAGCACATACCAGCTAATCTCCAAACTTAAGCCATAACTAATGTCCAGTGATTCAAAGGAACATAACCTTCCACTCTTCTATCCTCTCTCTTCCCCTCAAGTGGGATAATGAAGTTCAGTGGAAAGAAAAAAATTTCCCTTGTCCCAACAGGAGGGAGACCAACAGAAACGCTGATGTATTGGATTTCCAGACCCTTCCTATAAATGCAAGCGCCTTATACAGAGCTCAAGTTTCCTTTCAGTTCCATCCCAGGGATATCAAATAGTTGAAAACACATACCATATGTGCTAATACCTATTCTGTGTTTCAGAGGTGTTGGTTGTGGCTGTGTTGGTCTGAGGAATTAGGCAGATAAGGCTCTTTGGGTAAATATGGTATCTTTTTAGTTGGTCTAATCTTTTAAAGTGATAGCTGATCTAATCTAAAATGATATCTTTTCTCTGTGTGAAACTCTCTCTCTGTGAAAACTGCCCTAGCTCAACTAAAAACTTTCTGCCTAATGTATCAGACAATTGCATTAGCACTTTTTTCACAGCTACATCAAAGTAGTGGTTGATGATGGTCCTATGATTAACCAATATGGTAAGGTCCTTCTCTTCCTTTGTTACCTCCACTCTGTGGTGACTGAAGAATTTTTTTCAGCTTATAGAAAAAGTTTTGGTATTAGTCCTTAAGATCACAACTTGACACATTATACAATTACATTTATGCAATTCTCTTACTAGACCCAACAAAGTGATCTAATGCTTCCTGTAGGATAATCTGATACTCTATAGAGGTAATACTTCCCAACTTTTTCATCTGCAAAATTCAAAAGCACACATCTAATTCTTTCATCAAAGTTGCTAATGAAAATATTAAAGAGGCTGGGCCCTGATGAACCCGACTAATGACCACTTTGCTTTAAGAGCTATTCTTTCAGTATAAGACTGCAAAATGTCCCTCATAGTCAGCTCACTGTGCAATTATAATAGGACTTCACATTTTTTCCACTCTAGCTAAAAATTCCCTATGTGGGACAGAATCAAATGCTTTGCTTAAATCAAGATAAATTAGGTCCAGTGCATTGCCCTGATCCAAGAAGTGAGTTATTTTGTTATAAAAGGATAGTAGACTGGTCTGACACTAACTTCCATGGATAAACCATGTTGCATTTTGTCCCATTCTCTGTTTGTTACCATATTCTTAATTATTCCTTCCTTCAATATGTGCTCTGAGCTCTTGCATACCATTAAAGTCAAACTAATTGCCCTGTTGGTGCTGGGACCTCTTTCCAATTCCATTTTTTAAATATATGCACTGTTAGCTGCTCGCCAATAAATTCTTAAAAAGTAATATTCATAAAGTTACTGGTTCATTGCTGGAAGTGATTCTGACATTTACTAGCATGCTATTTCCTAAAATTAAAAATTAAAAAGGGTGAAGCAGATTCTTCTGTCATTTATCTTTTGTCAGTTCCTTGATGTCAATGGGGTGAGAGAGGAACTGAGCAGAATTTGCCAAATGGATCAGTATGTTTTGTAATCAAACCATATGAGAATGTGAGTTAAGTGATCACAGGACAGTGCAGTCTTATGTTAGGGTCTTGTTACACATTACACTGTGAGCTGCTCAGATGCTGATCAGTGTTAGTGATAGGTTGAGTTTGGAACAGTCACATGTTCAGCCTGGAGGGCTGGAAGGCAAGAATCTCCCCCTTCCTATTCCAGGCTTTCTCCTGCCCCCTGCCCCTTCGTGTCCCTCTGTTTTCTCTGCCCCCCTCACCACCTGCCCCTTAAGATTTTCTCCCCACTCCCGCTTACTTGTGGCTATCTGCACTGTCTGTTCTGGGGAGCAGGCAGAGAAGGGTTAACCTGCCAATATTGGCTTCTATTTCATCATGGAGAACACATAACATCAGCAGTTTCTCCCTATGCCTGAAGAAGGGTGTTTTTGCCCGAAAGCTTGCAAGGAAAAATTTTTCCAACTATTTAGTTGGTCTAATAAAAGATATTACATTTACCCAAAGAACCTTGCTGCCAATATTTCATGTAGGCATTTTCAGAATGAAATGAAGCATTTTGATTTTTCAAGTGAAAATGAATGAATCAGTTGAAACTTTTTTCTAGAGGTGAAACTTTTTTTAGCTTTCTGACTTGCTGATAGTTTTTAAAACACTTTCATCTTTTGTTGGACCTGAAATGAATTTTATTTAGATATCTCAGAATTGCCAGTGACCTTAAAAACCCGTTTTTCACCCAGCTCTTCTCCTCAGCAGGGGGTAGCATTCACTGTTTGCTGTACCTGATAAGGTGTGCTGGCTGGTGTGGAGGACTGTCATATCTCTACACTCAATATCTATGCTCTGATGAGTGCAGGGATTGCACTTGTAATTAACTCTTCTGTGTAAGTGCAAGACAAGGAGGATTCTCCTGCTATTGTCCATTGTTCCCTTTTTTAAGTTTCCTCCAATTTTCCACATATACCCTGAATATGTGAAAAGTGATTACTGACATCTATTTACTATGTTTTTAAAGAGACTGCTTTTAGAAATAGTGCTCAGGGCTAGGGAAAGAAATTCAAAAAGCCCGAGCCTGAATTGATTCACTCTTTGCAGGTTAGTCTAAGCTGCACAACTTAAACTGATTACTAACTGGACAGACATTGTCTGTTAAATCAGGAAATGCAGACACATGCATGTAGTGGCTCAAGCCAGAAGCCGAGGGGTGCTAAAGCATGCTTGCCAGCCACTGCTAAAGGGGAGAGAAGAGAGATGCCCTGCAAGGCTCTCACCCCTACCTGCTGGAGTGGAGGGGGTGTGGGCAGGCACCAGCCAGGGCTAGCAGGACACAGGATGCCAGCCACCAGCCTGGGGGCTAGGGGGAGCTGCTGCCAAACTGAGGAGTGGAAATGGGAAAAAGTCCTTTCTCTGAAGAAAGCATGTATTGAACACAGCAATTTGCAAAGCATACAACAGGGAACTACTAAAAATCTTTGCTTAAACTAAGATACAGCCCAGTAAAACACACATACTTAGTCTAACTTAAAAGGTAAAGCAGGAAGACAAGAGAAAGCCTTGTGTAAGTCTCACTAATTGTGAGGGCAGAGTGTCTCCTTACAGCCAGGCATTCAGAAAAGCTTTGTTTAGGTTTTACAGATTGTGATTTATAATGTAAATGTGGCTCTCTGCATTCTTTGGTCTGCAACTTCCCTTAACTCCATTTCCAGCACATATGTGTGATGATTGTTAGGTCTTTGCCAACACTTCCCACCTCAGTCTGGTCCTTCAGTTCTTAGTTCTGGACTCACAGGTACAGGTCTTGGATCTGCACACAGGGAAATAGCTTGCCTCTCTCCCCTACTTTGGGACCCCTGTGGAATTAATCTCCCTGGCTGCAGGCAAGCTGGACAGATGGAGGCATTAACTCCGTCTCTGCCTGGCTGCAGGAAAGCCATGGAGGTGCGGCTGGGGCTGGCAAACCCTACCTGCAGTCCACAGGGTTTGCCAGGAGGGGAAGAGAGGCAGGGGACAGAGGGAGGAATTTGCCTCAGGGGCCATGGAAGGCCAGCATCTGGCCATGCCTCAGCCCTGTTCTGGCTAGAGAACAGAGGGGAGGGGAGCAGAGCCCAGCCCAGAGAGCATGCTAGGATGCTGGGAGTCTCTGATTTAACTTAAACCAGCAAGGGGTCTGGGGCAGACATTGCCTAAACCAGTTTGAGCCAAATCAGTTAAGTCTGATGCTACATTCAACTAGGTTTATCTCAAACCGGTTTTAGCCATTTTTAAGCTGGTTTATGTGCACTGAATGTCTGTTCTGTTACAGGTTTAAATCAGTTTCTGATCACTTGAACCGGTTTATGTGTAATGTCTGTCCCTAGCCCTTGGAGAATGATAATATTTAAGATGACAGTAACAAACACTAGTTGGGAGGCAGGACCTTGGGGCAAAATACTTGTTTGTCTCTGCACAGCCTTGTTAACAGAGAGACCAGAGATTTATTGAAATGGTTCAGCTCAGCTCCTGCATTTGAAGGGTAAATGCATCCAAAGATAAAGAGGACTCTGATAACCACAGGAAACAGAATATTACTCTGTCAGGGAGAGAGGAAGAGCAATTTTGGGACCCCTGTGCATCTTTAAGTTAGGCCATAGAGCCATAGGCTCCACTTAACACAGTGTGAAGAGGATTTTTTGTGATTTCAAGATAGGCCAAACAGAAGTACAGTGAGTGGCAGGTGACAACACAAGTATGTGGACCAAATGTTCTTCTGTCCTCTGGGTGTGCGCATGTGTGTATGAGAGAGAGAGAGAGAGAGAGAGAGAGAGAGGAGGAGGAGGGAGGGAGAGAGAGAGAGAGAAAGAGCGAGTTCTTTTGGGTTTGGTTGCCTTGGGAGAAGTTTAGCATGTGGTTTCTGAGTGTTCATATAAATAAAAGTAAATTCTTATCTTCCTCCCTCACGTCTTCCAGTTTTGTACTGCACTGTAATTTCAAACCAAGTGTGTTCCTGCTACTGGGTGAGTGCATGGATGAGGCAGAGCATGGGGAGTTCACATACACAGTCTAAACACAATCGCAGTCTTTGGATTCATGGGTGTAAGGTCTGTGTGCTTAGCATCTCTAGCTGTGCAAACCACTTCACAACATGTAGTGCATTATTCATAGATTCATAGATTGTAAGGCTGGAAGGGACTTCAGAAGATCATTGGGTCCAGCCTGCTGCACCAAGCAGAAAAGATAACTGGGGGTCAGGTGACCCCAGCAAGGTGACTGTCTAGTCTCCTCTTGAAGATTTCTAGGGTGGGGGTGATTGTACCACTTCTGGAGGGAGCTTATTCTACAGTCTGGACAACCTGACTCAGGGTGGCAAGTGCTGACTGCCTGCAGGTGCTGCCAGCAGTGTCAGCAGTGCCTTTTCACATGGGGTGCACTGCAATGCTCAGGGAGTGCATGTGTACCCATGTGCACCCTCTACGTGTTGCCAGTGCACCAGAGTGCCATGAGTTGTGGAAGTTTCACCAGGGTTTCTGCAATGACTTTGGCCAGCTCCTTCAGCAGTCTTGGATGAAGATCACCTGGTCCCGCTGACTTGTATACATTTAATTTTTTTAATTGGTCATTCTATGGCAATAGTAAGAAGGCAATTATTCCTACCATGCTCATCCTCTACTCTACCTGGCGTGGGTTTCCCCTTGGTCCGGTGAAAGACCAAGGCGAAGTAGTCATTCAGGAGTTCAGCTTTCTCCTGGGTACCAGCTCTCCTGAGTTGTTGAGCAATGGCCCCACACTTCCATTTGTTTTCTTCCTGTTCCCTATGTACCTAAAGAAGTACATGAAGATGTACCTAAAGAAGTTAACCTGTTCCTGATCTAAGTTAGTTTATCTTCTCAGGTGAACTAACTTAGATCAGGCCCACCATTTTGGCCTAATTTAAACAGCCCAAATGTCTGCACAGATGGGCATTTAGATTGACCTAACCCTAGGTAGGTTGATGTAAGTGTAACATCTGCATGTACTCTTAGGCATCACTTTTTATTAATTTTTTTGTATCAACAGGGGGTGGGTACCTGTGAAAAAGAAGACAATCAAAAGGTAGCTTCGCTTTTCATAATAGTATGACTGCAGCAGCCCTGCCATGGGGGTTTCTGGCATAACTTAACATTTATCTACATTGCCAGTGTCACTGCTAGCCTAATGGTTTATTTGTCTGGTTAGCAAACACCATAGAAACAGATTAACTGAATAGCATGGAGTGCACTGCTTCATCAAAAGAATATGAAATTAATTGGAAGTATAAACATCAAGTGTGTTTCATCTAAATCCTGTCATGCAACCAGCATGTAAGACATGCTTCTTAGTATATTTAACTGGCTGGGGTTTGAGTCTGCGAGATGAGGAGGAAGAAACAAAACAGAAGAGAAAAATGGAAAAAAATAGAGAAAGATCTCCTCTCCTCTATTTTTTTCCTTGCTTTTTCTAGAGACATACCTTTTGTCTTTAGAAATCACATGTGCACACATATGCTCCTTTCCAAATTGCCACTGTGTTCCTTCAGCAGAGCAAACTACATTCACTTAAGCAGAGTTGTACTTTACCACAGGCACTAACTTAAGTAAACAGCTGAAATGAGTTCCTCTGTCACTCTTGGCCAGAAGCAGTGCTAGCAGATATGCAGCTTCTCCAACAGGCAAGGTGAAAGTTTCTATCAATGTGGCCAGATATGTTTGCTAAAAGAAGGGAATGGTACCTCCTGTCTAAAGTCTCCCAAACTGCTAATACCATGATTTAATTCTCATCTGATTTATTTCTCCAAATTTCACTGTACTTTCATCTTCTAAATAGAACAATGAAGTGCTTAGTCTTCTATGACAGCAGGACTGGGTTGCAGTCTCGTAGGGATGCCAGTAACATCATACTATATCTCTTCCATACTCTTGCTGTAAATCTGCTCTTTTGTAAAAGATGCTTTACTTATCTGTACATTCAATGATGAAGAAAATTATGTTCAAACTGAAACTATGGGTAAAAATGAAGAAAGATGATATAGGACAGAGCACCTCTTGCCTTTTATGCTTCATAGTGCCAACTGTAATGGCAATGGAGTCCATCCACTATTTCTACAACTAGTACTAGAAAGATGTACATAAAGTCACAGATGACAGATGCCAAGTTGTGCACCCTAGTTTTAGACAGTACTTATAAGACTATATTTATCTTTGTTGCTCTGTACCATTATTTGCAAATTATTCATGAAATTCCCAGAGGGGAATACTTAATGTTGATGTAAACCATACCAAAATTTCAGGAGCAGAAGAGAAATTAGTTCTCTGACTGGGAAGTTAATGAGCATGGGGGAAAAGAAAAATGATCCTATGGTGCAGACACTGAAGCTGGATATGGGAGCTCTGGTTCTACTCCAGGCTCCTCCACAGATTAGCTGTGTGATCTTGAGCAAAGCACATGAAAACATATTTTCAAAAGTGTTTTGTACCCACACTAGAGTCGAATTTTCTGTCAAGCTCACTTCCCATTAACACATTTAAATGAAGAGGGTAGATTTGCAAAGGATCCATCTAGTCCAGTTGTTTTCAATGGTAGGTGCTGTCCCCAATGATAAACATAAAGCCATTTTGAAAAATCCTGTCCTTATTTTTTCTGTGCATTAGCTCCCCACCTTGAAAATGGACAGAGCAGTGCTTCTCTACATCATCTGGGTGTTGTGAGTATAAATTCATTCATCCATGTTAAGTTCTTACATATACTCTGGTGATAGGGGGCTATAGAAAAGTCTAACTAAAATGAATAATCATCACAAAGAAGAAAAAATAGAGGTTTGTTTTTTTCTTTTTTTAAGTAAGGTGCATTCCTCTGATTTCACCTACAAAGCATAGGCTATAGTTAGTCTGAAGTCAGACACAAGGCAGGACAGGTGGCACCTTATAAGCTTACTATAAGGTGAATGTGTTAGTCTATAAGGTGCTACCCTACTCTGCTTTCTGCCTTCACTTACAAATCAGTTACTGGATACACGTCCTCTTTATAATGGACTTCCAAAGGACACTACTTTCATCATTTGGAAGGCAAGAGTGACAGGAGTTGTTTGTGGAGTTGCTATTATTTATTTAATATCAGAGCTTCTTCCCTGTGCATAGATGCATGCACACAGATGCACTTATGAAATACTGATGTTTTATAGTTCTTGACTGCCTTACATTCTTCAATATTCCCATTTTAGACTTCTTGTAGAACATATTTTCTGACATACAAGTAGATATGCTTCTCTCTTGCTGTAATTGGCAGCCCCTGGGATCTTTTTATGAATGAGATATTGTCATCTGAGGCTGAATTTAGAAAGCAAAATGTTAACTGAGCTATGAAGCTCATCGTTGCTGCCGTAAAACTTGTTCATATTTTCTTGTGAACTCCTCAAATGAGGTGAATATAATTTGCTCAGTCTCTGATTTATATACAAGAATAAAATCTCTCTAATTTAAAAGGTAAAAGCGCTTATGGAGGTTTCAAGAATACATCTTTAATGACAATTATAGCTAAACAGTCCCTGCCCCAAGATACAAATAAAATTGTCAAGAGAAGAGCACATTAACCAAATGTTTGCGGGTTTGTTTTTAAATTGGAATTGCGGGTTAGTCACTAAATACTGAAATATGAATCCAGCCTACTCCGCCTGAGTTATGTGCTGTTCATTGTCAATAGGTTAAACTTGGTAATTAGCTAAGCATGCAGCTACATCCTACCTGAATTTGGTTTCAATGTTACCCTTCCCCCATACCTGGTGGTGATAAACAATGTCAGTTCACATGGTTCACTGCAAGGCCATTTATATTGCTCTTGGGATTGGTGGATATTTTTAACCATGCTTAAAATGCTAAGAGCTGTTGGCTACTGCCAAGAAAAGTAAGCAAAGAATACTGTCACTGTAGGTTTATATAGTCTACTGCTGCTTAGAGAACAGTCACAAGTTATGTGCTGATTGACATGGCCCCCACTGCTATTTTTGACAACTCTCAGGAGGGTTGCCATGGAGTTCAGATCACTTGCATTAAGAAGGGCCAGAGACTGGAACTCATTGTTCAAAAGCATGTTTTGTGCTTAATCGCAACCTCTAGGCTATCCAGAACAACTCGCACATTAGAGAAAACCACCAAACAAGAGAGAAAATATCAATTTGTGTTGTTATTTTGTGTGACTGGCACACAATGTAGTCATAAAACTACAAAAAGGTAATGGCATTAATAATGATCAAGCTTCTCTGATGCAAGGGAGGTGAAGTATAAGATGTCCTTTTCCCATCTTTTTGAGACAGATGCTGTTCTTACACAGCCCATCCTATTGAGCCCCTCAGTGTTTCTCCCATGCAATCCTGGTCAACAGGATTTATGCAGTAGGAGAAAAATTGCCATTGTCCTTGCTCTCAACAACAGAATTCGGCCCTAAAAGGAGAATTAAAGGAAGAGGTGATGTTTCACTGCTTTGAAGGGTGCTGATATGATTTATGTAGCAGAGACAGATTGCACATCAGACAAGGGGACATAATAGAATGAGCAGAGCTTCCATTTCAAGCTTTATGACCAGACTTAGATCAAATGGAAATGATAACAAATGTTTCCAGTTTGGGTACATGAGATTTCATTGAAAAAAATGACCTGTAACACTGCACTCTCAATGTTATGCAGAGATTCAGTGTTAAAAGAACAAATCAAGGGTATCAGGGATTTTATAGTTGTTATTTTGTATTTTAAATAAATAGAACTGGGCAAATCATCTGGACACAAAACTGAGACTCTCAGCCATACCTGAATCCCACCATTTTGACTGACAAGCTTTCGCCCCTCATTGAGAATGTACAAACACCATATAGACACAGTTGGCTTTTAAATAGCCATGTTTACTAATTATGTCTAAACATGCAAAGCCTAGCTATATATATATATACATATATATATATATATATACTCCTGTCCTGTTAACTATTTAAACAAAGTTACATTCTGAAAAGATAAAAGATCTAGAAAGGGAAGCAATAGATAATGATTTCAGTAGCAAGAACCACTATATTCAAATAGTATTATAATTGATGAACTGAATGGAATAACTCCCTTTCTGACCCTCTGAGTTTCTCATTCTGTTTTTAACAACTGAACAAAAACCATATAACTTTTCAGGTTCTGAAATGTTTGGGTAAATGAATTGTCAATTCCTGCTGTAATCGAGATAGAAGAGTGAAAGCACCAAAATGGTTGTATAGGGAATACTGTTTTCATGGTATTTTTCTGGGTATGATCAAAAGTGTTTAGAATTTGCTCATGATAGCCTGATCTCATGAGAGTCCAGTCCATGTTCCAGACTTTTAAGAGCTTTTGACCGTTCTAATATACTTTTGATAAACATCTAAGCCAAACATCCATAGACCAGTGAACAGGTTAAAAAAACCCAAACATGATTATTTTGTGTGTTTTATTACTTTCCAATATGACAACTCATGAACTTCTAATATGTCAGCTGGTTTCAGCCCTCACAAGAACCCTCTCAGAACCAATATACTATACAATCAGTGATCCAAACTATGTTGGAAACATTAACCTATACTGAGCATGGGGTTAGACTAGCTGACCTCCTGAGGTCCCTTCCAACCCAAATTTTCTATGATTCTACGAAGTAGCTTACGTTGTTAGGTCAACATGAATTGTTGCACTGGTGCCTTTTAATGGATCTACCTTATGTAAGGTTATAACCAGCCAAATTATACTTATAAGAGCCTGTTATTTAGAGTCATAATTATATCTTTGTATAGTGACCCTTGAAATCAAAAAGTGGCTCAAGGCTTATAAAGTCTCCCACTTACATAAAAGATGAAGCACAAACTAATCACAAATAGCTATAAATTTGCCCCTTGGCAAATTTCACAGACTTCCAGAAAGCTTATGAAACTGTCTGCTCTCTTTATTTTCAATACAATCGTACAGGTTCCAGGCATCCCATTTGAGTAGTTTATTATTCCTGTCCTACCTTTCTTCTTCTTTCTCCTACCTTCGCAAAGCCTGTTCTAAAGTCCATTGAGGTCAAAAGGGAAGATTGCCATCAATTTTAAAGAGTTTTGATCAGGCTTTGTCATTAAAATATTTAAGAAGAGAAAAAAATGGTTCAGATCCAAACCAGAACAATCAGCACAGACCATGGAAATTAAAAATCCCAAACATACGCAGTGAATAATGCCTCTGGTGCTACCACCCTAACTTAGCACCTTGTCTCAATCTGGCTAAAAACAGGAAATCCTCCCCAAGCTCAAAAGCTCATTTAGGAAATGTCAGGAGAAGAATTAAAAAAAAAAAAAAAAAATACTGTCCCTTGCTGATTTCCTGTGGAAGAGATTTGAGTGATTCACAGACAAAAATTCAAATGTTAGATTTTTTTAAAGGTTCTCAATGTATATGTGAGCTGCAACTCCAAATCTATTGTGTTTGATTCCTCAGTAGTGAGAAGAAGCCAGAGGAAGCTCAGGGCACTGAAATCTATTTCTTGGGTTGGAACTTTCCTTGTTTCTTATCTGTTCTGTACTGGCCAAAGGGCACTAAAAAGCAACATTTCCCTTGGATCCTAATGAAATTTTCCTGCTAAAAAACATCTGTGAACTGTTCCACTGTCCCCATCAAAGCTCCCAGGGCAGGTGTGTGATTGGAAAAATTGTTGTCACCATTGCCAACCAGCATAATGTACAGCTTTCCTGAATACACTTAATTTTTACCAAGGCCAGGGACCAGCACAAAATGTAGGAGCTATAAGGATTGATTGTAGGTTGTTTTGCCCCCTTATTTTCTTGAGCTGTATAATCAAGACATCTGAGAATTTTGTTGACTTGTAGTTTTTGGAGATTAGAAATAATCCAGACTTGAATCAAACTTTCTTGATTCTTGGAACGGGTAAGGGTTTTGAAGGAAGGAGAGTTTCTACTATCTCATCCTTTTTTCAAGTCACTGTTCTAAATACCACTTTATCTTAATTGCTACAAAAAACCTGCATGGTTAGGCAGTTAGTTGAAGAGCTGTGGTAACTGCTTCTAACTCCCCAGAAGTGTACATGCTGGGTATGTATAGACATTTGGGGAAGTTAGGGGAAGGTTAGAGTGAGTTAAAAATGACTGCCCAATCCAAGGTAAATTGGGATAGTGTGGGGCTTGAGGACATTGTGGAGGCAAGTGACACCTGCAAAGAGGAGCTGGGGGGCTGACAGGGTCTGCAGTGGAGAAGTTGGAGGGATCAGAGGAGAAAGCAGGGTCCCTGGGATGGCTTGAGAGGATAGCGGGGTGGATAAGAAAGGTCTGCGGGGGGGTTGGTGGGATCAGGAAGGCTAGCCGACTCTTCAGGTGGGTTGGGGAAGTGGGGGGCGGGGTTCTGGGGTCAGACAGGCTCTCCAATCCTGTTATTTTCCCCCCACAAACCACCTCAGTGCCCCACCATACTGCCAAATTTCCCCATATCCTATAAACTGCTTCCAAAGCCAATTTCACCAGTGTTCACCACTCCTGGGAGCCTGATGGGAGTAAATTGGGGGGATTGGTAGGCAGGTTGAGGGAGGGTTGGTTGCTCAAAGGAAGTTGGCAGGATGGGGGGGTGCTCTCCCCCCCTTCCCCATTCAGTGGCTATTTTTAGCCTCCACACCCCCATATGAACAACCAGCCCCTGATCCTGGCTTCCCCTCTCCACACCCTGACTTACTGCCATCAGCTCCTGGCTCTGGTAAATGCTGGTAAAACCAGCCCGAGGAGAGGCTTCTGTAACAGGAGGTTTGGCGGACTTGGGGTGGGGGAGCTAGCTGGTCCACAGGGAGGTTGTCTGTCAGGGCAGGGGGTAGGAAAAGTGCAGCCCTGGGGCTGGGGCAAATGGTTGTGCTTTCCTTGCCTCAGGGCTGCATTGGGAACTGTATGGAAGTTCAGTTAGCTTGGTCTTGCTGGACCTGATCTAAATTAGACTACCTCCAAAGTATACTTAAATTAGATTGGGTCAGATATTTTTAGACTTATGTATTCTTTCTTAATTTCTGTACAGTTCACACATAGATCCACCTAATTAAGGTTAAAGCTACCAAATTTAGTTTGTACCTGGGCAAAAAAAGTTAGATTATGTAGCCATTTTTAACATTATCTAACCTCCCCCTAACCTCCCCAAATATCTGTACCTAGCCATTACTATCCTGTTGTCCCCATCATCAAGACAAAGCTGCTCGCTGGTCTTATGTGTCTATTATGTGTCATCTTTCATATAGTAAGTACCTTGGGACCATGATCAATTGCCATTTATCATATGTTTCCTGAGTATGTGGGTCAATGAGGTCCTGACCTATTTGGCCTTTAGGTACAATCCCACCTCAAGGGTTAAATAATATTAATTTTAAAGGAATGGGATTATATTAAATGTACAGCTACATTTTTACAGACTTTCTGAATTTAAAGGTTCACTGTTATTTCTTTGCTATAAAACCTCATTAATTTTATTTTTATCTCTGAGTTATATCCTCAAAATTACACAAATATACAAAAGTGCAATAAATAATAACAACAATGATAACAAGAACAAATTTCTTTTAAATGTGCTATGCCATCTGTACAATAGCTTGGTGAGCACTTCCATACTGTAGGCTACAAATGTTAAGGATCAGAATTTGCTACTGATGTCCCTTAGCTTTCAAATTTTCCTAATAAAGGCAATATACCCCCTATTGGGTATGGGGCTGCTCAGTGTGACTCTACTCCTAGTCCTAGTTTATATGGCCTTATTGATTTTCTATTACAAAGTGTAAATGCCATGAACTAACACATATTTCCCCACTAAAGACTCTAATCCTGCAGTCCTTATTGAACCCTGAATCATTTGTAGCAAATATGGCAGTTCATCAATGCATTACCATCAGCTACAGGGGAAATGTTGGTCACATAAACATATTCTGGCAAAGAAAACTCTTCCAACTCAGCCACAAGGTAACCTTTAGCAGGATATCACTGCATCATAATCTCTTCCTGAACATGCCAGGTATGTTTTTAACACAGAGAGAGAAACTGTGAAAGGTAGAGACTAGAATGGAAACAGTCCCAACAATCTAAATATACATTTAGATGTTGTTTGTTCTTGGACTCAATACTTTAAAATTGATTTCCTATGTGTGATAGGTCATGACAGAAAGCTGTTTATTGAGCTCATCAGCAAAAAAACCAAAATGACACTACAAACTGTACACTTAAGTAGTTCATTGTATTCATTTTACTTTAGTCAGCAGCACACTGGTAATGGTCTTACAATGGTGACTGCAATGCATAAGGTGTATTCTCTTGACACCAACCTCATATTTAATTTTGCTGCAGGGTTTTAACAATATTACAAAGCCTTATTTAGCTTGCAGTCCTAGCACAAGCAGTCTCAATGGAGATGCAGATCCATGTAGCTGGTTGTCTGCTTGCTTGAGATGCACAGTTCCCCCTAGATGCAAACAATTTTACCCCAAACTGTTCTGGCTTAATTGCTCCATAGCCTCATCTGTAATACCGTATGTAAACCCTAAAGGTTTCATGAATTTCATCTGAAAACACAGCAATTACCTTGATTACTACTGCCTATTCTAGTAAAAAAGAATGTTAATCATGTACATGTGCTGAATATACAGATCAGGAGTTGTGACAGGAGAAGAAATTGATCATTTGTATTGCTTCCATTTGCCACTTGAGATCCTTCCCATATTTTTTTCTCTCTCTCTCTCTCCTTTGCTCAGAAAATGGACTGATGACTTCCAAATATAGTCTTCTGTGACATGTCACATCAGCAGAGGATGTGTAAAGGGAGCCTGGCAACCTAACTCAATCTCATGAGTGCACCTAGAAATCTCTTAAGTATTTCATTTATGAGGTCTACCTAAAAAGAATCAGGTTTCACTTTAAAGAATAGAAAGTTTAGTAGGAGGATCTACTCATTGTGAAATAATAGGTGTGGTTTGCTGTAGGGGTGGAATGAGTTCCTGTAACTGGAACATAAGAAATAAGCTTGTGAATCTGTGTCTTGGAAAAGAAATAGGGCATCTATAGGGAATTAGGAAATCAGCCCAAAGTGGCTAGAAACTGTTTATTTGGTGTCTGTTTATTTGAGAGTTCTGTTGAGAGGGGGGAGAGGCTCTGGGGAAAGGTGCATGTCTTGCTACTTTGAAAGAAGAATGGAACTGAAGAAAAATCTATAGGAGAAAGCAGATGTAGTATTTGGGACTAGGCTTAGATATGACAGCTTGGAATTCATGACACTTATTCAGAAAGGACTGAAACTACATGAGCTGCCTGAAGGCCAAGTCATGAAAGTGCAGGGCTGGTGTGCTTGCTAGCAACCTTCATCCTCTGCTGTGTTATGTCCAGTCAGGAAGAGAAATACTGCACTTCTACAGCATCCTTCTGCCCAACAAACCATAACATAATTGTTTTCCAGATTGCCTAGAGAATCACTGGACCTGGCTTATACTGTGGTACAATGTCCGCAGCCTAATAATGAAAAACAGACATCACAATTTCTCATGCACTTTTCTTAGCTCTAGAAGTTTTTTCTCTCAGGATTGTAGGCTCATACTTGTCTAGTTCAATCAAGGTAGAAAGATAGCATGCCAAAATGGGAAAACCACAAAATATAAACACGATGGGGTCCTATTCTTGCAGGTCCTCTTTACTCTGGAATGTCAATCAAGTTGTATTTCAGGAGTCATGATGATGCATGAAGTGAGTTGCTGTTTATATATGTTATCTCAGGAGGACTATGAAACCAATTACTAAGGAATAACAAGGTGTCAGTGCCCGTTGTCAGCCCAAGGAAAAAAATAAGTGTTGCTCCTGAGTATCGCCACATAGTTACTAAAAGATGCCTTTGTTGTCCTCCATCCACTGACGGAGTGGGGATTGTACATATAACACTCAGACCGTGTAGCAGGTTCAGTACACTGAAGTACCACTATTTTACTGACTGTATAATTACTTCCAGCCAAGGAAAACTCTCCTATAGTTGTAATAGTAGTAACCTCAGAAAATGAGTCAGAGGGGTGGGGAGAAAAATAAAAGCAATGATACTTATTCAAGCACTGAGATAATGTAATAACAATGAATGAGCTTTCAGTAATCAAGCACTACTGCTTGATAATTCTCACCCTATAAATACGTAGCTGCAAGATGATTTCCTAGCTAACAAATAGGTAATCAAACACCTGTGTGCCATGTAATCACACACACATGCAGCTAATGAGCCACCTGCAGAATAGTTCTTCTGGTGGCACTGACCACCTGTTTATCAAAACACTTTCCTTAAATCCCATGTAACATCCTTGAAGAACTCTGAGTATATACTTGTGTGTCTAGCAGTGTTTGCCTTAAATTTCTGTGACATTTATCACCAGTCTTCTTCTTATAGTGCAACTAATATCTGAATTGCTGTTGTGAAATATGTTTTAAGGGCCAAACTTTTAAGAAGTTTCCCCAAGAGCCATTAACCTACAATGCACCTGATGTTGCATACATTGTTACCACAACTAATCTGACAAATTCTTATTTCTGGTTACAAAGTTAACCAGTACTCTTCGGGTTCATTTACCTCTTAAGTATACATGCTTATAATTCAGCATGAGTAATAGACAAATGCTGTATATATATTTGACATTTTTAAATCTTGGTGTATCAGATAAAGTGTCTTTTTGGCCCTATGTGAGTTGTAGCATATGTCATTACAGTGTAGCAATATGTAATTATTTCTCCATCCTGATAAAAACAACCAATACCAACTTTGGTAATGACCTATGGTAGCACCATGCTGCAGGACTTCGGTTCCCTTTACAAAAGTGCAGTGGAAGGCATTTTATAGCATAACACCACGTGACCTGTATAAATGGATACACTATCAGATTAGATAAACACCTCAAATAGTCTGTCATAAAACACCTATGCTACAAATCCAAAATACAAACAAGAACGTTGTCTAATCTGGGATTATTAAATACTGAATTTTATAGTTTGGCTCTATATAGAAAATATATAAACAGTGGTAAGAAGAGACAAAGAAATACTGAATACTATTTATAATGACTTCTTTCAAGGACAATATATGTTGGAGCCTAAACACGCTGTCAATGTACCTTTTTAGATTAGGTTAGAAGAATGATCCAATGGAGAGAACAGCTGTATAGGTACAAAACATAGCTCTTTTTGTAATATTTTGGTGGGTGTTTTCTTTGTTGTTCTAATATTTTATGACAGGTAATTAAGATATATCTAGACTCACAGTGCTTCCTCACTAGGCTGCTATTCCCAATTTCTCAATATGTTAATCATCATATCATCATTAAACCTTTCCTGACAATCGTGTTTTCTTCCATTCCTTTTGCAATTTGTACTCTAAGAGCTTTCATTATTTCATCTCCCACTGCTAGGACCTTAGTATTTATAAATGATGTTGGCTATCCTACAAATTTCAGTCTTCTAACTTCATTCTGAATCAATTCTGATTTTTAAGTTTGGAATCATGCAATATAATTTCAGCAAGGTTATTACTGTTATTATACTTGGCTTTAGTTCCTCTTGTTGGCTTTCTAAAGGAAAAAAATACAAACCAATCAGATGTTTTAGCATTCTAAATTTATCAGATTTTTTTTAATTGTGTGCTCTCTTTAGAACATATATTTTGCATAATCCCAATATTATGAATATTTTGAATTAACCTGCATTTTTCAAATTTTTTTGGACAGATCTTGTACTTCTGTAGAGTAATCCCATTAAAATCAGTTTGCTAGTCCAAAAACATACATCTAAGGTACAGGGATGCTAATCTCTCATCCGCAATTTTGATCTTTTATAAAGGATCATAATGTCCTTTAGAGACTAGGAGGCAAAGGTAAGCTGGTGAGGCAGACTACCTAGCTTAGCAATAAAACAAATCTTTGACCAGGTGAATTTTTCCCTCAAATGTTTTGGCTCAGAAGCTCAATCTAGGAGTGAATGAGAGCTGAGGACAGAGCTGAGGCTGTACAGTTGTATGTTCCACCATAGGTTCATTAGGTACTAATGGAAAGCAGAGCATTGCTACAGCAAAATGTGCCTGGCCCTTTTTTCTCTTGACTTCCAGGGTAAGGGCAGAGTGAAGTCAGTGGTACAGGAGCTATGTATACTTGGTTGTAGCTGAGTTTATGCCCTCTCCCATGCTGCCCAGATCTGCTTTCCTTTCAACTATTTGGGGTTGCTTAGTTCTTTGTCCTTAAACATCTGCATGGACAGGTTAATCAAAAGGAACAAAAGATTTTTGCACAACTGTAAGATAAAGCAGAAAAAGCCTAGGTAAAGCAATAACTCAGCCCACTAACATCTGCTGCTGAGCAGTGCAGTAGGCCCTTCATACCCATGTCTCTTCATCTGAGAGATGAAGAAGCAATTAGATCTTCATTGTTACCAAGCCTTGAAGCTTCAGGCCTTCTGTCAATCCCTTTTTCGCTGACAGCATCTGCATTGGAGGGTACAGCTATACAATCAAATATTTTTCTAGTGTGGATGGGACTATAATGTATAGTCAGGCTCAGAGATACAGTACCTCAATTGAAGTCAGAGCTGATGAACTAAGCATAGTTGCCAACTTTTTAATTTTTGCTAGGGTGGGGCCTAAGACGATTCCCTTCCACCTACCCCAGTGGCACTGCCAGAGCAGAGCCCAACAGAGCCTGCACCACCACTCCCACTGCCACTGGGTGGGTAGACAACACCTTGCCATGGCGACATGGCAGAAACAGGGCTCCTGGGGCAAGGGCAGCAGGGTGTGAAACCCCAAGCCCACAGTGAGTAGCCCACATTTACCCTGCAAACAAATCTAGGGGGCAGGTGCCCCCCATGCTCCCCTCCCCAAGAGTGAATGCTGTGGCAGGGAGCCACCCCGCTCTTCCCCCCCCGCTCCCTGGACAAGCCACCCTCGGTTCTTCCCCATTCCCTGCCCCAGCCCTGGGCCCAAGGCAGTGCCTTGACTGGGCAGCACCGCCAAGCCCAGTCTCTGACCCATTCCCTCCCTCACCATGGGGTGCCTAAATCCCCCTCCCCCCCCACACACCTTCCCTGCAGACAGATGAGGGAGCTGCTTTCCACCAGTGCCTGGGGCTGTATTCCTGGCCATGTGCATGTGTGCACAAGCATTTCTGCCAGCCTGCCAGGGGAAACCCTCTGTTTCCCATGTTTTTCCACAGTGAACAGAAAACCCAGATCCCAGCATGATATTGGAAATCTGGGGCAAATGCTGTCCTGGAGTCATACAGCCTGGGACTGGGACATGATGTTCCCATTTGGGACTGTCCCACCCAGTCAGGGACAGGTGGTCAGGGAGGCCAGGGTCCTCAGGCCCCCACGTACTTGGCACCTATAGGACTAGGGCTGTATTTACCCCAGTTAATCTACAATGATTGCTTATAAGTAGGGTGACCATCTTATTTTTAAGGAAAATGAGGATGCTGCAGCCCCCTCCAGCAGATCCCCATCCCAAGCAGGAGGAGCAGTGTCCAGCCCATCCCGCTCTCCACCTGCTCAGGAGACTGGCAGTGGGTGCCAAAATACAAGTTTTCCCACATGCACCATATGCACACCTGCACACTCACACATGAGCATCCCATGATCACAGCAGTGCTCTCCCCTTACCCCATGCAGGAGGAGCAGTGCCTAGCCCAGCCTGCCCCCCACTTCCAGGTGCTGCTTAGAAGAAGTTGGGCTGGACAGGGTGGGTGGGGTGTGCCAATCTGGACTTTTGTTTCCATTTTCACCAACTGGGCAGGATGCCAGGATGGCCTACAAAATCTGGGACTGTCCCAGTCAAACCAGGACATATGGTCCCCCTACTTTATAACACGTGGACTGAGTTAACTATGATGTCTCGTGAAAATGTATATGTAGGAACTAGGAATGCAGTAATCTGCTACAAGCTCTCCCCACAGTTCAGTTAGTTGTAGATCTGTATAAGTGTTACCTTTTGTTCTGACTGTTAAATGAGTGTCACTCCAAAATCTTATATTTTATTCTTTTTATCAGCTTTACAACTGGTCAGATTTTAAAATTTGATAATATTTTGACATTCTAAAAAAAAAATCAAATCTTTTTGTAAATATCCCCATATCTTTTTGACAAACTCTAACTGGAAAAAAAATGGGATGAGAATGTCATCTTCTGTTACCATATTTCTTAATTTACTATTGAAAAAATTACTATAGGTGTGTGGCATTCTATAATTTAAAAGCTGACACAGTGAGTAAGAAGCCATGAATCACCACAGAAACAAAACTGAGGAAAAACATGAATTCATGACATTTTAGCTAGCTCTAGTTATGGTGTAGAAATTGGTTTGATAAAATTAAAATTAGCTTGATAAAATTAGTAGTCAGTAGAATTTCATATAGATGGCAGGTAACACATGTACAGACCAAAGGCATCATGACTGGAGAGAGAGTTTGCACAAGTGGTCTCTCATGTTCCAAGTAATGATTTACATCCTTTCACAAGATAATTATATTATCTTGATATATATAAACAGTCACTTTAGACTTATCTCTGGTCTAGCAACTTCAGCAAAGCAACTCCAATTCATTCTTAATGTATCAAAATATTTAGTTTCAATTAGTTCAATATAATGAAAATGCATTTCCCTGTTGAAGTTCTCAAGCTCTCAAATTTACAAGCAAGTGTCTCTAAGGGTGCAGACTGACATACCATGCAGATTGTTTTAAATGTGAGTATTATATGCAGACATTACACTTTCTGTCACATGTCTGGTCAGTCTTCTAGGCATCTTACACTGTCACTTTTCAGCCCCCCACCCTCCCACCTCCACCATTCCCAAACCCCTGCCAGGCAACTGGCTTCTCTGGTACACAGCCACAACTCTACTGCTCCAATCTATATTACCTGCTTTGACACAGTTTATATTGTCCAAGGCTGATTTGGGCTGGAGGGAAAGGAAGGGTGATGATCAGATAATTAGAGGCAATACCCCTGCTTATGGGTTCCTAGGCTACTGGGTGTTTTGGGGGACTGCTCAATGTCTCCATAGCTTTTAAATAGCACTTTCTCCAAGCCACTTGTCTGTTTAATTCCATTGGTGGCAACTGACCAAACTTCAGGGCAGCCCAGGCTAATTTGGGTTAAGCAGAGTGGCTAGGTGGGTAGAGGTGTGGCACTTGCTTCTGCATTCCTGAAGGACTGCTCAAGGTTTCTACAGCTTTTAAATAGCATTTTTCCCTAAGACACAGATCAATTTTCATTTCATTCCTGGCAGCTGACTTGGAGACGTGGGGTAGCCCTCCACAGAGCGCTCAGCAGCTTCCTCCATCTGGCCACCCCTAGAGAAAGTCTTCTTTCCCTAGCCTGAGCCAGAGACCCTAGGCAGATCCCTAGAGTACCCAACCTCCTGGATAGGGAGAAGCAATGATCCAGGTACAATCCCCCAGCCATCTAGTCTTTCCTTTACTCCCAAATTAGCTTGTGATGCAGTGAACCCTGGTACCTTGCTAGAAATTGAAGTAAATTGATGAGTAGCTTAGGGGAAAGCCAAGAAAGCTCTGGTAGCCCCAGAGCACCAAGTTCCCAGGAATCCAGAAACCGGGGTCAAGGCAGTCAACACATGCATGAGCACTCACACACGCACGCACGCACACACGGGGCAGGGTACTGCAACACAAATTTTGCTAAAGTGTAGGGATGGTCTTTATTGAACTCAGTTGCTCTCTACTAAACTCAATTTTGGTGAAAAGGAGGATAAAAAATTGCAATTAAGAGGAACTGTCTGTCTTCTGTGTCTTTTTCCTCATTCTTGGCATCTACACATCTGGGATCTTTTTCCGTTGCTCTGGGAAAACTGGGGCACTTGCCTCTGGGAGGCATGTTCAGCTGGGTATTCACTGTCACCCTCTGATTGCAGTTTGATAACTCTACAAGGCCTAGAAGATAACTGTTCTACTATGAACCCTTGGCAGTGTATGTGGAGACACCTCTGAACCAGGACAATTGTGAACCAGTTTCCAGTCTGCAATGTTTTTAGTGTGGTTCAAGTGTTATATCTGTCTGCACCGTGAAGGACCACATCTCCCTTAATACAACATGAGCTTTCCCCTGAAAAAGTTCTGTTTGGTGCATCATGGGAGAGATCACAAAGGAGATGCAACCTAACCAGGGGGCCTAACCAAGAGAAAAGAATGGGGGGAATGAGGCTTCTGAATGCAAACTCTTAGGAGTCAATGTACCAAAATGGAGAAAAGGTAGTTTAATGTAGGTCTAACTTGAAACAGACCTTTTTAGGCATTCAATGAACTCAAGTAAATAATTTCTGTTTCTGAACTATAAGTGTTTAATTTTGATTGAAAATATTGGAACAAAATGTTTTAACTTTTCTGAACTGATTTATTTTGAAATGTCATGAACAATTCCAAATGTTGTCCTCATTTGGGATAGGAATAAAACATTCCACTCAACTTTAAGTAAAACAAAAAAACTTCAATTTTTTTTTGCTTCAGTTACAAGTGATGTTCTCCTATGCAAGATTTAAGCAAATGAATTGAGTATGTCCTTAAATGCATTGGAGGATCGAGTCTTTAGTAGCTGCACTGTGCTTATGAACAGTTTCAGCAAAAAAAAAAAAAAAAAGCTTTGGATACCAACACAAAAATGGAAATCAAAGAATAAACTATTTTTTATATTTTCCTTAATTGCTGCAAAACAGGGCAAATCAATGTTTGAATAAATGCTAACAAATCAATTAATATTTCCATGTGTCTCTCACTATCAAGTCTAGCTGAAATTGAAACTACAGTTGATGAAACTTTATTCTAAGCCCCTTTGACCTTTACAGGTTGCCCTCTATGATGATTTTTTTTGGATCCTTTCTTCAAAATGTGTAGGCTTCCATGCCAAATATAATGAAATGCTTGTTTTGCCCTTTGTAACATACCGTTAGCATTTTTTGAAAAATAAAATGTAATATAAACATGACAAGTTAACAGTAGCATCATATACAAATAACTGCTAGAGATACCAATCTTTTACTTACTTTGGTTGCTCTATCAAATACTTTTTTACATACTTTTGTAGCTTTGTGAAACATGCTAATACTCTGTTTAAAACTACAAGATACACATTTTAGTTATGATATTTCATAGGCACAGATTAGTTTGTAAATTGGTATGTCCACGTGTAAATATAATTCCTTGACTCATTCTGTCTTCCAGACTATATTCAGTCTTATGCATACATAAAGATATTATGATTCTTTCATTTTACAATAACTGACCTTTATCTAAAGAACAGAATAGTGATAAAGAAGACTGGTTTCACACATGCAGATTTAACTGAATTTAATCACTTTAAAGCTCTCACCATTGGTAGTATAACTGGCTGACACTATATTTAGCACAAAAAATTTCAGTATGAAAAATGATTGGCACAAAAAAATCTTCTCTTTCTCTCCCTTCCTTATTTTCCATTGAAAAAGATAACAATTGATTTGTATAATTTTCCTGTTATTTGAAGAGAAAGTAAAAAAGTGAGAGAGCTATTTTTAAAATAGAAGTGTTGTTTTCATTTTGAGATGTTACACTTTCAACAGTAACACTTAAAAGGATGCGTTACTTTTCACTTTTTAAAAAGTTTTTAAAACTTTTTAAAATTCCCACCCCCAACTTTTCTCATGGAAAGCATAAGGCAAGTAGTCCTTTATTTTCATTGCACAATTCCTTTATATTTAGGAAAGTAGGGCTGGAAGGGACCTCATGTGGTCATAGAGCCTAGCCCTGCTGCTCAGGGCAGAATCATTCTTAACTAAACAATCCAGTCAAGTGTCTGTCTGACCTGTTCTTAAAAATTTCCAGGGATGGGGATTTCATGGCCTCTCTAGTTGGCCTGTGCCAATGCTTGACCACCTTCAGTCAGAAAGTTCTTCTTAGGCTGCAAACAGACATCAGTTCTGTGCCACCACACATTTTTTAAGGAGAGTAGTGGAAATGATATACACTGACTTTAGCAAAGCTTTTTATAGCCTTAATCCCCAAGTTAAATTTCCTTTGCTGCAGTTTGATGCCATTGCTCTGAGTTCTGCTACCTACAGCCACAGCCTCCAGCCTCATTATAATCTCTCTTTAGGTATTTAAAAACTGTTATCAAATCCATCCTTCAGTCTGCTCTTCTTCAGACTAAATGCACCTTGTTTTTCCAGCCTTTCTTTATAAGTCATCTTTCCCAGGCCTCTAGTCATTGTTTTTGCTCTTTGTTGAATTCTTTCTAATCTATCCATGTCCTTCTTGAAGTATGGGGCCCCAAACTGGAAAAAGTCCTCCAGGTGAGGCCTCATCAGTGATGAATAGGATAGAAGAATCACTTTAATTGATTTGCAAGTAACACTCCTATTATTACAACCTAGTATGCTGTTGGCCTTTTTGCAACAGGAGCACCCTGTTGGCTTATATTCAGTTTATGGTCCACTGTAATCCTCAGGTCCTTCTCTGTGCAGTAACACAGCCTAGGCAGTCATTCCCCAGTCTGCATTAGTGCCTGCAATTAGTTTGTCCGAAGTAACAGACTTTGTGCTTATCCTTCTTGAATTTTATCTTGTTGATTTGTGGACCATTTTTCCAGTCTACACAGGTCATTCTGGATCCTAAGACTACCTCTAGGGTGTTTTCAATTCCACCTGACTTACTGTCATCCCCAAATTTGCTAAGTGTGCTCATGATCCCATTGTCTAAATCATTAATGAAGATATTAAACTATACTGGACCCAGGACAGACCCCTGGAGAGTCCCACTTGATTCTTCCTCCCAACTAGACATTGAACCATTTGATGATTACTCACTGAGTAGATCCAACTACACAACTACATACAGCTACCATCTTCACGCCTTCCTGGTCATAAACTGCCACAAAAGACATGTGTAAACCTGAATCGACTGTGATTGGGCTATAGAGCCTTCAATAAAATCAAACATAAAATGGATCTGACAAACTCACCATCATGCCCCTGTGGCAAAGGAGATCAGACAGCCCAGCGTATACTAACTCTTCTCTATATGGTCCACCAGAGGAAGCAAGCAGTCTGAAACATTGCAGTAATATTGACAGATCTGCACTTAAATGTTTGGAGGAGTCAACTTTCTGAAGTCATATGCAAGAAGAAGATCCAACAAATTATGTATCTACTTTGCATTACTTTCATCTAGTCTGTATTTCCTTAGCTTGTTAATGAGAATGTAGTGAAAGACCATGTAAAAAGCTTTCATAAAGTCAAGGCATATCATACTACTCTCCTTCCACCCCCAGGGTCTGTCACCTTATCATAGAAGGAAATCGGTTGGTCAAACATGATTTGCTCTTAGTGAATCCATACTGCCTGTTCCTGATCACTTTGAGGGCCTGCTCCATGATCTTTCCAGGTATCAACATCACATTCACTGTCTGTCATTCCCCATATCCTCATTCCTCTCTTTCTTAAAGATGGGCACCATTTTTGTCTTTTACCAATCATCTGGAACTTCACCCAACTTCCACAGGTTCTCAAAGAATGGCTCTGAAATTACCTCAGTCAATTCCATCAGTACTCTAGGGTGCACCTCTTCCAGCTATACTGGTTTGAAAGCATCTAGTGTCTCTATGTAATCCCTAACCTGTTCTGATGCTGCTCCAGGGTTTTTTATTCCTTCTCTATTTTTGCTGCCAGCTGTGTTCATCATTTGGTAGCTGCCCCTCTTTATGAAAACTGAAGTAAAAATGGCATTAAATACTTTAGCCTTCTTAGCATCATCCATAGCTAGAGTGCTTTCTGCATTCTGTTAGGGATCAATTATTTCTTTGGTCTTCCTTTTCTTCTTGACTTACTTGTAGAATCCCTTTTAATTGCCCTTTATGTCCCCTGCCAGTTGCATCTCAAATCATGCCCTCGCCCTCCTAATTTTATCCATGCATGCCCATGCAATGCAATAGCCTTAAACTCTTCTAATAATATAATCAAGTTTCCACTTTTTGTATGATTCCCTTTTGAGTTTCATCACATTGAAGAAAGTGATGTTGCACTTCCCATTCTTCTGTTGCATGGGAATAGCTTGTTCCTGGGCCCTTAAAAGGGCCTCCTTAAAGTATAGCCAGCTCTCCTGCACTCTTTTTCTTCTCAGCTTTGCCTCCCAGGGGAAAGTACTTCCAGTACATTGTAGTACTCCTTTATTTTCTTGGTACAGTTCTTTTGTATTAGTTTAAATATTGATAGTTATTTCAGGCATTTTTGGGTTGCTTGTGAATAATGTACAGAGAGTGTGAGGTGGAAACTTTCCATCTTTGTACTGCTAATGAACATGAGGATTCCCAAAGGATATAAAGGTGGGTAACTAATTGGCAGGGCCATGGCTTCACTGTCTAGCAGAACCTTTTGATCCTGTAGGGAGAAACACGCTATACCCAATGAAAGAGCCTAGTTCTCTGTTCCTGGGAGCTTTTGCATTTCTTTCCTGTCACCTCAAGGTATCATTTCAGTAGCTGAGAAAATTTAGCAGTTTTCCCCCAACACTTGCTCTCTGCTTGTATAAGTGACAAGGCTAATTAGTGAGAGTGATTCTTGTTTTGTAGACACCTGTCCATTACGGGCTGAGCTGTTTCTTAAAGGGAAAAGTATAAACTGTCAGACGTAGTTTCTTATCTCTGCTCCCTACAGTCCATTTGAACCAAGAAGCAGTTTCTTTTGAGCCACCCAGACCTCCTGCTCCACCCCAGTCATTAGCCCATCGAAAGCCTTTTCAAAACTTCCTGTTTCCTCATCCTTCCTTCTAACACCAGCATAAATAACCCTGCAGCAGCTGTCTTTTTTTCCCCTTTAGAAGATGTATGATCTCCTACTTTAAATGCTCTTGTAATCCTCTGTTTTCCAAAGAATAGATTCCGATATTTGTATTAATGATGTCTTTATGGCTGAGTACAGACAGCCAAAAACCCCAAGGTGGAATGGATTCAATCTGCATAGGTTTCTCTAAACTGCATAGATTGAACTGATATCAAACATAACAAACACTTACTTTTCAGTTGGGAAAAGCAGGCAGAGGCATTAAAGCATGCCTCCCAGCTTGCTGGCCAGCCAAGCCATCCCTGTTGGCTGGCACATGCTCTCAATACCCTGCTGTTCCCCACAGGGGGGAAACAGTCACTCATCCACCTCCTCAGCATCATCCAGGGATCTCCATGCCCTGGTCTGCTTATCTGTGGGGGAGGGGTGATTTTTTTTTTCCCTCTACCCCACCATGGCCAGGAAGGCACGTCACTGATGCTCAGGAAGGAGGAGAAGCCCCCCACGGGTCTCAGCCCCCTGAAGTGGGAGGCGTTGGCCAGTGTCCTGCTGCTGCTGCTGGGCTGCATCAGGGCATACTGGGTGGATTGGGGGCTTCTGCTGGAACATAAGGCCCAATCCTGACCTTTACAGAGCTAGTGCAGCCCTGCTGCCCAGCATAAGCCCTCAGCTGGCCCAAAACGTCCCACCAGAACCTGGCACCAATGGCAGCCAGCAAGATGCAGGGGGCAGCCCCGGAGGGCTTGCACCAAGCAGCAGAGCCAGGCTGGAGTGAGGGGAGGAGCTAGCAGCCTAAGCATGGGAAAGGAGAGTGGGGGGGAAGGGGTGGTGGCAGACACAAGCTTCCCCAGGGACCATGTCTTTTTTGCTCTCTGCCTCAGCCCCAGACAGTGAAGAAGCAGGCCCAGCACGGAGCGGAGGGAAGAGAGGCAGCCTCAGGGTTCCACTGGTTGGAGTGGAGCCCAGGGGCAGGGGCACCTAGGCACTGGGCTAGATCAGTGAGCTGTGTTCCTGCACGTCTTTTGCAAAGGTACTTGGGATGCCAGGGGGCTATACCTAACCTGATTTGGGAGGGAATCTGGGACAGAAGTTCCATAGATTGGTTTAACCTAAATCAGTTAAATCTGATTCTATATCCATTCAGGTCTATCTTAGACTGGTTTGGGCCATTTTGAAAGCTGTTTATGTGCACTGAACTTCTGTTCTGTTACAGGTTTGAACTGATTTCTGATCACTTATACCAGTTTATGTGTAATTTTTGTCCTTAGGTTATTTTTTTACAGTGGAGCAAAAGTAGTTTTAGGTATCTTACTGCAGTACTGTGAAGTATTCAGATAGGGGAAACTTCCAGTTCTCAAGCCAAGACATAAGTTCTTTTATTATGCAGCCAACTTATTAACTTTAGTCTGGGGATCTTTCTCTGTTGTCTCCCAAAAAGCATATCATTGTTCTTTATTCTGGTTTTAAATGCAGCACACTTACTCCATGTATTTGTTTAGGATACAAGTAAAAGTAACTGGAATCTTAGTATAACCAATGAGGAAATGTGTGTGTGTATGTAATACATAGTCTGATGTGCATTTAAACTAATACTTCACAATTTGGCTAAAACCTTGCATAGTAAGGAAAAAAGCCTCCGTGTACACACTGACCATCAGAAAGAAACAAGTCACACCATGTCTCTTCATCTTACAAAAGCAATATTGTTAAATACCAATACCTCACCTAATTCATGATGGCATTAACAACGGGAAGTACTGCATGCTTCTGGAACTCTTTTAGTATGTGTTTACATTTCTGTTTCATTTTAAAAGTACCTTCCTTTGTTGGCAAGAACTTGTTCATACACTTGTCAAGCAGTCAGGTATTCTTTTTGTAAATCCAGGTAGGGAATAGGCTGTGTTTAACACAACAGCTGAAAGAACTGGGATTTGAGGACAGAGCTTCAATAAAGGCTGCAGTAATTTTCCTAACACTTGGAGCAAAGGGAGATCAGGAGAGAAATTGTGATTCTCTGATCCAGTTTGCCTGTGGCTAGATGTAAAGCCTCAATTTAGCCCAACAGAAAAAGTAAGATTTTTATAGCCTATAGATTTTTAAGCTTCTTTGAAACATTAAATTACTCCTGATGCCCATGAGTGTCCTATTTAATTATACACCCTTGACACAGGGACTTCCTGAAACAGTATCAGCTACCCTATGATTTCTCTGTGTGCATGCCCTCTCTATATACTGTTAGGTTTGCTTATGGACATTTTCTTTTCTTCATCTTCTTTCTCTTTTCTGCTTTTATTCCCAACACCTAGTATTTTTAGGTAGGCTTTATAACATAGCTGTCCAACTGCAAAGCAGCTGAAGGCCACACTCTCCATGGGCCTCACCAATGGAGGCTACACACCACAGGGGTGGCACTGGGGGGGCCATAGGTCCCTTGGGCCTCACGGCCCATGCATGTGGGTGCAAGCAGGCACCCTATTGCACATCACACACCACAGCATGCTGCCTCACTTCAGCAACCCTGTGGCACTTCACTACATGGGCATTCCCAGCTGCTGGATCCTTCAGCAGTATGGGTTGTGCCACTTTCTGCCATGCTCCTCCATCCCTTGGGGCAGAAGCAAGCAGCAAAAGACAGGATAAGGAAGGGGAGCTCCAAGACCCCAGTCGCTGCAGCTATAGGGGCAGCAGGTGCTTGGGGGCCCCTGAGAACTCCTCATAGGCCTCATACAGCCTGCTGGCCACCAGTTAGACAGCCCTGCCTTATATGTAGTCCTCATTCCAGTGGAAATCTTATGCTCAGCTTCCAGACTATACTGCTTATCCTTCCTTTCTCCTTACTGTTTCTCAACTAGGATGTTCTGACAATGCCTATAATTTAAGAGTTTCTGGGTGCATCTACACATGCTCTTTTAATGCACATTAGCCTATTTTAACATGCATTAAAACATCACGAAAAAATCCGTGTGCTTTTGCTAACGCGCATTAAAGTAGGTTAATGTGCCTTTTTCTAGTACCTTACAATGGAGGTACTAAATTTAATGTGCATTACCAAAAGTGCATTAATGAACGTGTAGACATGCCTTTTGAGTTAGGTTTGCTAGACCATAGAATAATTTTCCTAAGCAAACTGGAATCCTCATTATTTAGAATGTTTAAAACAAGTTCAGACAAATCACTACAAAATATATTAAAGGGAACAAGCCTGGACCGGCAAAGGATTGACTTAAAAAACTTACAAATCTTGTCCATTAATAATTTTTCAATTTATTGGCTGTTAAACCAGTAAATACATGCCTATTGTTTCCAATCCCCCTCCTCCTTCCTCCCAGCCTCCCATCTTTATCTTTGGGCCTTTCCATCGATATGAATCTAGTAAGTGACCAGATGTTTCAGCCTGAATATGTTACAAATGCCTAAAAAGGACTTATGCTCTGAACCAACAGCTCATTGCTTTCTGTCCTTCGATATCACTTACTTTCAATCTGTCTACAAAGACAGAAACAGTCTATCCTCAATTTTGGCACACCAGTATTATTGCTCATGAAGTAAAGAAGCTTATCAGAGGACAAACATTACAACTTAAGCTCTGGCTACAATAAATAATTTGTTCTGAATATTATTTATTATATACCAAGGGGCACAGTTTAAAAAGAAACAATAGGTCAAACTGACATTTGCTAAAAGTAAGCCAGTTCCTGAAGTTTTACAGTTGACTGAAGTGGGAGTAAATGAAAAGTGTAGTAAGAGACAGGGAGTGAAATCCTAGGCCCTGTGAAGTCAGTGAGGTTTTAACTGGGATCAGGATTTTACTTTTGAACAAAATTCTGATTTTGAAGGCAGCAAATTCCTCAGTAAACTCCAGAGAAGTTAGTGATACTGGTATACTTCAGATCAGTATTAAACTGAGGCTGAGTTCAGAATTTTACAGTCAATTCTTTTGGATTACCAAAGAACAAGATAAAGCATTTTAAAATTGACTATTAGTTCATTGACTGAAGCAGTGCTGTGCTTACTAAACATATTAGGTTTCTTTTACATTAACAGCACAAATTATATGCTTTAGAGAGAGGTAAAACTAGGCATATACTGCAGATATAAGATTAAAAAAAATATCCCAACTAATTAGAATATCTGATATAAATCCCCCTTTCCTCTCTGATTTCCATTATTCCACCATATACATTTACAGACGAAACTATTTAAAGGAAATGAAAGATTAAAATAAAAAGAAACCATAAATAACAGTGATGTATATGCTTTGACTTGTAGGATGAAATGCAAAATAAAAATAGCTACATTTCCATTTTAGGAAGTGGAAAGATCAAATAAACCAAATGAAGTCAGGAAAAGAGCATTATTGAAATGAACTGAAATAAAAAGGGTAAACTAGATGATTTAGACAAGATTTGTCACATTCTGACAGAGATATGGAGTGTAGCCTGAGGACATTTTAAAAATGGCATCTGGTGTTTGCAGATGTTTGTTTTCCAAATTCATCCCTGCAATATCTGGAAAGCAATTCTAACATGAGGGCTGTCAGGTGATTAGCACAAAGTGTTAGGAAGTTTGCAGTTAGCAGTTGGCCATCACTCAGATCCGTATCAGGTTGGGCTTTGTTATCAACTCCAAAAGAGACATCTGTGCTTGGAAGACAGGATACATTTAACCTTCATTGTCCTTGCAAAGAAAGGAAAAGAAGAACTGTTTGAAGACCAAGGAAATGATGTAAGGTTCAAATTAGCAGGCACTAGGCCTGTGTGAAGCAGCTAGTATTCACTTCAGATTGGGATTCAGCTGATTCAGGGGACAGCGATTCGATTCGGTGATTTGAATTACTGTCCTGATTCAATTTGGTCAAATCTGATTCAGAGATTTGGCAGCAGCCCAATCTCCGAATCAGCCAGGCCAGGCCAATCCCCTGCCCCTCTCCCAGCCAAGCAAGGGCTGCCCTGCCCCAGCTCCCGGCACTTGGGGAAAAAAAAGCCCCGGCTCAGCAGGTGCTGCTGGGCAGGGGGCGATCCCTGCTACCCCATGCTGTATGGGGGGCTCTGCATGAGCCCCTGAATACCCCCACCCCACTCCCCCCGCCCCCTCACGAGTGCCCTGCATGGGCCAACTCTGGCCCTTTAAGAAAAAAAGAAACCTAAAGAAACCCTGGGACTCACCACTTGTGCAGGCGGGAGGCGATCCCTGCTGCCTCACACCTTGGGGGGGCTTTGCAGGAGCCCCTGAAGCTCCGAGGTTGCACCGGGATCGGTGAGTCCTGGGGCTTTTCTTGGCTTTTTTTTTTCCTTAAAGGGCCAGAGCCCCAGCAGGCAGGGCATCGGGGGGGGGGGGTCAAGGGGGCTCATGCAGAGCCCCCCATGCAGCATGGGGCAGTTGGGGGCAGTGGGGATCACCCCCTGCCCGGCAGTACCTGGTGAGCACCGGCGCTTTTTTTTTAAAGTACTGAGCTGGGGCAGGCAGGGGCAGCAATGACGGGGGCTGGGAGAGTAGGCAGGGGTCAGAGGGGGTTGGGGGAGTAGATTGTTGATTCTGATTTGGAGATCTGGCCACCGAATCAGGCTGAATCTCCTCCAAATCAAATTGCCACCTGAAGATTTGCATAGCCCTAGCAGGCACACATGTGCATGCATACACACACCCTGTTAGTAAGGGGAGAAAGTACTAAATGGCCAGTTTTTTCCGTTTTTATTTGCTCAGGTGCTCCTTGAGTGAAGCCTGTATATTGTAAGGATTTTTATAATTCAGCATTCATGATATTGTGGTATATCATGTATAAATAAATTCTGCTGAAGTATTTTTCTAATGCTACTGAAGTGTTGATTGGAAAAATAACTTTAGGATCTGATACTTAAACTAAACTTTATTACATGAAAAAATAGGTATAGGAGTCCACAAAATAAGGAATGAGATTAGTAAAATAGTGTGTGTGTGGTGGGGGGGTGGGGGGGAAGGTCTTTTAAAAAAACATTTTCAATTCAGTGTTTTCTGAAGCTAGTAAAATGCCCTGGCACATTTTTGAAGATGTGTGTATCCTTGTTTTACTGCATGGAAGGAGTACAGTTTGTATAAAGTGGCATGAGAAATAGTACTTTTGTAAAGAATTGTACAGGATTCTCTTAAGGACTCATTTGTTCTGAAGCCAGCACCTCAAATTCTTTCATTACCCCTTTTACCTGGAAGTTTTCCCAGAGTAATGATAAAGACATTGTGATTTCTCAGCTATAAAGATGGAGACAAACTGCTGAAGGGGAGGGAGATGTGGAACAGCAAAATGAAAAGCCCATTTATTATCCAACTAAGCTATTCCTTCTTTTAACTTAAGTTAGGAATGGGAAAGAAAAGTAAATGAATGTAATGAATTTTAATTGGGAACTTGCTCTACATTAAAAGGACAGAATTAGCTATCTGCTCTTTACCATGCTAAAACTTCGGGTTTGAACTGTCACTGTATAAGTGCAAAGTTTATAACTTCAATGCATCAGGGCACAAATTCTCTTCCATTTGTTAATGTACAAGATCTCAAATGTGATTCCACAGAATGTATGTAGAGGGAGAGGGAGATAAGTTGCCAGTATCCAGAGAGTCATGGACTGTTGTGCTTTAGAAGTACTATTCCAGAAAAGACAGGAGCTCCTCTGTGTTATTTTTTGAAGGAAAAAGGGAGGCAGAGACTAGGTGACAGACTGATCCACTCTTGCTCCAGCCTCTTTTCCTGGAGGCTGAACAATAACCTCAAAGCTATTCTAGGTTAGAATCTGGTGCAGAAGCCCTGGAGTATCTGACCTGCCTGGTTTGGAGACCTTGACTTTTCTTTTTCTGCCAAAGGGCACCTGAAGCACATCTCATTCACTAGGACTAGGAAATAGGAACAAGATTTGACACTAAATGCATGGTGTGTTTACTAGTTTTGTTTAAAAAACCCTTAGGCTTATTAGATGGCAGTCTCATAAATACCCTCATGTTGTAGTTTTAAGAAAAACATAGACATTTCAGCAATAATGATTACATGGGTGAGAAATAATAATGCTACAAAAAGACTACATCAATTATCCATGATATTCATCTGCAAATGAATAATTTGTGGTCTACAAAGACAGAGCGTGGAGGAGGGGATGACTAGTAGGGGTGTGTGAAATAAGCCGTATATGATTCGGATTTGGATTTGGCCCAAATCAGGGGCAGTGATTTGATTAGTTGATTTGGATCGCTGTCCTGATTCGTTTTGCCTGAATCTGAATATTCAATGCTGATTCGGAGAATCAGCAATTTGGCCATAGACACAGCTTTAAATGTTTTTTCTACATACCTTGAGGTACCAGGTGCGGCTTGTGAACGCTGCGATGCCAGGGCAGATGAAGCATTCCACAGGAGCATGGGGAGCTCCCCTGCATGCTCGGCAGCGAACCCAGAAGTGGACTGGAAGTACTTCAGGTCCACTTCTGGGTCCACCGCTGAGCATACGGGGACTGCCCCCTGCACCTGCCTGGCTCGGTGATCGGCCATAGGGGGATCCTGGGTGCTTACTCAGACCCAGGAGGCACCAGTCGCAGAGCTGGGGGGTGGGGGTCCCCTGCATGCTATCCATCAGACCCGGAAGTGGACCGGAAGTGCTTCTGGTCTACTTCCAGGTCCAGTGCTGAGCATCCTGGGGAGCCCCCCTGCTCCCATGGGACGCTCTATCTGCCCCGACCATTTCAGCATTCACAAGCCATCTGGTACCTTGAGGTATGTAGAAAAAACATTTAAAGCTGTGTCTATGTCCAAATCCTCAAATCTCTCTGAATCAATTCAGAGGGTTCCGATTTGATTCAAAGAGATTAAAGGGTTTCCTGATTCAATTCAGATTCAGAGATTCGGCTGCTGAATTGGGCTGAATCTCTACCGAATCAAATCAGTGACCGAAGCTTGTCACAGCCTTGATGATTAGTTAGGGCTACCATCTTATTTTGTAAAGAGAGGTGCTAAGGCATATCTGTCATGACATTAATTCATTATGTATCTTATACAGAAGGCATTGCATGTTTAGCCACAACTGGTCTTAAGAAGGCCTAGGTTAACCTCCTCAATATCCTGCCATCTATGAGTATCCAAAAGAACTTCACTTCTTTTCTCATTATAATGCAGTCTGCTTCATGGTTGGCCACAATTGTAGCCAGATTATTTATCTTGGGCAGGGAGTTGTGATGAAGATACGCTCTCATGGCTTTGCATTCCCCACCCTACACACACGCACTATTTTATGGCCATCGGAGCTTACTGGCCACATCAGAGTGTCTCCCTCCTTAAGTGGATGAAATAAATTATCCCCACCACAGCTCACCTGTGGATTCTCCAAGGTGCAGTTCCTACTAATGCAGTCCCAAGGAAATGTCCCTCACTCCATCCCTTTTTATAAACATGCTAAAAGCATGAGATTGCACTTAGTTGTGCCAGAGGCCAAATCAGCTCCCACTCAGCAGAAAGATCTTCCTCCTTCCAACGCTATTGCCCTCCCTTTTGAATCGTTGAAAATATACCTTGCTCACACACTAGAAGTGGGATACTTCATGAATTTCTATGAGTTTCCATCAGACAAAGTCCATGATAATCAAAGGAGTGTGAACTGAGTCAAACTGTCACTTCCAGAGAAGTAATAAAATGTTCATGTAAAGTTGAACGGAGAACAGCAAAAAATCTTTAACAGTTAGATTTCTTTCACCATTTACTTGTTGAAACATTATTTCCAGTTTTCATCAACTTCAATTGTTTATTTCTATTTCACTTACATTTCTCTTCTGAAGTAATAAAAAAAAAATCTTGGAACCAGGCAATTTAGTGAGATTACTTTAGCTAGATTGTAGATTTTCCTCTTTGATTTCTTACTACTCTGTGCCACTTTCAGGATGGGGAGACAACTTTATTCCAATTATCTTTCTTTAATAATTGTTTAAAAAGACTTGTAAACCATGCCAGATTGATGATGTTAAAGACAACACACAGTGACAGTAAGATGCATCATTGGCAATATCAATTAAATTTTTTACATCTGTATTAAGGCTTCTAACATTAAATAGTCATTATAATGATGGTTTTGGTGAAATGGAAACTTACCTACCTAAAACCTGGATGAAGGCGACCAAATTATTATTCAGTAGACTACCAGAAAGCCATAATCAGAAACAGAAATGAATGTTAAATAAGTTCTTCTAGAGCTATCAATCTTACAGTTTATATATTTATAACGAAACCATCACCCTTGTATGTAAGCATTGTACTGGCAAAGCTCTATTTTACAATGTTCTGTTCTTTCAGTGGGCTTGTTTTGTCCCACTGAACATTAACACTATAATTTCAGTATTTATGAATGTCATGTATACCACTTCCAGTTGCTAGGTGGATTCTTTTTTCCTCCATAACAAACAGTTATGAAAGAGTCTAATTAGATGCTTTATAGGATCTCTGAGGAAACTGTAGCAAGGATAGCACTGAATTAACCTTACCTTCTGCTATTTAAATAGAAAGCTTAAGCAATTTAACTGCATTTAAAGGGAGGGGGATATCAATTTACCAGAATATAGAAGAATGTGCTTAGAACATTACCACTAATGCATGGGATCCCCATTCTGAAAAATTAGTTGTGCGCTCAGCCAAGAATGGTTTAAACAAGTACCAAAATCAGTGCCAATGATAAAATGTGTGTGCTGTTTATACAGATATATAGGAAAAATAACAACTGGATTGTCAATATCTCCATGTAATATAATTAACGTGTGAGAGAAAATGGAATACAGTGGAGTGCCAAAAATGACACTTCAGTAGTGTCCCAAAAACTGAGTGCTTGTTTCATTTTCACCTGTGTTTTGTTCTCAATGCTCATATTGCAGAACACTTGCTGGAAGATACCCAGCATTCACTACTATGGTTTATCATTTAAAACATTCTTCCAGTATTATTACAGGTTAAAATGTCAAGTGGTGCTTTGGTCCTCTTATATTTCTTCTTTGGGTAAATCAATAGAAGCATCAGAAAATGTTTTCTTTTCCTTTGCTTGCATAACTAAATACTAATAAGAATAAATTTTAAGTGCACCATTCAGCCAGCTTGTAAACAGTGATAAAACACAGTTAACTCTTCAAAACTATAAAACAGTTTGACTAACTCACTCAAAATTCTTTCTCCAATGTCTCAGTATAACCATGTAGGAAAGATTAAAAAATAAAAGCCTAAAACAGGTTTATAAGGTCTAGGTCTAATATTTTAAAATCCCTATCCAGGGCCTTAGGATTGGACTGTGGTGGAAGAAAATTTTCAATATTAAAAAGAAAAAGAAAAAGAGTAAAGGCAAAAAAAAAACCCAACAAAAAAACACCTCTCCAGTTTTTCTGGATATACCAAAAACATTTTTTTTTCCTTTTTTGTCTATAGCACATCATTTCTCATAGCTCTGGCAAATAAATAGGCAACAAAAGTGTGTAATAGAGGTTGATCAGTAAACAGAAATAACTCTCTCTTCTCCTCCAAATGCAAAGGTTTTGAAATCTTCACCATCACCATTTTTTGGGTAAGTTTTCACCCACTTGCTGCACACTGAGCGGCTAGTAGAGTTGGAGAGCTTTCAAACTCTTCTTAGAAGTATAGTGTTTTAGGGATCCCCTCCATTTATGCATCCTCCCCATCTTTCAAAATCCTTTCACTGGGGTACCTGACTCTTCAGTGAAGTGAACTGGATGCAGCTCTTTGCAGAGCCTATCACTCCAATATACAGCCCAACCATATTGATAGAGAGACCATTGACAAAAGGTGCCCTGCCCTGTACTGTGACAGTGAGGGACCTGCCTGAATCTTGAACTTGGATTCCCATGTGACAGAAAACTTGAGGTCCAAAATAGTTTTATAACTCCTAAAGAGGGAACCAGCCAGCTTTTCCAGAAAATTATAGATGAAACATATAGTCCTTGTGGTCTATAACCTGCATTCAGTTCTTAAAACCTGGACACTTTGAATTTAATGAGTCCTTTCTCTTTCACAGTGCCAGAATCCTAGAATGATTTCCCATCAACTGTGATATAATAGCGATACATTATGTTACCTAGAAAACACATTAGTGCCAAGCTAACATTCCACAATTTTAGCCACGTGTACCATACGTACTGATGACAGATAATCCATTCTCCTGTGGGTTGTGTTAGCTGAATGAATGTAGTTGATTATTCTAATTATATTAGACAAATTACAGTTTCATGACATTTAACATTAGTGAAATGCTAGTAAGCAATGATGACTTGTAGGTTCAAATATAATTTGCTGGAAGTAGCTCTCAGGAAAGCAGTGCTTTTGAAACCAATTGTCCACCCAGCAAGATAAAAGATAGTAAGATATAAAGCTTTTCTGATGTACTTGCCATGCCTTCATAGTAAGCAACTAAAGGTATAAAGACATATATTTGAATACATTTTGTTCTTTGTTTTTTTGTTTGTTTGATCCAGTTCCTTTAAATCCTGATTATTTGATAAATATTCATGCTCTAGTTTTCATAAAACAAAGCTCATCTTCATTCATTTAGCCAATTGCAACATCTGCCGTACAAGGTTTTCCCCTTTTAAATGTGTAGCACACCCAAAATGTACAAATGTTGTGCTATAAAATGTGTTTCATGGTTCTGTGTATCTTGTTTGGCTGTAAAGCATGATCATATTTTCTGTGTGACATAACTGTTGTATATTGTGCCTCCTCTAAGACTGGAGAGGACCACCTCCCATCCCCATCATTGTGTCCAGACCATTGCCTTAAGATTCCTCAACAGAACCTGTAAAACCAGTTTAGTGACTCTGGCCAAATCCTGGAGTGCTGACCACCTTTGAAATCATTGGTCTGCATTAGCAGTGTTCCAGTGAGGCTGCTTCTTGACTGGGACCCTGGGATGAGGTCAGGAAAGTTATTTAAAGTTCAGGCCACCTGGGCTGGGGGGGCTCTCTCTTTGTTTTTCCCCTGGGTTCCCTGCGGAGGGGAGGGGGAACGCCAGAATGTTTGCTGGAGCTTGAAGCCAGGTGGTACAGAAAGCCAAGGTTTCAAGTCAAGTAGCCATGTGGAATTTGTACTGGGAGTCCAGGGCAGGAGCTGGTAGCGCACTCCCACAACCACTCAGGCAGGAACAGAGATTGGCACTCCACAGCAGCTCAGAGGAGTCACATCAATGGCAATCCAGGGCAGGAGCAGAGATCAGCACTCCCCAGCAGCTTGGTAGAGCTACATCAATTCACTGAAGGGCCCTTCCCAATGCAGAGGGAACCAGCACCCCCAGTGGACAGCAATGACGATGCACCCAAACAACAGCAACAATGATTGCCAGGGACTAATTTATTTTGGGTCAAGATTCCCCCACTCTCAGACTGCCAATCCTGGGGTTGAAGGCTCCCCATGAGGAGAAGAGGTGATGCTGGGTATACTTTGAACCAGGACAGTGTTTTATTTTTTTTGACCATATGTTATGTTTTGGTGTTTGCCTCTGTAATAAACCAGGGATCTGTGCTCATACTGCTTGACAGGGAAGGGTTCTTGTCTGTTTTTGGGCGCCCTAGTGATTCACTTAGTGTTTCCCAGGTGGTCTGGGTGGGGACTCGAGCCAAGGTAAAATATATTTAGTACCCCAAAATTGAACCTGGCCCTTGTTGCTGCTGACAGGTGCTCAGAAGAAGGGTTACAAATGCAGACTTCTCCAAAGATATAAATATGTTTTTCCTAATCAATACATTTAAAATATCTCCAGGCAAAGTTAATGCAATCTCCATAAAAAAAGATTAGTACACAGCACGTGTGACTCAGTAGAAATATTTGACTTACCTAAAGGGAAGAAATGCAACTGACTATGACTTGTCTACAAATGGCCTGAAATGATATCCATGCTCACTATTTTCTAACTGATTAGTATTACACAGTTCAAATCAAATTTCAATTTGAATAAAGGGTTAATAGATGTTCAAGGGGGTTTCCCCTGTCTTCACTGACCAGTAGCCCATGTGCTTGGGCAGGGCTGAGGGCTTAGGCAGGATATTGATACTTAGTAGGGCTGTGCAAAATGGCACCATTCCATTTTGACTGATGTGTCGACGGAACAGCGTTCCTTTTCAAATTTTGTTTCGATTCGAAACAGCTGTTCCGTTCCGTTCCATTCCGTTCCGTCGAAACAGGGTTGAAACAGCAAAACTGTTTTGACATTTCACCCATAGGATATAATGGGGAAGGTCAAAATAGCCTTAACTGTGTTATTTCTGGCCTGATTTGGATGAAACTTGCAGGAATGGTAGCCACTTCTGAGGGCATGAAACCTGCCAAGTTTTAAGGAGTGTAGAAGGTTTGGAGAAACTGCACCCCAAAGTCTTGAAAGCAAAACTTGTGTCACATATATGTGTTAAGCCACAGCAGGGTCAAAACTGCAGGCATGCTAGCCCTTGCTTGTGCAGTTATGTCTGTCTTGGGGACAGGGGTGGGGTGGAGGAGGGGAAACTACTGCAGGCCTGGCTGCTAGGCCCTGCTGTGGCCACAAAACCTGCCAGCTGTTAAGGAGATAGGAGCAGGGGGGTTCTGGGGCCCTGCACCCCTAGCTGCTTACAGGCAAAACTCGTGACATGTGTGCTTGTGCAACTGCTGCCTCTCATCAGGCAGCAGGACTGAAGATCCCCCATCACTTGCCACCACAGACCTGGGGGTAGTAATTGACCACAGTATGAACACGAGCTGACAGTGCGATGCTGTAGCCAGTAGGGCCAACAATACCCTGGCATGCATCAATTGATTCATCTCCAGAAAAACCATTGCAAAGAACTGATTCTCTGGCTCTACTCAGCATTGGTGAGACTGCAGCTGGAGTACTGTGTCCAGTTCTGGGCCCTGCACTTTAACAAGGACATGGTAAAACTTGAGAGAGTCCACAGAAGGGCTACCCATATGATCAGAGACTTGCACAGCAAGCCATATGGGGAAAGGCTGAGGGACCTGGGACTCTTCAGCCTGAAAAAGGGAAGGCTGAGAGGGGACTTGCTAGCAACTTACCGCTACATCAGAAGCATACATCTAGGGCTTGGTGAACAACTGTTTACCAGGGCACCCTTAGGGAAAACTAGGAGTAATGGTCACAAACTCCTGGAAGATGGTTTTAGGCTTGTTTCAGGCTCAACATTAGGAAAAACTACTTCACAACTAGGGTGTCCAGACTGACCATTAATCCTAATTTTTGCAGAGCCCTAATACTTAGTAACGGTGAGGTAATGTTGGCACATTTGACTTCGTAAGGGCATGTCTACCCCTGTTTTTATGTAGACCTAAACTTAATGCACATTTACCTAATGCGCATTAAGGCGATTTAGGTGCACATCTACACATGCTAAGGTGTATTAACGTGGTGTGTGGACCCACTTGGGACTAAAGTTAGTCCCAAATCAGTCGACATACACAGTATTAATGCATTTTAGTGTGTCTACACATGCGTTAAGACGCTTTAGCTATTTGCGCTTAAATTTGATACTTGCTCTTGCAAGTATCAAAGTTAAACACAAACAGCCTAAACTCACCATTTTTTAAGGTGCATTAAGGGCTAAAATGGGCATGTGTAGACATGCCCTAAAGATGTTACTTTGTGCCTGATTGCCTCTGCTGTGTTGAAAAAACCCAGCTGGCTTGCCTTTTGAGGGGATTGATATGTGTAATCCTTATTGGCATTCCTAACAAATGCTTATCTGAGTTTCTAAGGACTGTTTTTCCCAAAAGCAAAACCATACATACATGTTAATTAATACAGTTTAAATTTCCTAATTTGGACTGCCCTAGTCTGCATTAACTTTAATCCTCATTCAGTGAGGATTAGTTCATTTGAATTGGAGCCAATTTTAATTTGAATTACAGATGTCCACATCTATATAGTGATGGCTGTAGTAAGGATTAAACCTAGAAAAATGTAATATCTGTCAACAGTTCCGGTGTCGAATGCGGTTTCACAAGTGTAAATGAGAGCTCCGAATATGGTTCTTAATCTCTTAAATTTAATTGGTTGTAAATCTGGATGTGCCCCAGAGATTACCATTAATAAAAAGAGGGGTGGGTCTCTTACCACAGTTCACATAAGCCTCTAGGATCAGAAAGTAAAGGCAAAGTGTTCTGACTTGCATGCATATATATATGTATAATATTAATTTAGCAGATTGCTGAGCTCTTTATTCAAAATAATGCTCCTGACAATCATCTGATCTTTTGCCCTTCCTATAAGAACTCATGTTACTGCTTTGCAGTTGATTTAAAAAAAAAGAATTTAGATGGTGCTTAGCAAGGGTAGATCCAACTCACCTAACCAAATACCATCCAAATATCTATGGGTAATCTAATTGGTCAGTTACAGAACACAGTTAGGGAATCTGCTATGTAAATGCCACACCCATGCTTAACTTCACTGTGTGCAAGGTACTGGGTGAGAGTGGTAGTAGATCTAATTATATTTAGATAACCCTTCGAATACTGATTATTTCCCTGTTTTAAGTGATCTAGTAGTTATATAGTGTTGTACACATTATATAGAGACACAATGGCTTTTCTTGAAATCTCTTTTTTAAATACTTACACCATTTTTTTTCTCAGTAGATCCTCTATTTCTGCCTTTGTGTTTAGTCCATCTATCAGGGTACATTCATTTCAAAGAAAGAAAGAAATGTTGACACATTTCTAAAAATGATATAACAAATTTGGTAAGATCCTCAAAACATCTCAGAATTATACATAACTCTCACTTCTTTAAAAAAAACCTAAAACCTCGCACTAGCCAAATAGGAAGTTACTAATGTTATTCTTCAAGAATGATAGCAGTTTGTCCACACAGCACACAGCCTAATATAGATTCATAGATTCATAGATGTTAGGGTCAGAAGGGACCTCAATAGATCATCGAGTCCGACCCCCTGCATAGGCAGGAAAGAGTGCTGGGTCTAGATGACCCCAGCTAGATGCTTATCTAACCTCCTCTTGAAGACCCCCAGGGTAGGGGAGAGCACCACCTCCCTTGGGAGCCCGTTCCAGACCTTGGCCACTCGAACTGTGAAGAAGTTCTTCCTAATGTCCAATCTAAATCTGCTCTCTGCTAGCTTGTGGCCATTATTTCTTGTAACCCCCAGGGGCACCTTGGTGAATAAAAACTCACCAATTCCCTTCTGTGCCCCCGTGATGAACTTATAGGCAGCCACAAGGTCGCCTCTCAACCTTCTCTTGCGGAGGCTGAAAAGGTCCAGTTTCTCTAGTCTCTCCTCGTAGGGCTTGGTTTGCAGGCCCTTAACCATATGAGTGGCCCTTCTCTGGACCCTCTCCAGGTTATCCGCATCCCTCTTGAATTGCGGCGCCCAGAATTGCACGCAGTACTCCAACTGTGGTCTGACCAGAGCCCGATAGAGGGGAAGTATCACCTCCTTGGACCTATTCGTCATGCATCTGCTGATGCACGATAAAGTGCCATTGGCTTTTCTGATGGCTTCGTCACACTGCCAGCTCATGTTCATCTTGGAGTCCACTAGGACTCCAAGATCTCTTTCCACTTCCGTGCCACCCAGCAGGTCATTCCCTAGGCTGTAGGTGTGCTGGACATTTTTCCTCCCTAGGTGCAGCACTTTGCATTTCTCCTTGTTGAATTGCATTCTGTTGTTTTCTGCCCACTTGTCCAACCTGTCCAGGTCTGCCTGCAGCTGTTCCCTGCCCTCCGGCGTGTCCACTTCTCCCCATAGCTTTGTGTCATCTGCAAACTTGGACAGAGTACATTTCACTCCCTCGTCCAAGTCGCTGATGAAGACATTAAAGAGTATCGGTCCAAGGACCGAGCCCTGCGGGACCCCACTGCCCACACCCTTCCAGGTCGAAACCAACCCATCCACCATGACTCTCTGGGTGCGACCCTCTAGCCAATTCGCCACCCACCGGACTGTGTAGTCATCCAAGTCACAGCCTCTTAACTTGTTCACCAGTATGAGGTGGGATACCGTATCGAAGGCCTTCCTGAAGTCTAAGTATACGACATCCACCCCTCCTCCTGTGTCCAGGCGTTTTGTAACCTGGTCATAAAAAGAGACTAGATTAGTCAGGCACGATCTGCCTGCTACAAACCTGTACTTGTGCATCTCCTACAATTTGATATGCTACAGAACTCAAGTGTTCTTTGCAATTATTAGCATTTTGTATAACCACAGAGAAACAAAGTTTCTACTATGGTAGATCAATACCAAATGTAATTTAGAGGCAACAGGACAATGCCTTCTAATAAATTAATTGGGTTATTAAAAAACCCTGTTCTCTTTCTAAATATTGCATATATGATATATCTCATATTGTTAGAGGGATGAGGTTAGGGGGGTGCAAACCTGGGGCCTCAAAGCTAAATACACCTTTTCTGAATCCATAGTTATAAACTCCTTTGTCATTTCATATCTGTTTCAGTACTTAACTTTTCCAACAATTTACTTCTGGTTCTTGTTTGGCTGCAACAAGAACAACTCAGAATTTCAGCAGAGATGAATCTGACCTTGTATAGAATTCATAACTGAGTCAAACTTGCATTGAATCCTAGTCTAAGTCTGTGTTTGAATAAAAATGTAAGTACAATTCTAACAAAAAATAAGGTCTCCAGCCTATCTCTACTATTCAGTAGGCCTGTGCAATGTGGCTAGTATTTGCTTTGGATTCGGATTTGGGGGACAGTGATTCAATTCAGTTATTCGAATCACTATCCTGAATCAATTTGGCTGAATCTGATTCTGAGATTCGGCTGTGGCCAAATTGGCCCCATCCCCCGCCAGCCCTGTCAATGGCTGCCCTGCCCGGAGCTCCTGGCTCTTTGAAGAAAAAAAGCCTTCACTCATTGGCTGCTGCCAGGTGGGGGGCAATCCCTGCTGCCCCCCACTGCCCCATGCTGTATGGGGGCTCTGTCACAAGCCCCCATCCCCTGCCTGCTCTCCCAGCCCCAGCTCCTGGCTTTTTAAAAAAAGAAGAAAAAAAAAAAGCCCCTATTCAGCAGCTGCCGCCAGGTGGAGGGGGGGAATCCCCACTGCCCCATGATGCATGGGGGACTCTGCCATGAGTTCTCAGAAGCCCTGAGGCCACTGCAGAAGCCAGTGACTGGGTTTTTTGGGATTTTTTTCTTAAGAGCTGGGAGCTGGGGTGAGCGGGGCAGCCATGGGGTGGGGGAGAGCAGGCAGGGGTCAGGGGACTCGTGGCAGAGCCCCCCATGCAGCGTGGGGCAGTGGGGATCGCTCCCCCTGCCTGGCAGCAGCTGGTGACAAGGGGGGGTTAAAAAGCCCGGGAACTGGGCTGGGCAGGACAGTCATGGGGGGGCTGGGGGAGCAGGCAGGGGTCAGGGGGTGCTTAAGAGGGCTGGGAGAGCAGGCAGGGGATGGGACCTAGCAGGGGTCTCCCCATGGTCCACTCCCCCTACTTCAGCGCCCCCCCCCCACACTTATCCTGTGGCAGCAAGTGGAGACTGCCGGAATCTCCGAACCCCTCTTAATATTTTCTGAGCTGATTTGAAGATCTTCGAATTGATTCAGACCTTTTAATTGGTCTCCTGATTTGATTTGGATTTGGTCACCAAATTGGGCTGAATCTCCTCTGAATTGAATCACCACCCAAAGCTTTGCACAGCCCTACTACTTAGTAACTATTCTCTAGGTACTCTTAGAAATTATTAAAACGATGCTAATCCCATCAACTTCTCTAAAACTATATGTTATCAGATAGATGATTGTATGTCTCAAGAGAGTAGTAATAAATGATGGAGCTGTTCATTGTTTCATATCTGGCCCAGGTTGGTTATAGTTTATTACTATCTGGTAACTGGTGTTGCTATCTGCTGGTTACTTGATGGCCTATATGGAATAAGTAAGAGGCCCCTCATTTCCTACAAGACAGGAATCTACATCCCAAAAAGCACAGACAGAGTTCGAATTAATTGTCACTTTCCATAAGCATTGTAATTCACTTGAAAAGAAAATAGGTCACATGGGAAAAAGCCTTTAGATTAAGTGTACTGATGCATGCTGGAAGGAAGTGCTTATGGCACTTCACATTTTATGTAGGCAGCCAAGCTGTGCATTACCCCATCCTCATTTCAAAAACAAACTTGCCTGCCCCCACTGTAATGCATTAGTGGAACTGAATGCTTACTAGTGATGCACAGACAAGTTGGGAACTTCTGTTTATGTTCACAAATGAGAACATTCTGGTTACAGCTGCTGGAAGTACTGAAATGGAGCCAGAAGGTAAAGGTACTTCATTGCCATGGATTTATACTTCATGAGATGGGTAAACTATCTGTATTCAAAAGAAAGTGCAAAGAGTTGAGCTGATGCTGAAGTGGAAAAACTGTAGAATATGTCTTGCTGGAAGGAAGTGGAAGACTCCCATCTCACTGGGTGTCTTCCACTTCAGCGTGGATAGTTATTCAAAGCAGAAATGACTACATTTGAGCAGTTTGTTCCACATCATAATTCATATCAGTGAAATATCTTGGCTGAAGTCCAGATCTTCTTGGAAGGTGTTGGATACAAAGAAGGTAAAATCAAATCCTAGCTCTTACTGACCAGCCAACAATAATTAGGGTCTGTCTCACTGCTTCTTAACAGACAAAATTAGTGGAGCCATATCTCTGTCCCTGCCAAGAATGTGTTGTGGATGATTTTTTTTTGCAAGGCTCAAGTTCTCCATCTTCCATTCTCAACGGGAGAATTATTATACCCTGTATCAATACGTATTTGAGCCTATATTGGACAACCCTTTCAATTTATTTCCATTCAATATCAATCAAATCTAAATTAAAAATGAACATGGTATTCTCAGTCTTACTATATATTGCAGATGGTATGTACAATACAGAACTAAAGAAAAACACTGCGGTGCGAAAACAGAATTTTCCTTCTGTTTTCTACAACCAGGGAAGTGTCATGTATTAACCTAGCTCAGACTCTCTGAGCTGTTTTTCTTGCTATCAGACAAGTGGTAGCTATCATCATCTAGAAGAATGAAGAATCAAGTGAATCAAGCACTCTTTAAGTGGCATGAACATATCTCTTGTAGTGAATGAAAAAAATGAATGTTTATGATTTTCACTTATCTATGGTGATCTGCCATAGCTTGTAGAAACCTATCAGAGCTTACGTGTGGTTTCTTTGTCCAGATAGTCAAAAATGATGTAAACTGCCACTTTTGAAATTAATTTATGAAAATGTGGACTCCTTATATCAAACACTTCATCTAAATTTCAGCACTTGTTGGATTTTGATAAACTACTAAAAAAATACCTCAAGAATATCTGGGTTTCTTTTTGTTGTTACATGAGTATGAGTCGCATTTTTTCTAACTGGATTTCTATGGATTATTCAATATCCCTGCATTTGGGACAAAGTGACGACTTCTGTTTTTGGCTTCTTTATAATGAAAAAGGGAATGTGAAGGGGAAAAAAAGGTTGACACAGACATCAGGTCTGTGGCAGATTGCAAAATGTTTTATTGATAACCATAGCTGATGAGAAGAGAAACAAGTTTGAAAAAAAGGGCTGATTATAAGTTATTTCACATTAAAATTCCTAGTCAATTATTGTCTTTAGCCCATTTTTTCTGCAGCGGGTGGATGTTTGCAATAATATATATTTATTCTATAATCCAAAATCAATATGTATATTTTATATTAATATCCATATATTATAACTCATAGTGGTTGATGACCATTTTGATACATACAGTATGTAGGCACCTTATTATGAAAGATAGGATAAGCTAAAGACTTCCAATAGATTTTGCTTACTTAAATATCTGCAAATCTCTATTGGCTTGCAAAGTTTAAAATGTGTCCTCTAATGTGAACCTTACCTTGCTATGTCAGTACAAATCTCTGAGCATCTTACTGTCCAAACAGGGAAGAACCAGTGCACAAAAGAGAAGGCAGTGTAGATGCAGGGGGATGGGAGGAGGCAGCTGAGAATTGCTGAGAGCTTTCACGTGGTTCCAGAGTTGCTATAGGAACTATGTCTTTGTTTGTACATATTAAAAACAGCTGCCTCCTTTGCAAGCCTCTCTGTGAGGCTGTGCTGATTTTGTGTTCAACTGAGGAAAAGAAAGAGAGCTTTGACCAATGCTAGCACAGTCTACAAGGATTTTTGTTTGCCTGTGAGATGTGGGTTTATTTTGTTGCTTTGGTCACTTAGTAAAAATGTGTGAAGCAGGAGATAAGTTTGTAAGAAAGTGTTTCTGATATTTGCAAGATCTCAAATCCTAAAAGAAATGGAACATACTGCCAAACAGGAGCTCTCTCAGGAGCCTGGACTTTTCATGGATCAGAGGGACAGGGCAGGCAGCCTGTCTCACCTAGAGGCAGGACAACTTCCACTCTAGGAGAATGCACTCTTTAGACTTTGCTCCAGATGTACCCGTCTCTTTTGTCTCAGCAGCAGAATATGATGTCAAATGCCCTCAGTCTGTAGACCTATCTGAAGTCTCTGTCTAACTGAATCCCTTATTGCTATACTATTCACAGCATTTGGGAGCAGCTGTGTACTAAGCATAAAGACTAATGATTGTTCATAAAGATGAATATTCATCTAATTCACATTGGCACTGGCCTTGTGCAGCTGTTCCTGAAGGAACCCTTTAGAATATTGGCGAGTGATCATTAAGAAAGCTGAATATACCCATCGTAGGACATAGGTACTTGCAGCAAGATGTCAGGGTGCTCCCTAAAAAAAGTACAAAGGATTTAAAAAGTGCAATGAGAAAAAAATGAATGCACACACAGCACATTAACACGCCACATAAATAAGCAACCAGAACTAAGCAGCTCATGTAAGGTGACTACTTTACAATACAGATTCAGAGCATCAAAGTTTATGCAGTATTTTTCTAATGCTGTCAATGGTATCTATTTTGTTGAATCCTTCTAAAGCTTTATATTCTTTCCCTCTACATTTATGCTAAACTATCATGACCTAATTTTGACAATACCTTCTTTTATTAAAGTTGTGTGTATTCTTCTTAAAGTTGGTGCCTTGAAAATTGAACTCAGCATCTCTGGAAGCCCTTTCCCCTGTTCCATACTCACAATCTTTTTCCCTCTATAGTGACATGAAAAAATGTTGGTATCTTATAAAAGCCAGAGGAAACAGCATGAAGGGCTGAGGAAACAAGCTCTTTAACAACTAGTACCTTCATGCTTCACAGATTACATTTTTCTTTTCTTTGAGAGGCTTTCAAGTTGAAGTTTGTAGTAGTATATGAAAAGCCACTTTTCTTGGTTTCTAGGCCAAGCTGATTCTAGGGAATTTTTTTTTTTTTTTTTACTTTTAGCTGCAGAACTACATGAAAATCAGTTAGAATTACATTATATATTCCTTACGGTTACTTTTCCATATAAACACATACTACAATTGTGGATGTTGTATTTACACAGGCCAAAAAAAGATCTATTTAAGTGTTAGAGTAGGAAAGGATGGCCTTCCCCTCAAGACCATCTTCCTTTTGAAATATGATTTACAGCTACCAGAGAACCTTTTGTATCAAGTTGTTTCATCAGTAACAGGTAATATTTTAGCCATGAAGTTTTGTGACAAAGTCCTGTTTATCTTGCTTACTGGAGGATTCTTATCGACTTAAATGAACTATCTGCATGAATAATGATTTGGTTCTTAGTCTGCACTGGTTTGGACAGTAGGACAGATCATCCAAAGCATACAGGCACCTGCTTTCGACTGAAATCTTTGAGTTGCATCTATCCATTATGCTGAGGAATCAAACCCAAGGGACCCAAAAATTAATGGAAGGCTTGCTGAGGGTTACAGCTCGAATCTGGCTAAGGTGGATTTAAGAATGTCTGGCTCATGCGTAGCGTTTATTACACTGGATCAATTGCATGGGTCAATCTGATCTGTTATTGTATTGATTACTTTGAAATCTGATTAGACTGGCAAATCTTTTATATATGTGCTACCTTTACATATGTATCCAAAGATCTGGATGTGTTTATCTCCACAATCTGAGATCCACATCATACTTTTTCAAAGATGGGATGAAGGATGAGCATCATTAAGTAGCCCAGGACAAATGGCAACTGGGAAAGAATGTAAGTTTATTTATGTAAAGCAGCTTTAAAAACTGTTGAGTAGGTATTCTGTTCAAGTTAATGTTCTCCTGCCTCTGAATTTGGGAGTACTGATCAACCAATCAGAATACAGGATTGGAAGTGTGAGTATCCCAGAGAGTTTATAATGTTTATATGAGGATTGGCTCTCTAAGAGATTATCTTCCACTATGTTATTCTACACTGAAATATGAATGATGTTTTAGTGATGTTGCAGTCATATCCATGCCTACATCTAAAACAGACGTTGACTTACAGATTCACTTATAATAAACTGGTGTAGTGCTGCAGGTTGGCTAAGTAACTCTGAATCAGAAACAGTATAGTTGTGTTTATATGCTGTTATGCCCAGGTTTACTTGTTCTGTCTCTTGGCAAATGTAGCATGATACTGCCTAGCACTTCAAGAATGTTTGGGCAGGAGGGTCATTAGCCAACTTGGAACCAATTTTCTAAATTCAGGGCAAAACTTGCATTTCAGGGACTCTTGGGAAATACCAGAATACAGCCCCCAAATGTGGGACCATCCTGGAAAATTCAAGTTAGTTGGTCACTTTAGTGTTGCATAAATAATTATCACAAAAGAAGACAGTGATCAAATGACAAGTACAATTAACAGCAAAGCTGAGGATTAGGGCTTGTAGTAATACACACTCAGCCACAAGTAGGCAAAGAACATGTTACAGAAATGGGGACCAACAGTTTTGGCAGGTGTGGCACAAATTAACCCTTCCCTAGTAGGGTTGTTCCTTCTTCCTATCTCATTCTCCTGCCTGAACTACAGCAGAGCCCTCAAACAAATCTCTTAGGGAAACAAGAGTTCTTGGTGGCTATTTGCTTTTAAACCCACACTTTCTGTATTAATTCTTAATTACAATGTAGAAGTAAAAACAGAGCAGCGCTCAGTGGACATAGTTATATTTAGATGACAGCTGCTGGTAACAAAACCTGACATAGATGTTTGGTTTCATATTTTTGCAGGATTAAAAGTAGGACCCATGGAAAAAATGTAGTTCCAATACTGACATACTCAGACTGTAGTGTAATAAGTGTGTGGAGAGGATAGCAGGCAAAGGAAACCCCTTCCACTATGAGGAAAGAACACAGAAGGAATGGGGAGCCCTTATCCATGACAAGGTTTCTGTCCTCTCCTCAGCAGCCTTGGGAAACTCACTTTCCCTCTATCCTCATAAGGGAGACAGGAGATAGAGGGAAAGTGAGTTTCCCAAGGCTGCTGAGGAGAGGACAGAAACCTTGTCATGGATAAGGATAACAAGAGAACCCCCTTGGGCAGAGCGAGAAAACAGAAGGGTAGGGGAATCTCTTACATCCATTGGGAGGACAGAAGGGAAGGGAAGTCCCCTTGTTACATTTTATCCTTCGAGCTCTAATTAATCTGGAAGGTTTTGCGCTTCTATTAACATCAAAGCTGTTCTACGCATCAGGCAAAACCTGCCTTCCTCACACTGCATGGTGAAGGCACTTCTGATATTCTCACAGAGTTGAGAGATTAATACAATATAGCGTAACATTACATTTGAACTTGCAATGAGATGTTGGTGATTTAAGCCTCAAGATCTTAGCATTTTATATTATAGTTTAAGATTTGTTTGTTTTTCCCCCATTATTTGACTGTTGCTTCAGTTAAAGAGCAAGCAGCAGAGGTGCCAAGAGAACAGCAAAAAGTGCCAGGAGCAACATATGGGACTGAAAGTCCTTATAAAGTCAGGATCATATGTGCACAATTGCATACAGAGGAAAAATTGCATAAACAAATATTTTATTTGGAAAAGGAGTGGGGCCTTTGCAATAAATACTTAAGGTTCCCCAAATTTTTCTCCACACTTGCACATACATAAGAATTTGAAATAGCATGTTGGTTTATGCCTTGAGTGGTTTTGTTGCCAAGCATAGTCCTTAGTTCATAGAAGCATAGAATCACAGAAGTAGGGTTGGAAGGGACCTTGTAGATCTTCAGGTCCGACCCCCTGCCTGGGCGGGAGAGAAACTGGGCTCAAGTGACCCCAGCCAGGTAAGCATCGAGCCGCTTCTTAAAGACCCCCAGGGTAGGAGCCAGCACCTCTTCCCTTGGAAGTTGGTTCCAGATCCTAACCGCCCTAACTGTGAAGTAGTTCCTACAGATGTCTAGTCTAAACCTACTGTCCAACAACTTGTGGCTGTTATTCCTTGTTGTCCCGGGGGGCGCTAGGGGAAACAAGGTCTCCCCCAAACCCTTCTGGTGCCCCCTAGTGAGTTTGTAGACGGTCACCAGGTCCCCCCTCAGCCTTCTCTTGTGAAGGCTGAACAGGTTCAGGTCCCATAGCCTCTCAGTTAGGAGAGTTAGCCTCCTTGTAGTTAAGGACAATGATTGAATAGTCAGAAGCTCACTCAGACATCTCCAAGGAAAAGCTGAGTAAGTTCACTGGCCCAGAGAAGTAAACTGCATCTTATTGATCCTTATGCAAGAGAGGATGGAGTCTTGTAGGTTTCAAGGGCTGCAACCTGTCTTGAGAGAAAGGGATCTTCTCAGCTGCCATTAAGGAAGAAAGTATGTTTCAGATCTAAGATCACGTAGATTCTGCCATTGAAATAATCATAGTCCCTTTTCTCCTATCCCTTAGGCCCTCCATCAAGTTACACTGTGGGACAGGAATGAATTACATCATAAAATTTTGCAGAGAAAAAGAGCAAGCACTACAAAAAATTACAGCCTTCTGGGGAGAGGGGAAGAATATACTATTATACTACTGACTCCACATTCTAGGGATATTTCATCTGTGGAAACCTGATTTCATTCTTTAGAAAAATTCTGGTGTTACTTATAAAAATTATTCTGGTATAATTCCAGTGACTGCAAGTTTACTTGATTTACATTGGCATGGTCAAGTGTTTGTACAATGGCAGCATAAGCTACACTGGTATCTGAGAGAGATGACCAACTTTCCTAAGGTAGCTGTCCTCAGAAAGACAGTGGCAAGGAACTTGGTAATAAATAGCCTCTTTGCGCTGAGCAAATAGCTAACTAGATGACATTGACTAAAGTTGTAGAAGCATAATCCATTCACTGAGGTAAATTATATTGGTGTATTGTTACTCCTGATTTTCTAAGCAGAGTAACTTACATGAGTTTAGAACTATATACCATGTTTCTACTTCAGTTTTAAACCAATATAAAGGGAGATTCCACTGGTATACATGTTGTGTGACCTTGCCTTAAGACTATTAACAAAGTTCTTACTTAGTGAATACTGGGTGTATCTACGTTTATTAATGTGCCTTAAATACTGTGCATTTAGTTTAGTACTTCCTTAATAAAGTACTAACTAAATGCACAGTACCTCAAGTTATTGCACAGTAGTGCCAGCACATGGTTATTTAGTGATGCTTAGTGTACATTAGCCTAATAACACCACACAGTAGGCTATTAGCACAGTTTTTGCCGTGACATGCTACTGCACAGCGTTATTAGGCCAATGCACAGTAAGCATCTCATGTAGACACACCCACTGGAAAGTATTAGTGCTGAAGAGGCTAAAGAGGCAGGCTTATTTTGGCTAGCTTGGCTACTGCAATGGACACATCTACAGGTCACCTTATGGAAGTACAAAAGCACAGCACAGGAACCGCCTGTACTGTGCCATGCACATGGCACACGGTTAGTTTTAGCCACTACTTTACCATAGTGGCATGCTAAAACAGGGTTGCATGCTGTATGGTGAAGTAGTTGCCAGTCATTTATAGACTCACGTGATCACTAAGACAGTGTAGCACATCATATGGCGACGTAGCACATCGCTATGGCAATGTAGGGCAACGTGTAGATGCTCCCAATAATGATAAAATAATAAGGGTTTCAAGGCCATAATGGATCCTGGTTATTTAGTCCATGCTGAAAGATGTGCCATAGTATCTTCACTGATACTGTTACCAGAGGTAGCTAGAATAATCCGGGTTGAGTATGCCTGCCCATTCTGTAGTCACAGGGTGCACCTACACAAGATGCATTATTGCACATTGGACTAAGTTCATGTGCAGTAAACGATCACCATCTACACATGCACAGCAATTATTGTGCAGTAGATTAACCATTTGCTAGTACCCAGAGATACAGGTACTACAAAACAGTGCTTTAAACAGTGCTTTAAATTAATGTGTCACAGCACACATTTAAATGCTGACTGGGAGCAAATTGCTCTGGGTCAGCCCAGGCAGCAGGGGGCCACAATGACTGCCTGGTTTAAGCCCTAAGCTGTAGGTGATGGGGAGGGAGCTATGTCTGGCTCCGGAGGCAGCTCCCAGCCACACGGAGTTTGGGATCACAGCTCAGCTCAGCAGCACTGGCTTTGCGTGATGCCATGTGCTGGAGCAGCGCCCTGATCTCTCCCCTTGCTTTGCTTGCAGGCAGTGGAGAAGCATGGGATGAACTTGCTGGATCAGTTTGTAATCAAGGGTAAGAAGGTGTCTGCCAGCTCTGCAACCTTGGACCCTGCTTTGGTCTCTGTGGCCCACTCTTGGCAATTGCTATCCTCTGTACCTTGAAGTCACTTTGCTGCCTAACGCACTTAGCACTTGGCCTAAAGCACCTGTGCCACAGGCAGGCAGGAGATGAGCAGTGCTGGGATTAGGGGGACCCACATTTCCCTCCAGTCTCGGTGCTGATCCAGCAAATTCATCCTGGTCTCTTCCACCATCTGCAAGCAAAGCAAGGGGAGCGATCAGCTGCTGCTCTGGCACAGGGCATCACCCCCAGCCAGCAATGCTGAGGGGGTCTGCAATCCTGACCTTCACATAGCTGGGAAATGCCTCTGGACCTGGCTACAGCTTCCTCTAGCTCCTGGAGTTTGGGACTGACCCCTGTGCCCCCTGCCAGCCCAAGGCTGGAGCCTGGAGCTCTTCCTAGTTGGTGCAGGGGAGTAGAGCAGGACAGGAGCAGCCCTGAACTAGGCTACTCCTGTGAGGCTCAGTTTGTTCCTGATCTTGGCACATGTGTAGATGTATGCCCAGGAGCAGTTTAATGTACCTGCACAATAAACTCTGATGCATTAATTGCACATGTACATGTGCCCACAGTGATTAGTACAGACATACCCACAATGTCTGTTACTCTAATAAAGCATCACTAGAGAAAGACATCTTTAAAAGTAGTTTGACTAGAAATACAAGTGGATTTGATCCTAGCAATTATTGTAGTATAAAAAACAACAGAGCGCCAGAGAGGAAGATGAGATAACTGCCGGGTCTTTATCTCCATGAAAGGTTAACTTTCTGATTTAACTGCTGTCTGTTATAGAAGCAAGCATCACAATAAGTATCAAGCCAAAGGGAAAGAAAGAAAAGGGACTAGGCTGCAGAGAAAGGAAATACAGCCATGTTCTAAATTTTGGAATCCAAACCACAAAGCACTTGAGTACATGTATACGTGAAGACTCCAAGTACTCTGGCTTTGTTCCTGAGTTATTCAGGTGTTTTCTGAAATTTATCCTCATTCAGTAACTGAAAAGAACTCAGAATTGTGGTTAGAATGCTACAACATGCTGCATATTTCATTGGTTTAAAAATGGATGAATTTGTTAACCTGAAATAACCTTATAACTATTATTTTATTGCCTGTTTCTTTCTACTCACTCTACTAAGGAATGCTAATGCCTGTATGGCATGTCAAATTAGTATGTTGTCATAAATTTGTCACAAAATCAGCAAACCCAAAATTATTTGTTTAGGGCCATATCTGGATCAACCTTGTACCAGGAGAGATCCAAATTAACACATTACATATCTAGGATCCCTTTGCAATCCATAGTGCCTGCTATGGGTGATCCAGCTCACCTAGGTGTTCTTCAGGGAGGTGCCTCTCTGAAGCCACTTGGAAACACCTGGCACAGGGATACCTGAACCCTTGTCCCTCCTTAGGGCTTAGGCAACTGGCTCAGGGCTTCAAGAGAGATACTTCTGCTACACTGAGATTTAAGTCACTCTGACCTAGAACCAGAAGGCATCAGTTCAGTGAAGGCACACTGCTACCCACTGCATTCACTCTTGACTATGGTGTTGTCACCCACCTTTTGTCTAATAACTGAATGGTAAGAGCGCATGTTTAGGAAGTCAGATACCTGGATTCTAAACCCACACATGCTCCAGGGATTCAGTTCCATAAGAGGGGACCATAATCGCCAGGCTGCATGGTTCTTCACTGTCCTCTTGTCCATTAGGGTCTTGTCTGCTAGCCCTAGTGCCAATTTTGACATGCATTACATTACTAGGACAGCCATGGATCTTGCTTGGAGTTGAACCCAGCTAGCTGTGGAAAGAATGAGAGCTATAGTTTGGGATAGTTTTGTTACCATTCAGTTTAGTGTTTATGTAATCAGCTGTTCAACTGAAAACAGGGTAAGTGGAGTGTGGGATGAGTACTTCTTGGAGAGGAACATTTTGGGGGTTGGTGTTACAGTACGTATGGATCTCAGAGGCAAAACCAGCAGCAGAAAGGAGGAGTCCAAAAGAGGAACAGGAAGTGAGAGGGAGGAGACAGGAAAAACAAAGAGAGTTAGAGAGGCTGAGTGAGAACAGCAGGTCCTGTAGCAGTTCTGTAAGAAACTGCTATAATAAAGACACTGTTTATATTAAGTAGGGAGCTGTTCCTTGATTACCCATACAGGGTCAAATGATACAGTTGGAGTCTGGAGCGGTGGACAGGCTTTGTATTGTTCCAGTTTGAGTTCCTTTTGGGAATAAAATCAAACCTCCAGAAAGGACCATATTTTGACCTGCTACAGTTTGTAGGGAGTGTATCTGGTGCTGTGTGGGGATGCCACCTACTTACACTGCCTTTCTCCACAGAGAAAACTTAAGCCAAGTTAGCTGTGGAAAGCAGCTTTACACAGCTAAGAATGTAATAAGTTGTCAAAAAAGGATTTGTGTAGCTTTTAGTTTTTGTGTGTGTGTGGTTTTTTTTCCAGAAGAGCAACCTTTTTGGTGAGAGGTAATTCCCAGGACCATGTAAGCAAGTGTCTCAAAAAGATTGGGAAAGTCATGTTTTAGGGTTTTGGCTATTTGTCACTATGTGTTATGCCTCAGACGGCACTATATATTTATTTTTCTGCACTTATGTGACTTAAAGCTGAGAATATTTTTTCCAGTCGTAAAGCTGGCTTTGCTTTTATATTTCATCCCAGCATAGAACAGTGACAAACTCTTGTGAACCCATAAAACCAGGTAAAGGAGCTCCTTAAATTCAGATTGGTGTATATATGAGGTAGGACAGGGTGGAACCTTAGAGAGGCAAGAACCTTTGTAGCCGCTAGAAATGGACTTCCAGAAAGAAAGTGGCCAATTAATCTCTAAAGGGTGTGTGCAGATGTTACATTTAACACAACCTAGTGAGAGGTAGGTCAATCTAAATATCCATCTATGCAAATGTTCAGAGGTTTAAATAGGGCCAAAAATGGTTATAAGTTAATTAACCTAAATAGGTGAACTAACACATTGGGAATGGGTTAACCTGATCCAGCAAATGTCTGCATGTGTTTGGAGCTCAGTCCCAGGGCTGGGAAAGCCCAACTGCTCACTCCAGCCCTGGAGCTGTGCTCTTATTACTCCCCCCAACCCTGACTGAGCTATTCCAGTCCCCCCACCCCCAAATCCCTGCAGACCTGCCAACCCCACCTGCAGGCCCACCAGCCCCATTGGCCCTGCCAAATCTCACTCTCTTTCCCACAGACTCACTACCTTCCCCATATCCCATCTGCCCCTCTCCCCACCCTAAGTTGCTTACACCAGGTTTCCTGCACAGCTCCCAACACTAGTGAATGCCTGCACAGAGTGCTCCCTGTCTATGATCACGTGGCTTAAAGTAAGCCACGTGATCACAGACAGGGTGTGGAGAATGTTTATAGCCAAAGTGCCACCCTGCCTTACTTTCTGCTTGACTTCAGACTAACACAACTAACCACCTCTCTACAGATTTTTATATGCAACTCACACTGGGATACTGGAAAGAAAAAAGCATTTTACAGAGGTTCATTAAAATTTTAAAAGCACTGCAGTAATTCTTTGAATTAAATGTATTTGTATACGTGAAAGTACATTTCACTGCAGGAGTAGAAACTGGTGGCTCATTTTTAAAAAAAATTCATGCGTCAGAAACTTAAAGTCTAATTCATCCTGCTCTCAGATCAGAAATAAATATATCTATACAGAAATGTCTGGATTAAAAAAAATATAAGTGATGTCACTGATGGCACTGCAATAGGCTTAGGTAGGGGTAAATGTGAAAGTGGAAAGAGAAAACAAGCAATCTTTCTCCTCTGCCAGAAAATACCACCTGTAGGAGTTGAACTTAAGAATAAGATCCCACAGAACTATGTGGCTTTTCACATGGTCTGGCCTGTTGTTTACTTATAAAAGAAACATTCTTAGTGACAGTCCAGATGCCTAACACAGTTCCTCTTGATTGCACTGGGAGGCATCCAAATGGATTTAAAGGTGTAATTGTGTCCCCTAAACTATAAGGCTAGGGACAAACATTACACATAAACTAGTTTAAGTGATCAGAAACTGGTTTAAACCTGTAATAGAGCAAACATTCAGTGCATATAAATCAATTTGAAAATGTCCGAAACCGGCTTTAGATAAACCTGGTTGAATGTAGTATCAGACTTAACTGATTTGGGTCCAACTGGTTTATTCAATGTCTGTCCCAGACCCCTTCCTGGTTTAAGTTAAACCAGTGTCCTCCAGCATCCCAACATGCTCTCTGAGCTGGGCAGGGCTCTCTGCTTCAGCCGGAGGGCTGGCCCTGCCCCTCTGCTCTCTAGCCTGAGTAGGAACCAGCCCTAGCAGAGATACTGGCCGGCATGGCCCCATTAAGGAAAAGAAGGCAGGGAGGGATTAATTCTTCCGTCCTTCCCCTCCTCCCTCACTGCAGCCAGAGTCTGCTTGTATGCTGGGGAGCAGAAGTGAGGGGGCTGTGGAGGTGACCCCTGGGGGCCGGGCAGTCTGGCATAGAATCCCATTCCCTGCCCCATGGTGGCAGCAGAGGAGCAGGGGAAGAATCCCCCTCTGGTGCTGGGCAGGCCCACAGAGCCCCCCTTCCACCCAATGATGACGGGGTGGAGGAGGAAGGAGAAGAGCCCTCCTCCCCAGCACTGAATAGAGACCTCCTCCCTGACCTGCTGTGGTGGGGGAGAGGGACGAAGGGGGAGAGTTACCCTCTGGGGCTGGGCAGCCCTGTGGTCTGGGATTCCTCCCAGCTGTCAAGGAGCCATTGGGGTGGACAGAGCTCTCCCCTCCTCCTCCCCTGCCATAGTGGTCTGGCCAGTCTCCCTCATCCCCCACCACCGGCACCCTGCAGGAGAAGTTTGGGGTTTACTCAGGCCTGGCCACGCTCCTCCCCACCGCTCAGCTCAGCTTCCCTATGGGAGTGAAGGGCTGCTATAGCGCCCCCGGGCTTCTGGCCTGAGCCACTGCAGGCATGTGCTGAACATCTATCTACTTGCAAACCAATTCACTCTCTGCAGGTTAGACTAACCTGTAAAAACTGAATCAATTTAGGCTCAGGTTATTTTTGAATGTCTGTCTCTAGCCCAAACCTCTATCTTAACCTCAAATCTGAAAAGTCATGAATTTAAGGCCAGGAAATTTGAGCTAATACCAGAAAAGAAGGATGAGAAGAAATATTTGAGGCCCTGTTATAGGGGAAAGTAATATTAAATTTGCCAAATAACTTCAAGAAGTGTCACAGAAGCAAATCTTAAATATGCATGTCCTAGAAAGGAAAGCAAAGTGGCAGTGAAACACAGGAATAGCTCTGCTTCCATTTCCTCTCTGAAATACCACTTGCAGACTGTGCTGAAAGCCATCAGGATCTGATATATGGAGTTTGTTACACATAGATACAGAAAAACCTGTTTGCAAGAAAACAGTATGTCATGACAGCCTGGAACCAATCCTGTCACGCCTACCCTAAAGTGCTATTTACAAGCAATTCACCCACTGCAATATGGTTGTTTGAATGTGACAGAGGGAGATAGGAAATGTGTATTTTGCTAAGTGAAAGAGACTCTGTCAGCATGTGCTAAAGATCCATAATAACCAAATCAAGTACATACAAAAGGTCAGATCCTTGGCTGGTGTAAATTAGCATTACTCTTACTGATTTCAGTGCAGCAGACTGCTTTACATCTCTTGAGAATCTAGATCCAAACTAATAGCCTTACCGGAAAACACAGAAATGTCACTCTCTATTCCTATTGTGATAAGTGGCTATCAGCAACATAAGAGTTGAGAAAATAACAGAGAGTTCAGATAACTCACTGACACTGTACTGCTTTAGTCTATCATATCATAGAAATAACTTCTATTTTTCAGCAACTTGGACCATAGTACACCAGTGAAACAAGGCACCAGTGGTAAAACTACAAACCCTACTTCATGGTAGAGGCAAATTTATTTACATAACAATGTACTGATAAGAGAGCTAGGTAATGAGATGAGACACTGAAGAGCTTATAAATAAATGGTGCAACTTTCAAGGCAGTATACTAAAGTATCATTTGTTTAAACCACTGATCAGTAGCAAAGACATTTGAAAACAAGCTGCACTTTGCATCTCTGGATTTTACAGTCATCTCTGGGTTTTATAGTTATCAAAATGCCATAAGATTCAAAACCAAATCAGTGGGTGGCCTACCTCATAAGATCTTTCCTTGTGGCTTATCATCGCTGACAGTGGAGCTAGTATTGAAAGAGTCAATTTTCACATCCACATCTTGGATATATTCTGAAGAATCCCTTCACAAGGACTATGTGCTCCTTTATTGAATATTAAATGCCAAACCCCATCCCTAACTTTAATCATTCAGTAAAGATCCAAAAATGTCTCTGAGAGCTAGAGGGGAAAATCAATCAATGAAGGCACACAGTTTAAAAGAATAATTGTCCACCTGATGAATCTTGACTTGGTACATGCTGCAAAGGTAGGTGCTGCCTGTACAACAGCAGATTCTGCTCATGAATGTTCAGGAGCGTAAATAACACCTGGGCATGGGAGAAGACAGTGCTTTAATTTCTGAAAAATTAGTCTACTTTCCCAGATTTTTTTCCAACATTTTCAGAGAAGTTGGCTAAAGCTGGATAATATCAGCATGACCAATGCTTCAAGATACTTTCATGATAGAGGCCATACAACTGAAAAAATGTAATCGTTTATAAAATTACTTTTCAGTTGGCTCCTGAAATAACATATTGAAAATGTCTGGCATGTGGGTCTCAACACACCCCACATTCTGTTCTCTTTGTGCACCCTCTGGTGGTATAAAGGGGACAGAAACCTGTCAGATCTCCCACTCTAGGCAGCACAGAACAGTGGTTAGCAATGTTTTTAGACTTAAGACACCCCTTGTTGGACTCAAAGCACCCCTCAGAAAATGCCAGCTCTTAGTTTTCTATTCATTTTTTGACTATGGAAAAATATTAGAGCAATTATTCTGTTGCAAGGAACTCAGAAAGACCACCACAGGTAAGAATATTTTTAAGACTATGGATTCCTATCTGAGATCTCTGGATTTATCTTGTGAATCATGTTTGTACACTTAACTGTGCTAACATTGTGTGGCACCCTGTGACGCCCTCAAAAGGCTCTCGAGGCACCCTAGGGTGCTACAGAACCCTGGCTGCAAATCACTGGTGTAGATGTTGCACAGTTGGTTTCTACCTCTCTTCTATTCCACCCTACCAACATGATGGAAAACTACAGGGCAACGAGAGTGGAAACAGGACAAACAGAGTACAGTGCAGCAATTCCTGTTCAGTACACCAACTTCTTGGGACCACACTCCCAAATATCAGGGAGCTACAAATACATATTTTTCTGCTCTTCCTCTTAGCTGTGTACTGTGTTTAACACATCCACCTGTATTAGGACAATGTTTGGAAAAACCTATTCCTGTACTTGGGTAAATTTATTGACCAAAACACAGTATTAATTTAACTTATTAATCTGACACAATATAAAAATACAAAAAAAAAAGTACTCTGGGTCCTGGTTCAGAGATTTAGATATCCCTCGGCTACACTATATTAAATACAACATACATACATGGACATATACCAAGAAGATGAGCTTTGACCAGTGAAGCCCTGGGAATGGTAGAGCATTTGACAGCAATTGTGTTTGGTATCACGTGATATGGAAGAACAAATAAATGGCTAACAGATGAGTCCCAAGTTAAGGTTAAAAAGACGGATGTCTCAAGAACCAGGCTTCAGGAGGAGAATGAAGATGAGCAAACTTTCAATTGAACAGTAAAAGAAAGAAGTAGGGGATAATCCATGCCTTCAGGATGGCCAGCGAAGAAAATTAAAGAGGTGCAATAAGATTCTATGTGTTGCTTATGCCAAGGCTAGTGACATTAAAAGGAGACAACTTGCTCTATGCTGAGAACATAGATCCTGAACCTAGATGCTGGATGCTGAGCTCTAATTGAAAGAGGTAGGAATTAAGGATGCAGAACTAGCATCAGGCTCTGAATGTAGTGAGAATAACTTTCTCTGATCCAACATTCAAGAATAATATTCAGTCATAGCTATCTAATGGTTCCAATTTTAAAAATGTGATTAGATTTTAACCAGCATCTTTGCTGTTCCAATCCTTCCACAGGCACTATTTGAAATCAAGTGAGTTAGATGAGGGGATGTGAAAGAGTTAGTATGACTTTCCTTTTTCTACTCTCTCTCATGTATTCAGTTTGTTTCAACAGTAGCTACTCTGAATATTAAAGAGAAGTGACAGGATGGGGGCAGGGGGAAAGATGTCACAGCAGAAAAGGTTTAATCTATTTATACAGTCAAATTGTGGTGTGATAGAAATGTATAGGAAGGAAAATCCTTTGGTAGACTTGTTTTTTATTCTATGTATATAAAAGGCTTAGTCCATCTGTCTGTTTGTCTATTTGTCCATAACACTCTTGGGGGGGGGGGGGCTGGCTCCCAGTGGGGCATGGCTACAGCCAGTGCCGCATCAAGAATGCCCATCAACAATGAGGGGTGGGGTGTGGCTCCGGTGGAGTGGGCCAGGCAGATGTGGAGTGTGGGGGGAGGGGGAAAGCTGTGGTGGCACAGGGCCAGATGCAGAGCTGGGGGGGTGCCCAGATGCTGAGCAGGGGGGTGCAGGGCTGGATGCAGAGTGGAGGTGGGGTGGGGTGGTGTGGGGCTGGACACAAAGCAGGAGGGCAGGGATGGCACACGGCCAGACATGGTGGGTGATGGCAGCTGCTGTGTACAAGTTTTGCCACCCCCCACTCCCCACTCCTGGGAGGTGGCAGTGGCATGGGGTGGTGGGTGGCAGCACTCCAACCCTGCCCTCCCCCCATCATTCTTAATGGGCAATTCACTGATATTAATATAACAGCCTAATTTGACTAAAGCAGCCATCAAGATTTTAACCAGTGTTCATTCTTGCATTTGTTAGAAATGCTTTTCAAGTCCATCCAGGAAAGATTTTAGGAAACAGGGATCAGCAAATCTCAATATTAAAAAAAATAAATAAAAAAGACAACAATGATTTAAATTGGTATAAATGTTTTAAATTGTGTAAATTGACATAATTTTGCTGAAATTGGTCAGAAACCCCAATTTATGCCATTTGAGGATCAGAGACTTCAGAAAACATTCCTGATCCTACCATTACTAATAATATTGCTGCCGCTTCTGGTATGATTTTGGTACAAATGTGAATATCTTTTTATGGGGTGAGAGGCACAGATATGATGACATGGAATCATTAGAAGACAAATCCCAGGGTACTTTATTAATATTACCATTTCAAAGCCTTGATTTTCCTAACTTCTGCCCTCCAGAGATTATGCCACTTCATTCCAAAACTGGGAAGCTTGTTTATTTCACAACATTCTTGCCGTTAGGGCTAATGTGCAGAGAGTTAACACTTGGGTAGTTATGACCAAGCAAATGACTGCTCTGTCCCAGTGGCTGCTCAGCTATTTTTGGCAGAATGCCCCCATCCCTTCTTCCACGTCATTACAATCAACTATTTGCTATACTTAAGTTATCCCATCTTGTGCATCAATAATGGGAACTGATATCAGGCCCCTCTGACTTCTCCAGTTGCTTTCAATGGCTTTTGCCATACCTTGTTTTAATAACTGTTCTGTTTCCTATTTATTTTGTCAATGGCTGTAAAAGTGCCTGAGGCCCAGAAGCCTAATGTACTTAAAGAAGGTATTGGTGACTGGTGCTTGATGGTCATGCATATGTTTCTGTTAATAGTTATTGGCAAGAAATAAATAAATACTTGGAAATAAATCAAACTAAATTCTTGCTCATTTTAAGGGCATTATTTATCAAGTTTCTAGATATTATCATAACTGAGAATTGAAGACCCAGTGATTTTAAATTTCACTCATTTGAATAATGCTAGGTTTCACAGATAGTACATAACAACAAACTTAACATCGAGTTAATAAGTTGGGTAAAATTCTAAAATTTGTTCTATTCCCACCAGTGTTAGCAGAATTGCACAGGTGAGAGTCAGCTCAGAATCAGTCCCTACTGCTGTGGTGTAGGGTGTTTTTATAGCTCTAGTTGGGCAAAAGCCACAGGACTTGATTCAGTGGATTCATTAAATTGAACATTTATCCCTGAGAAAATCTCTATATTGGGTTGGTTAAATAATTTTGGTAGCTATAGAAGTACTCATTAATTAGTAGCAGGAATAGTTTGTGCTTCAGTGCAGTATCAATCAGGATTAAATGTGTTACATAATGCAATCATTAGAGAATACAGTTATGTTGCATTTCAACACTATTTTTTTCATAACTATTTCAAGTAATGATATCAAAGTGTAAGAATATGCTTGGTATAGTACAAGATGAGATCACTGCAAGTTTTAGAGATACAATTAGAAATACATAACTATCATTAAACAAAATATGTGATTCTGTTTTCCCACCATTATTTGAGTTGAAAATACTCTTTATTTTTATTCCTCAGTTAACACATTATTTTTCTTTTCTTTACTATTTTAAGCAATTTAGAGATGATCATGTTAAATTTGTTTTCATTTTCCCCAAAAATGTTTCATTGAAAGTTATGCTACAGCTATTTAAAAAAACAGCAATATAAAAAATCATTATGGTAGTGCCCTATCAACATAAACACACACAGGGATCCAATCAATAATTAATCATGTTTGAGATTAACTGGCAATATCAACAAATCTAATCTTCTTTTCTATTATAGATTTCCCATTACATTTTGATCAGTGAAACTTCAGCTTGCTAATATGAAAAAACATATATATGCAATTCTAAGGCTAACCCACCTGCTGGTGTTTGCTCTAATCTCAAAGATAAGGCACACAGGAATTAAAGTCCTCTAGCTGGTGTCTATCATATGTGTGCAATTTCACTCTTCCATTCTGCCCTTTAATATCAGCTCATAAGCTAATAAGAGGCATTATATGCATCATATGAGCCAAGCTTTTATCCCAGTTACCACAATTTATATACCTGGAATAACTCAAGTGAAGTCCAAGGAGTTATTTCAGGTGTACATATATTAGCATGACAGATCAGGTTAAAATACGGGTATATACATGTTAATAATTGTTTGGCCTTGGGTGTACTGACAAATGAATTGTATATCAGAGTACTTACATTTTTAAATAATTTCTGCCATTTGCAGTCACATATTCAGCATTTAGTAGGTCATACCTGGTAAGTTCAACCTTCAGGAGAATTTTGTGATAGCTCTGAGCACACATTGCACCTTGTAGCTGCAAGTAGCAGCACCCAGCACAAGGCTCTTCTAATAAAGATCCAAGTTCTTGCAATCCAGATGGAGTCCCTTTATTATTGCACAGAGCTCCATTCATGACAAAATAGGAAAATACAGCTAGAAGGGAACTCTTCAGGTCATCTAGTCTAGTCTGGTCAAGGCAAAATAATCCCTGACTAAACTATCCCAGTTGATTCTTAATTTTTGATAGAAATTATATGAATAAATTAAACTCTCACTAGAAAAGCTTTAAAAATGCCAGTTATTTCATACTTTTTTCCACTGCACTGCAAAGGCATCTCCTTCCTAACAGACTTTCAGCATGAGACTAATCTTTCTGTTGTGTTTGCAGCAAAAAATCAGTCACATCTGTTTTTCCTACTGACAAAGTATATTACAGAACATTTTGTTTAAGAAATTGGAAAGAATTTCAGAAATGTGCCCAAGCCAATGATTTCAATCACAGCTGTGGTAATAACCAAGCAACCATACTTCCACACACAAATGGTGTTGCTCTTTTTCATTTGATATCCCAGACTTCCTGCTGGCATCATATATCTCTGACAATTTGCATTAGCAATCCTTGTATTTAAAGATCTAGTTTTAAAAGTATATGACAGGATTAGTTGGTAAATGAAGACAGCTAAGGTGCAAGTTTAATTATTTACACGTGTGAAATTGTTGCTCACTAAGTGTCTCTTGAATGATCGAATACGTATCAGAAACTACCCAGACCATCAAAATAACCCAAAATTCAGGAAGTTCCTGTTGGGCTACATCTTTTGTATTTTTCACAGTACAGAATCTGGCCCCTGGCCTTTTCTTACAGAAATTCCATCAACTGTAATGTTAGTAAGTGATTTTGTATTTTTAGACTTATGTCCACTAGAGTCTTGGCTAATCCCAGTACGTATACTTTCACTTTTTGAATTTATGAACCCATGTAGTCTTGTCTCTAAAAGCTGAAAGACTAGAGTAGTAAGCAGCATATTACTATTTAAAAATGTTCTGGGCTACATTATCTTTCCCTAGGTCAATTGTGCATTCTGTGATTCAGGGTGAGGGGTGAATGTGGTGTGAGGACAACATGAGGAACCTTCTAACTAGACTAGGATGTTTTTGTTTTTGTTTTTTTGAAGAGCAAATTCACTGAAAACTGAAATTTGAGGGAAGAGGGAATTTATTCATGAATTTGTAAAACTTTCAGCAAAATTTTTACATTTTCAAAAGGAATTTTTCACTTTGGAAATAGCAAAATATTTTCTTTCATCTTTTCAACTTTCTAATTTGAAATGGCATTTTTCATTTAGAAAATTATCTACATTTTAGAAAGTAAAAGTTTTTAAAGTATTAAGCAGAAAATAAGATGAAACATTTCATTGTGGGTTAAGTGTAACATCATTGCATTGACCCAAACAAAAGTTTTTGCTTTTCTAATTTTGTGCAGATTGGGCTCACAGAAAAGTTAAAAACCTCTTTTTACCACAAAATGAACTGTTCCAAACAGGAGACTTGACCACACCTTCAGCTCTCCTGTGAAATACAAATTTTCATTTCTACCCAGAAGGACTTTTGCAGTCTTTGCAATCTCCTATGCCTGATGAAGGGTGCCTCTGTCTGAAAGCCTGCAAATAGAGAAATATTTTTGCAAAGAGCTAGTTGGTCTAATAAAAGGTATCACCTCTGCCACAAATTTTGATTCCTTTTGCCTCTACACCAATAGGGCTACAACCTGGATACCTGACTCCTTACAGCCAGGTATTCAAAAAGCCTTTGTTTAGGTATTCCCACCTTTTACATGTTCTGCTGTATAATGGAAATGTAGCTCTCTTCATTCTTTGGTCAAGCTGTACGTGACCCTTAAGCTGTCTGGGACTCCCTCCTCTTCCTTTAGCTAGACCTCCAGCACTTACTTGTGATGATTGTGTCAGGTCTTTGCCAACATCTCCCACCTCTCAGTATAGTCCTGCAGGGCTTGGCACCAGCGCACTAAGCTGGGTAAAGGGGGCTAAAGCTGCTCTTAGACCCCAGCCAGAGTTTTCCTGGGGTGAGGGCTGGCAGCCCCTCTCAGGCTGTTGCCCACCCAAGCCCCATGCCCTGCTCCAGCAGAGAGCAGGAGGTATGGGCAGCACACTGGGCTATGGAAGTGGGGATTAAAGCCCCTCTCTGACCCCAGATGGGGTTTGCCTGGGGCAGGCAGTCCCTCTCAAGCTGTTGCCTGCCTGAGCCCCATGCCCTGCTTGAGCAGAAAGCAGTGGATGTGGGCAGCAGACTGAGCTGTGGAAGGGGGGATGAAAGCTCCTCCCAGACTCCAGCAAGGGTTTGCCTGCGGTTGGGGGGGGGCGTCCCTCTCAGACTGTTGCCTGGCCCTGCCCCAAGACTCCACCCCCTTCAGTCCAGTGGGGAAAGGTCTGGCAAGGGCTGCCAGGACCCCCTCAGGCAGACCTGGCTGCAGTCCCCAGCCAGACTTCCCAGCCCCTTTCTAGCCTGACCAGTGAGAGCTGGCTGACAAGCAGAGTGGCAGGGCCAGTCCTGCTCTCTGGAGCAGAGAGCACAGCTTAGCCTTGGCCTGAAAAGCATGCTGGGATGCTGGGGGACTCTGATTTAACTTAAACTAAGAAGGGGTCTGGGACAGAAGTTCCATAAACTGGTTTGACCCAAACAGTTAAGTATGATGCTACATTCAACCAGGTTTATCTTAAACCAGTGTTGGCCATTTTGAAACTGGTTTATGTGCACTGAACTTTTGTTCTGTTACAGGTTTAACCAGTTTCCAAGCACTTAAACTGGTTTGTGTGTAACTTCTGTCCCTAACCTTGGACATTATGTTCATAGCAGCAACTGCTAGGTACGTACAATTGTTTAGGAAGTCACTTGTGGGAAATCTGTAAGGTGAGGCTTACACACAACAACAGACCTCTCTACATGAAAATAGATAGAATTTGGAATTGTACAACTTGGCTCTGGAGCTGCATTCAAAGCCTTCCAAAGTTTTCAGATATTCAAGTTCAGGTTGTTAGTGGATGGGACCATTTTCAAAATTCTATTGGAATCCAGATTTTAGATTCCAAACAACTCTTAAATTTGAAAGTGTTCAACTTTGGAACTTAAATTCTGACCCTTCTACAAGTCATTTATATTCAGTACCAGTTCTTTCTCTTTCTGGGACATAGAAGTCAAGTTTGAAAAATAGGTGTTCAGAGTTTGTGGAGATTCAGCATATATACATATATAATACTGTATAGAAATGTTCAGTGCAGTAACACTGTAATGTTTATGGGTAATAAATACTATTATTATGTTTCACTACCTGTTTCCATTTTAAATATCATTTTCATAACTTAGTCAAATCACTTTGGAGCTGCAATCTTTAATTCTTGGTTTAATGGCAAAAGGTGATTTTTAAAAAGAATGTAAACAAAATCTGTTCAACTCCTTTTAAAATGAAAGCTAACAATAATTTTCCAGCTGAACATTTGCATTCATATAACTCTAGGTGGCTGAAGCTAGAAAATGCAAACAGGACTTGTTTTGTAACCATGACTGGGAAAGGAAAAACATTTCATGGTTGAAAAATAAAAACTGATTCACTATTTTTAAAATGCAAATATTTAAATTTGGCAAATTCCCTCTTGGTCTGGAAGAACATTTCTATTTATTTTCTCTTTACGGTGCTTTTCCTGAAGTGTTTTAAACTCTTTGCTGTGCAAAGTTAATGGCTTGCTAACGATACTTCTATTAAAGAATCTTCCCATTAGGGTTTTTTTCCCCCCCAGTTATGGATTCCTGATCTGAAGTAGCATTTGGCAGGTCTATAGCTTCAAGGGATAAATCGAGTTCTTGGCAGTTCCTAAGGATAACTCGATAATGTTATCTATTGTGAAACATGGAGGGAAAGCTTTTAGATTTGGGATTTAATTCTCAATCATGGCATTACGTTAAAAATTTATAAACCACAGCCTTAGCTGGTGTACACTGGCATAGGTATTCTGCTTCCCTACAGTGATTTACACCATTGTGGAGTTAGCCCTGTAAGTCTTGGGACCATGTTTATTGAAGTCTTTCCAATATGTCTAATTTGTATGTTTACAAAAATTACATTCCTTGGATTTCCCTATTATTTTCATTTGGATGCTGCGAAGCAGAGCCAAATTATACCTTTATATTTAAGTAGCTCTAGCAGTTGTAACAAGCTCTGTAGAAATGAAAATAGTCATCCTTTACTACAAATAGAGCAATTACATTTCAATAGTGCCATTAGCCATAAACTAAAATTGAAGCCCTGGGGTAATACATTTGTTATGACATCCACATGAATATTTAGCTCTTGAAGGAGAACTAATACCTTTTACAAGAGACAATAAATTAAATATTACTCTTGAAATTCAAATGTGATTAGTAACTTTCCAGCTTAATGATCCTGATTATCTTGTCACCTGTACTAATATAAAATGGAAGAAATGTCATTACTTCGAATAGTTACCCTGATGCAGTGAGAGAGAACAGACTTGGGTCCAAATTCTGTATTCATTACATTGTTGAAATACAACAAATATGACATAATTACATAATTACATTTATTCAGCATCCAGTAATTCAATGTATGTTGGGTTAAAATTATTTGCTGGATTATTTAAACATCCATCATTATTATATATTGTTGGTGGTGATTTATATTGTAGGCATAAACATCTTGCTGCATATTCCTCAAATCCTTATGATACCTCTTTATAGGTCAGTGTACTACATTCTTGTGACTTAGACAGAAAATCATGAGTTCAAGTCCTATTCCAGGACTTTGGCCTAAACCCAGAACTAATACTGCATTGCAGTATTGGAGGAATACTATCTAGCTAGCTCTGTAGTTCTTTGGATGAAGCATTAGCTTTTGTCCATCTTGAGTGGAAGTTTGGAGGATGTGTTCCCTAAGTCTGTGATAACCCCATGTACTGATCAACTTTTGATTCCCTCACTTCCAAGTTTCAAGTGAGCACATAATGGCTTCTGATGTGTGTATAACTCTGCTTTGGAAAACACATCTACCCTCCAGCTGGGTCCCTGGTGCTGGCTCTGGGCAAGCTCCTCTACCCAGGTCCCACCACTTGCCTCACCAGCAGAGATCCTGTAGTTCCCTGTTTAAAAATTGCAAATTCTCTGATTAACCTCCTCCCCCTCCCCCAATTCTCTGATTAAAATACCCAAAATCTATGTTCTTCCATGATTAAATTGAGACACCACTATATATATGGAGATCAGTTGGGCAACAATTTCTTCCTGTATTTACAATTTCAAAGCAATTTGAAAGCCTACCAGTGCCTCATCATCATCATAAAATTAATTCTAAATATTTATACATTTTGGCATTTGCTTTTGGTTTATCACAGAAAAATCAGAGCTGTTCCTGCCCCTTTCACTCACCAGGATGTGGGGCACTAAGCAGCATTGGGATGCCAGTGCCCTGCCCCTGCCCATGCCCTTGCCCCTCACTCCCAACTCACAGCCCCACCAGTACCCTCACTCATAACCAACATCCCCTGCCTTCCTCCCACTAGCTGCCTTCTGGCAGCAGCTCCATCTCAGCAGCAGGACATGAGCTCAGCTGCAACTGTCCCATCCACTGCTTTGTGGCTCTGAGCAGTGCCATTCCTTACTGTTCTGCTCCCTTTACCTGCGCCCAGGCCCCAATGATCCCCATGTCATTCCAGGGAAGCCCTAAACTGGGGCCTAGGGACTGTGCTGGACAAGCCCCTTTCCTTCCAGTCTGGCCTCCCCCTTGCACAGGCTGCTTTAGCGGGGGCAGGGAGGCTCTAAGCCTGGCTTTGGCAGCCTCTCCTACACAGAGTGCTCCCCCATCCCTGACCTCCATCTCTCTCTCTCTCTCTTGCATACAACCCTGCTGCCACCTCCACCCCTCCCCCTGGCCCATCACACCCCTCAAGTGGTTTCTGGGACTAGAAACCCACCCAAGCTGGAGCCGCATGTCCCAGCACTGATGTGAGCAGAGGCAACCCAAGCAGGGTGTGGGGCCCAGGACAAATCAGCCCATGTGGGGCCCCACCCCCTCTCCAATCCTGGACCTGAAGAAGCTGCCACCGCCATTGGTGACAGCAGCTTGGCAGCGGGGGTGGAGAGGGGAAGTGAGTGGCTGGATGCAGAGCTCCTACTCCACCCAGCACCACACTGCCGCTGCTCTACCCAGCTCTGCAGGGCCCCCCAAAGCACAGGGCCCAGGGTGGTTGCCCCGATTTGCACCCTCCTAGGGATGGCCCTAGTTATGGGCATGGGGCAGGGCTGCAGTGTGGCAGTTGCCCCTGCAGCTTTTGCCAGCAGATGCCATCCCATATGGAAGCTGGGCATGCAGGATGTGAGATTTGTGGGGGGGATGTGGGGTTTGGGGGTGAGTGTGGGATTTGTGGAGGGGGTGGGTGGGTGGGGTTTGCTGGGGGCAGTCTGGAGGGCTTGTGGGTGGGTGTAGGGTTTGTGGGGGTGAGGCTTGTGGTGGGGTATGAGGCATGTGCAGGTGTTTGGGGAGATGTAGGGTTTGTGGGTGTGGGGTTTGTGGCTGGGGTGAGGGTGGGAGGTTTGTGGGGGTGGTTTGTGGGGGTTGGGGTGTGGGGTATGTGGGTGGATTGTGGGCGGGTTCATGGGTGAGGGGATTGTGCATGGGTGTGGGGATTGTGTGGGAGGTGTGGGTCCCTCAGCTTCCCCCACAGTGCACAGTCCCCACTCCCCCCAGTAGCAACAGCCAGCAGTGGGCTGTTGTGGTGCTCATGGACTGCTGCTGGCAGAGAACCCTGGCAGTGCATGGTGCTACCTCAGACCCAGGGGCTCCATGTGGTGCATGGTGCTGGCCCAGCTCAATAGTGCATGCCTTCAGGCAGGAGTAGGTCAGCTTCTGCCATTACTGAGGGCTCCCAGCACCACAGACAGGAACTGTGTACCATCAGGCTGGGCCAGATCCTGCCTCCATGTGCCTTGTATGCCATTAGGCTGGGTTGGCTCCATGGAGGCAGGAACTGACCTAGCTCTATAGTGCACAGCTCCTGCCTGAGGTGCCAGGAACCCCAGGTGATGGCAAGAGTCAGCTCAGGCCTGTCCAAAGGCATATGCTAGTGGGCTGGGCTGGCTCCATGCACCACATGGAGCCTCTGGGTCTCAGGTGGTACCATGCGCTGCTGGGGGGCTGTGCTAGCAACAGGCTATGAGTGCACTGCTGGCTACTGCTGCTGGGGGTGGTGGGGACTGTACACCGTGGGAGTGCGTGAGGGACCCACCCAACCCCCACAGTCCTCCCACCCACACACAGTCCCCCCTGCCCCCAATGTCCCTGCTTACCAGAACAGAGCCTGGGTCCCAGGCACTGCTGCCAGCCATGCTTCTCTTCTATTTGCTCCAGCACACTGTCTAAGGGGAGCAGCAGGGGCACACAGCAGACATAGAGATGCTCTAGCCAAATGCTAGTGTTTCTGTGGAAGACACAGCCCCACCTAGAACTGTCCCCCCCGAACAGTTATTCTTCATTCTTCACATACTGGGGTACCCAAAGCAGGACGCTGCTTAAACTGAGGCCTAACACCAAGTAGAATGAAAGTATCATCTCCTGTGCCTGACATGCAATACTTGTATTAGTACAACCCCAAATTGTATTCTTGTGCCTTTTTTTCAGAATCTCACCTCTGATTTATATTGAGTTTGTGATCTACCATGATCCTCAGATGTTTCTTAGCAGTTACTACCATTCCAATTATTGCCCATTCTGTATTTGTGAGTGTGTTTTTCCCCATGTGCAGAGCCTTGCATTTGTCTTTGCTGAATTCCATTTTGTTGTCTATTCCACAGTTCTCCAATTTGTCCAATTCCCCTGGATTTTCACCCTACCCCAAGAGTGCTTGCAAGCCTTTGCAGTTTCATGTCATCTGCAAATGTTAACGGTATGCACTCTATCCCTGTATCCAAATTCAGTAGCTTGTTTCCACATATAAACCTGAAACATATATCTTACTTGAGTATAACTTTATTGTTAACCTCAAGGTTTTCTTTTTCAGTAATTTATAGGTAAAATACAGCAATTACCATTTGCTGTCTTTAATATTAATTTTAAAAAAGTTAGGGATTTGTTGGCCCAGCCTTCAGCATCTGCTACCCAACAGAACAAGTTAAATTGTGCCTGTGGGCATTTAGTTATGGTAGGCAGTGGGAGAAATATTAGTTTTGCTTCAATTGGAAAAAAAAAAACAAAACTGCCTGTACTACAGTAGTGATAATCTAGTTTCTTTTTTATAGTAACATAACTGACATCAAACCTATCTTAGAGTAGGAATTTGCACATTTAAGGGAAATCTGGAATTCTGGATTTTCTGTGTGTGTTTCTGAACTGGATTAAAAATGGAAATTCATCAGACTCATCAGTTTCTTCCTAAAAGCAAAACAGCTGGCACAGATTAAAGGAAAAAGAGCTACATGCTGTGTAAGTTAAACTGAGAAGAGAGGAAACTGGAAGGATTTTTTTTAATTTTGCCACTTTGCTACTCTAACAATGTTTCTGTAATGACAAAGTACTTGATAAAGCAAACAAAGATTTTTAAAAAATTAAGGAAGTGATTAATTGGAATGCACAATATAAGTAAATAAACAGGAAAAAGAAAGATGTTTTACATTTTCAATTATTTCATGCATATTTTTATTAATATTTCACAATGAATTTTGCCTATTGTTACATTTATTTTTCCTGGATGTGGAAGAGAGTATTGAATGGGTCTAAATAAATGTTAGCCACTGATTGTACTTTCCCTGGTATGTGCACAGAACAAAGCAACAATACAAAAATATTGTTTTGATTTTTATATGATATGAAAGACCCTCACAGTATCTCATAATGTGGTGTAATATATCTTTTAATTCTACATATTCCTTCCTATATTGGACTCAGATTGGTAGTTGTTTCTAGGGCTGTGTGAAGCTTCGGTCCCTGATTCAATTCGGCAGAGATTTGGTCCAATTTGGTGGCCAAATCTCTGAATCTGAATCAAATCAGGAGACCCTTTAATCTCTCTGAATCAAATCAGAATCACCCAAATCAATTCAGAGAGATTTGGAAAGATTCGGTGATTCAGATATAGACATAGCTTTAAATGCTTTTTCTATATACCTCAAGGTACCAGGCTGCTCATGAATGCTGTGATGCTGGGACAGATGGAGTGTCCCACAGAAGTGCGGGGGGCTCCCCAGCATGCTTGGAAGCAAACCCAGAAGTGGACCAGAAGCACTTCTGGTCCACTTCTGGGTCTGCCAGGGAGTGCACTGGAAGGGGGGTGCTCTCCGCGCCCCCCTGGCTTGGCGACTGGTGCCTCCTGGGTCTGTGGGGGAACCTGGGGTCCCCTCATGGCTGATTGAGAAGGCAGGGGGAGGGGGCCCACATGCTCCCCAATGGACCTGGAAGTGGACTGGAAGTACTTCTGCTCCACTTCCGGGTTTGCTGCCAAGCACTCAGGGGGCTCCCCTGCATGCCTGTGGGATGCTCCATCTGTCCCAGCATCGCAGAATTCATAAGCCACACCTGATACCTTGAGGTATTTAGAAAAAAACATTTAAAGTTTTATCTGTGGCCAAATCAGTGAAATTTGGCTTTCCCATTTCAGGTATAGGGGACATGCAGAAGCTGTTGAAACCTACATTAGTGTTTAAAAGATGAGCACTGTATAAACTCTTGTTTCAGGTTTGATATTTTTTCTAGATGATTGGAGGTGTGAGGTTAGTACGCAAGTCAAATGACTTGTTGTCTTGTCTGTCTGCATTTACATAACTCCTATTGCCAGAATGGAAGCTTTTGCAATCCAAACCTTCCTTTGATAGAAAACTTGATATTTGATTAAAAGAACATTTTCATAAGAAGTGTCTTTTGTCTTCCAAAAAATGTTTAATTTGTGTCATAAAACCAAAATCTGTTTTAAGAAATTTTCAGTCTTCTCACTCCTCCGTACCCTAACCATGAACGATGAGTGCCCCTGGAGGCTGGATGGGCATGGTGACTGTCTGCAGGTGGCAGCAGCAGTGGCAGCAATGGTGGCCTGGCAGCGGCAAGTGGGGAACTGTCACAGGTGGTTGCACTAATATCAGCAGCGAGGGGCAGGAGGGTGGTGAGCACTGACTGGTGGTTGGTGACCACCTGCAGATGCCACTGGCAGCATCAGTGACAGCCAGTGGTGATCAGCAACCACCTGCAGATGCCGCTGGCGGTGTCGGCAGCAGGTGGAGAGTGGCAACCACCCTCAGGCACCACCGGCGGTGTCAGCAGTGCTTCTCTCAGGGGGTGCACCGCCAATCTCAGGGGGTGTGCATGCACCCGTGTGCACCCCCTATGCATCACCAATGACCCTAACTTTTCAGTAAATTTTAAATAAATTGCTATTTTCAGTGTAGGTATGAAAATTATGTGTTTTAATTTGCCAAAAATGAGAAGGAATTTAGTTTTCTGGTTTGTTTTTTTACCCAAGTCAAAATAATTTCACTGGATTCATCTAAGGAGAGAAATTTCTTTTTTTCCTCAGGAAGCCCCATTATTTGACAATAAAATATATATATATTGCCTCTTTTGAAGACAATGAGCACATCTACATGAGACATTTACTGTGCAGCAGACTAATTTTCTGTGCAATAAAACATCACTACCTACACATGTGACCCTATTAGGTAACAGTAGACTAATAAATGCCACGGCAGGGTAGTCCTGCCAAATACAGGTACTATCTTGTAGTGGTGGTGTGCTAAAGTACATGTGTAGATGGTGACAGGGCTGGCTGAAGCAAGAGGGTGCTTTAGTGTGGGGCTGCTAGCTAGCCCTGTGCTGAAGCACTCTCGTTCCTCAGGCAGCACCCTCCCCCCTGCTGCACACTGAACTCCCAGGAGAGTTAGGGCTGCTCTGGCTGGGGTCCATGTGCTGTGGGCAGGCTGGCTGAGGCAGAAGGGTGCTTTAGCATGGGGCTAGCCAACAGCTCTACAGTGAAGCACCCTCCTGCCTCAGCCACCAGCACCCCCCACTCCCCGTGTACATGGAGCCCAGCTGGACCTTAATGTGCAGGGGGGGTGTGGGGCTAAGGCATGAGGGTACTTTAGCGCAGGGCTAGCCAGCACCCTCCTGCCTTAGCCAGTGCCCTCCCTGCTGTAGAACTTGGAGCCCAGTTGGAGCAGCCCAGGCTGGCAGGCTGATCCCCAGGTCCCCTGCCAGGCAAAGCTGCTCCAATTGGGCTCCAAGTTCTACACACAAATAAACCCCAGAGCAATATGTTTTAGAGTTTATTTGTGTATATTAATTGCATGTGTAGATGCGCCCAGTGAGGGTAATGAAGGGAAAGCATTAGCTGAGAACTTATCAAGAAGCCCAAGTAAGATCTGAATTTGCTTTCCCACTCCGCCAATTAATTATTGTGTGACCTTCCTGAAAGACTCTAAATAAATGTGCAAACAGGGATTTTCACTAGACTTGTCCATAGATGTTTTCTGGGTGTGTATGTACGTGAGAGATTACATAATGTCACAGCTCCACGAACCTGGCTTCCCAAACCCTGTGCCTCTGTGCATGGATGCAAAGCAATGCATAGAGCACTTACCTGTGTTCTGCGAGTCCAGATACCAGGTATCCTGCTTCTATGCATATGTGAACAGTGATTCTACAGTGGTCAGGGCCTTCTGAATGTACAGAGGTTATGGGAAAATACTGATTTCCCTCCATCTGACTCAGACTTCTCACTTATAAAATGGGTTCTATTAAAGTTAAAGAGCTGATTATAAGTTACATGTGCATTTTTCCTGGCAAAGTAACAAATTATTTATAAAAACAGAGTCTGTAAAAATGTCTTAATTTTCTGATCAACTCTAGTTAGGATAATTCAAATACAGACAGCAGATATTTCATAGATTTCATATATGTTTATATATGTCAAGGAAACCTAAATTATGTGGATTAACATAACACATTAGTAAAACACAGTAGTTTAAAAACATAAATTTAAGAAACATTCTATTTGGGAAATGTCTAAATTTGGACTGAAAATTTTAAGATATCTGATATAAAAATCCCAGAGACTTGGAGATAGGAGCAGTACAAGGAAATCAGATTTGTACCTACAGATTTAGGACTATTTAACCTCTTCTTCTAATATTTAGCTACTTTCACTTTAGCTGCCTGAACTCTGTGGTTTCTTTAAACCTTTTTAAAGACCTTTCTTCATGTTCTTTCCTGGTAAGTGACCCTTTAAATGAAAGGCCAGCTGTTAGCAGTAGCCCTAAAATGGCCATTTTGCAATGGAACCTGAAGCCTGCACTTCTTCCCAGCTAGTAAGTACTTTGCCTCTTTTGTATTTTCTTCTCATTTGCCTTCTCTCTTGAGATTAACCTCAGAGGTTTAATATGTGCATTTTATTTGGTTTGGATAGCCCTGTAAGGACCTTGGACTCATCCTGACTTCAGTGAGATTGTAGACTGAAATATGAAGATGTTGTATGGAATCATCTGAATGAAATTGGTTGATTCCCTTTGGGACTGTGACATTTTAATTGAGTAATAACTGACCCTGGTTTAAGATTTTCTGCAGAAAAGTTGTGAAGTATATGTGCATAAATTAAATGTATTCAATAGGTAGGGAAGCATCCCCAGAACAGTAATTGTGGAAAGTTTTTTTGAACTAAGTGACAGAGTGGATATTTTGTTTAGATTGGTGATTTTACTAACATTTATTATTTACTGGACACCTAGGAACAATCAGGAAGAAGAGAAGCTCTTGTGTTTTGTGTTTGGAACAATGTTTTATTAACCTGAAATAACAGAGGGATCATAAAAGGAGTTTGTTCATTTTGAATATGAATAAATAAAAGACATTCAGAGGCTGATACTATTCTCCTTCCTAAACAATTGTAGGGCTGAGTTCAGTTGAGAAGAGATGGAAAACTCATGGAGTCTCCTTGTGGAGTTTTGTGCAGATTGGCCTAACAGGAGCATTGGGGCAGGGGTTGCTCCTGTCTCGCAAAGTAAATGGGGTTTCTGTCCAAACACATCTCTTCCTGGGGGATCTAGTACCTCTTTACTAGCTCAGAGATCTTTGGGGAGGGGGTCCCTTTATTACAGCCATACTTCAAAAGTTTCTTTTTGCCTCAGCCATACCCTGAAATCTTCCCTACTAGAGTTTTCTATTAAGAGTGACAAAGAGAGGCACTGAAGGGTTAAGTATTATTAGGTAGTACTAGCACAGTGGTTCTCAAACTTTTCAGAATCAAGGCATCCCTTGGAAAATGCCAACTCCTGTGCTAACAACAGACATTAATTTTGTCCCTGGACAAGTTGTGCATGTGTTTGTCCTGGAACAGAAATATCCCAGGAATGGCATGTACACGCATTGCCTTTTGATCAGGGTTTAGTGAACACCTGACTGTGCTGCCATGTTTTTACCGCTGATTCAATGGTAAAATACCAGGTTAACTCTTCAGATGTACCTTGTGATATCTGGGATATAGGTCAGTACTTCTTATTCCATGAACCTATTTAGGACTTTCCTGTGATAACAGGTGTAGATATCTGAATGAGTGCTCTTTGTCTCAGGATAAAAATGGACATCTGCTTGTAGCCTTAGTTTTCACTTATTTTTTACCACAAAAAATAATAGTGGAATTCTCCTGTTGCAAATAATTTAGACATACAGCAGTGGGTCAGAATGGTTTTAACACTGTGGATTCTTATTTGAAATCTCTAGATTTATCTTGTGAATTGTATTTGAACACAACATTGCTTACAGTGTCCGTATGCCACAGCATCCTTGAAAGGATCTCAAGGGACCCTGGTTGAGAATCAATGTATTGGCACCTGATAAAATGAGCTCTTGTTTATGAAAGCATATGCACCCCTGATTCAGTTACTCTATAAGGTGCATCTCTACCCTGTCTTCTGACTGAAGAATTAAGCAAACTGTTTTCTTTAGTAAATCTCTTCAGTTTTCTCTATTGTGATACATCATAGGTCTCTCCCATCCTACATCTAGTTTATTCTTTTCCTATGTATGGATTCATGAAGCAGAAGAGATGATGTAGCGTCTAGGTCCTCACAACACTGGTATGCTATGGAGATAGCATCCCTGCCCCTATCCCTTCCAAGCAAGAGATGATCTATACAGGCTGATAACTCAGCATAAGTAGTATTGGCCAGGCAATCTGGTTTAGTGTCATTAAAATTCCAAACTAGGTAAATAACAAATAGTTCCAGAACTAATGACATGGAATTAATCAGTACTTCATTAATTTATAATCTTGCTAATATCAAAATGTGCGAGGAAGTTTCTTCTTTTGCAGCTATTTTTTTTTCTAATTGATTTAAAAAAGAGAGATGAAACATTAATATAGAGAAACAGAAGTGCATCAGGAAACCACAGAATTCAAATAATCTATGTACAACATACTTTCAGTACACCACTTTAAAGCTTATATTTTCACCCCACTGCAGAAAAAAATCATTAGTCTGACATTTTGTTGAATCTATAAATAAAAAGGCTTTTAAAAAGTTTAAATGGAAAGAAAATCTGTTTAGAATAGTTCCAAGAGGGAAACCTTGAGTTTCAACTCAGGTCCGCTTTTGTACATACTAGGCTTAGCTCAGGAGTGTGTATGAGAGAAAATGGCTCTCCTTTACCAGTACTCATGCAATCCTAGTCTGGCAAGAGACTGATGTAGCCTGTAACATAACTCAAAGCCTAAATAACACGATATGTAATAACTCCGGAGGACTAGTATGCTGATCCAGGATCTGGTAGATTCTGTTTCTATGACCTGCCTATTGCATTTCATCCTGCTTCCACACACAGAGGCCACTCTAATGCAGATTACACTCTATTAGCAGAAAGAGGCCCTACCCTAAACCCTAGGTTTTAGTTAGTTTAGTACTACCAGTCCACTTCTAGGTCTGCTGCCGAGCATGCAAGGGCCACACCCCCACACTCCTGTGGGGCTCTCCATCCACCTGCCTTGTATGCATACCAGCCCAGCCACTGGCTTCTTTACTTTTCATTCCATCCAGGAAGAGCACACACCAACTGCTGAAACTTTCTTAGGCTGACTAAGGGTTTTTGAACCCGAAAGCTTGCTTAATAATTATTTTCCAGCTATTTGGGTTGGTCTAATAAGAGATATCATATTCACCCAAGGAACCTTGTCTGTAATTTATCACAAATTTAATATCTCCATACTGTGGTTTCAAATTTCTGCCCAGTGTAGTCTCTGCAATAGATTTAATAGACATTGGGGCTGGAAAGAACCTTGCAAGATCATCAGGTCCAGCCCCTTGTCCAAAGGGCAGGAAGCCAGCTGAGGCCAGATGACCCCAGCAAGATAATCATCCAAGCCTTCTTGAACATGTCCAGACTAGGTGCTTGCACCACTTCCAGGGGGAGTCTATTCCAGACTCTGGAGACTTGGACAGTAAAGAAGTTTTTTCTTATGTCCAGTCTAAAATGGTTTTCCAGCAGTTTGTAACCATTTGACCTTGTCTTCCCTTGGGGTGCCCTGGTGAACAGATGTTCTCATATTTCCTGATGCGCACCCCTTATGTATTTATAGGCTGCCACCAAGTCCCCCCTGAGCCTACACTTCTCCAGGCTGAAGAGTCCCATGCCCCTCAGCCTCACCTCATAAGGCTTGCTCTCTTGATGTCTGATCATGCATGTGGCTCTCCCCTGGACTCTCTCAAGCATCTCCATGTCCTTTGAAAGTTTGGAGCCCAGAATTGGATGCAGTACTCCAGCAGTGGCCTCACCAAGACTGAATAAAGTGGAAGGATGACATTTTGGGTCTTGCTTGAAATGCATCAGTAGATGCAAGCCAGGATTGTATTTGCTTTGCTGGCTCCGGCATTGCATTGGTGGCTCATATTCATCTTGTGGTCAATCATGACCCCCAAGTCTCTTCTGGTCATAGTGCTAGTGAGTGTAGCCCTGCCAAGCCTATAAGTATGCTGTGTGTTCTTTCTCCTGAAGTGGAACACCTTGCATTTCTCTATGTTGAATGTCATTAGGTTTTGTTCCGCCCACCTTGCAAGCCTATCCAGGTCAGCCTGAATCCCCAGCCTATCCTCTCTAGAGCGACAGCACTTCCCCATAATTTGGTGTCATCTGTAGCCATTCCACTTATGCCACTTGAATCCAGATCATTTATGAATATATTAAAGAGTACTTATCCGAGAACTGAACCCTGAGGGATGCCACTGGTCACCATGTGCCATGATGACTGGGGCCCATTGACAATCTCTCTCTAGGTCCGACCACGGAGCCAGTTTTCCAGCCACTGGACCATAAGGTTGTTGAGCCTGCAGCTCCCCAATTTTACCACGAGGACATCATGGGAGACCAAGTCAAAGGCTTTTTTGAAATCCAAGTGAATGACATCAGCCTCTCCTTCCCTATCCAGGCGATATGTCACCTGGTCATAGAAAGAAATTAGGTTGGTCAGGCATGACCTACCTGTAAAAAAGCTTTGTTGACTATCTCTCTGAATGATGCCTTCCATTAGCCTATTGTTGATGGATTGTTTAATAATTTTTTCCAATATCTTGGCAGGGATTGAGGTCAAACGGATTGCCCTGTAATTCCCTGGATCTTCCTTCCTTCCCTTCTTGAAGATAGGAACTTTACTTTAACTTGTATTACTTTAACTTGTATTACAGTAGCTCTCCTGTTTATGGAGTATATTTTACAGAAAGAGGTGGGGTCTGAATAGGTAGAATAGGATCATGTTAAACATACAACCTTGATGCCTATTATGTGGACTAGTATCTTGAGGCTATAATTTGAGGCTATAGTCTGCCTCCCAACCCTGTATGCAGGGGAAGTCTCTATAGTGACTATGCACAATGATGATAGAATCATAGAAAAGTAGGACAGGAAGCAACTTTGAGAAGTTTAGGCCAACCCCCTGCCTGAGACAGAACTATCCCTATCCAAACCATCCTGTACAAATCCATTGTCTAACCTCTTAGCAGAACTACACAGTCAACCTTGACACAACACAGGACATTGCACCACAATCTGCCACAGGTAATCAGTGGATCACAGTGGCCAATGTCCTGCTGATGCAAAGGTTGTTAAAAATACATGCAAGAGAGTTTAGGAGGAGGGCCGTGTCCCCCCTTCCCTCCCTCCCCCCCCCCCCCAACTACAGAAGAAGGCAAAAAGCCCCACAGGCCACATTAATCTAACCATGGGGTAAAATTACTTCCTGATCACAAATATGGTGATCAGTCTGACCCTGAGGAGAGGGGGAAGACCCTGTAGCCAGGAACCTCTAGATTTAAGTCCCAGTAGGAGCACTGGCACACCCCAGCCCAAATCCCCAGCCTTGGCCACAGCCAACACCCAATGCCTCTGAGGAACTCTTTAAAAAAAAGCCTAGTACATGTAGCAGCAAAAGGGGAAATATTCCCTCCCCACCCATGCAGCAACCAGCAAATCCTAGAGAAATACCCATAGTAGAATATAGACATTTAGAAGATGCCTAGATCATCCCTAACCAATGCCTGTCCAACCTCCTCCTGGACACCTCCAATGATGGAGATTTAATGATTTCTCTAATCAGTCTATTCTGCTGCCTCACTGTTCTAACAGTGAAGAAGTTTTTCCTGATGTCCAATCTAAACCAATTTTGCTGCAATGTCAAGACATTGATACTATTGCTACTGCTCTCCCACCATTCTGTAGTAGTCTGTCCACTTGTAGAGCCTTGGCAGGTATGATTTTATTCAACTTTCCCTTTTTTTTTAGTTTGCTTTCTTAGGGAAGCTGTAGTAGGGGGGGCCTGGCAGTGAGGCTCTCCTAGTTTGAACACAGCTCATGTTCAACAGTGTCCCATCAAGCTTTTTTTGATCTACTTGGTCCAGTATCTGAGTTTGTAATTAAATCTGTACCCAGGTTAATTTTATGTAGTCTTTTTGGAAGTATCTCTCTTCTATACCCCTAATTCACACCTAAAATGTCAGGTACTTATTTATCCGATTATAATTAAATGCATCATAGTAAAATAAACATACCCATGGCTATTTTATGTATTTTCTACAGACTTTATTAAGACTAAGAACTGATGTTGGCACATCTCATGTGGGTACCAAAAAAAATGAATAATGTATTCACAGCTGTATGCTCATGATTGCACCAAGAAAATCAGCAGAAATGTTACTGAAAGATACTAAATTCTCACAGCCTTTCTCCTGCATTTTCACTAAGCCATGCGTGCAATCCTAGGCTATTAGTCAGGGAGATGTTTTGCACATGAAATGTAGTAGTTACAAAATAAATGTTACTTGTTGAAAACTTGGTATCAAATCTCTTTCTCCCTAAAATGATTAGACATCAATTTGAATATTAAGAATAAAAAACCTAGAAAGGCCAAGTTATTGTATGCTCCATGGACTAAGGTATAAAATGCCCAGCTTCAATTTATGCATCTGCATGGGGGCTAGAAGCAAATACTTTTTTGGGTGATAGCTTTTATTGGGCCAACTGCATGGATAGACATTTCAATGTGACACATCATGGCTACAACATCACTCCTACACTAGACCACTACACCCAGCAATTTCCCTTTTGATGCCCACCCAGCCCACTAAGCATTTTTAAAAATCTGGCTATGATTCTAATGTGTAAAATTATACTGATCACTTCTGGTAATCTCGCCTAATGGTATGCTTCAAACTCCAGATTAATCCACTACTCCATAAAAACAAAACAAAGATCCTGTGCCATTCTTACTAAATAGGAAAAATTCAGAGTAAAAGTCTATCTGCCAGGTGTACAAAGCCAATTTATATTTAACATATGCTCCATGCCAGCTGCTTTACTTGCATTGAAATAGAGAATCCACAAGCGATTTTAAATCCACCACATAATCGAGAAAACACAAGCTTTTCTAGTTTCCTTTTTTTCACTTTGTTCATATCACTGTAAAATTAGTAAGGCCAGCACATAAGCATGGATTGAGCTAACTTGGAACCTTACCAAATAAGTTTTTGTTTGCTTCTCTAACTCTTGTTTTTACCTTATATGTTGTACTTAGAATTTAAGTTTGTCTATCACTAATTGATGTTTGGTACATTAGTCACACCTGTGAATTAATTCCATGGTGTTTGTGCTTTTTCCTTCTTATAAATCAAAGAGGGAAATAAAAATAAATTAACTTAGTACAGAAGGAAAAATAACTTGAAACTTTCTTCTCAAAGGATTAGGGATAAAAATAGAAAAGAATAAAATAGAGAGTGGTTGAGTATACATTCCTTACTGCAGAAGTGCCTTGTTTCTCCTTTTCCTTTGTATCCCTTTGGTAATTAGCTTTTGTTCAGCCTCTTTGTGGATAATTCCCATGCTGGATGGTAATGAACTTTTGGACCATTAGGTTTTAGAAGTGAGAGAAGATTCCATATGTAAGGACCAAATACTGTTTTAATTCTCAGGTTCCTAAGTGAAATCTACTCTGGCATAGTTATGTATGTGGCACAAAACTGTGCAAAGAAGCCTCTATTCTTCATTAACAGTATTGCCATTTCTCATGATTTTGGTGTTGTAATCTATGCTTTGGGAATGTAAAAAACTTAGCTCTTTTTATTTTGTGTGTGTGTGGAAATAACTAACTTTTTCACATTCCTGAAGTGTAGACTTTAAGAGCAATGCCAAAAATCATGAGAGTTGGGAACACTGCATTAATAACATAGGTAGAGTTTCTGTATCACTCCCAACTCCCAAAACAGACTGTGGCAACTGGCATGGGTGGGTGAGTCATGGTTATACAGATACAGTAAGTTGGTAGCTCTTTGATTGTTACTGAAGCCTATAGAATGGAGTAGCACCTATGGAGGACTGTAACTGGGTCCATCTCCAGTTGTGGCAGTGGTGGTCTTGGAGCCCCCTTAGCCCTTGCCAATCTGGCTGTCACTGTGTGATCTCTTTTTCTCCTTGTCTGCCACACCTTGATTAAATGATATTTTTAGACAAGGGAGCCTTCCCCAGTGCTTCCCAAATCAGATCTCCTCCTCATGAGTACAAGTGACCCTACTCATTGCCTTAAGAGCTAATTATGTGAGCTCCATCCTCCCAGTACCCATACCCATGCCACACACAAGTTACACACAGTGATCAAGTCGGAACCAACCCTACTTGCTATTGGCTCCTGGCTCTGTTTGCCATTACTTCAGGCCCTATCTGGGCTATGGGCACACTGGCCCCCTCAGTCTCTGGTTATGGCCCTCTGGCCTTTGGTCCCTCTCCTTCGACCCTCCTAGGCCAGTTGAGACCCATGGGCTCTCAAGCCCCATCAGTCTCTAGCTTTGACCCATCTTGGCCTTTGGCCCTTCCTGAGCGCTGGCCCCACTCCTAGGTCAAGAGTCCTACCTACTCCCCAGGCCCTCTGGCCTTCCATTCTCTCTCTGTCGCCTCTGGCTCTCTATTCTCTGTCTCTGGGTCAGCTGGGACCTCCTTACCTCCCCATAGCTCCTTCTACCAACCACCATTGTTGCTTACCCCAGCTCAGATGTTAACCAGAAGCCCTGCTGTCCAGGAGTACCTCTCTGCATGGCTCCCAGGGCTAGACTGCCTGCCCATCTCCAGCTCTAGGCTTATTTTCTGATATCCCATACCCTGTAGGCACTGGCAATGTGTTGGGGGGGGAGGATGGGAAGGTACATGCCCTGCCCCCACAGATTTTTGGCGCCAACAATGGGGTGAAGAGCTGCAGCCCAGTTGGAGCCAGGGCCTGGCAGCAGCAGGGGAGGCAGCGGCAGTGCTATTTCTGTACTGACCATGGGGCATGAGGCTGTAGCCTGGTCAGAGCCAGCACCCAGCAGCAGTGGGGGAAATGGTAGTGCAGAGCTGTGCCCCCCCCACATTGAACCCTTATACGTCGTCAATGCCTGTAGGTCACATGACTCCTAATTGCCCCCAGCACACCTGCAGGCTGCTTCTCAGGCAGCTTGCCTTCTCTTAAAGTAACAGGAGCACCAAGCATTCTGCTACAGGGGCATAGTAGTTTTTAACCTGATTTGTGAATAGCATACTGGGGGGGGGGGGGGGGGTTGTTTATTTTGTCCCTGCCCATGCCCTCCTGCTGAATTTCATCACAGAGAAGAGATTACTCAAGCCTAACTGGAATGAATTGGATTTTGTTTCTGAGGTTAAACTGTTTGAATTTAACATTGCCACCAGCATTAACTCTCAAAGAAGGCATCCCTCTTCTCCAGCCAGCGTAACTGAACAGTCCTGGGTGGAAACCTGCATTGCACAAAGCTTTTGGATCTTCTGGTATATTCCCTTTCCAGTGCAAGCAAAAATGGTAACTTCATAAACATTAACTAGTGCCACTGCCAGGTAGGTGAAGGCTCTATTTAAGAGTGAAGAACTTTGGTTCCTAAATAACATTTATACACAAGCTGACTACTACATCGTTTTGCAATTGGATGCTAAAACTACTGTATCTAATCACATTCCACATGCACCTTTCCCCCCAAAAAATCTGTCCAAAATTGGGCTCCATGCTTTAAGCAAGGAAGCTGATTTTCACACTGGAAATGGCTACTGAAATGGCTGCTGAGGGCTCTTCTCTCTTCCTTAAAGGGAGGGCAGCTGCAGAGCCAGAAGTCTAATTGTCACAGCCACTGCTGAATTAGCAGCAACTTTTGGCTCAGCCAATTCAGCAATGGTTGCGACGGGGTTAAATTTCCAGATCTGCAGCTATAGCTAGAGGGAGAGTGATGCTGATGATGGAATTTTGCCCTACTGCATATAGTCATCATACAATAGCCATGGTGAACCCATGTAGTAGCAGGGAAGACTTTGAAAAATAATATTTTCCCCCCTTCATTCTGCCTTCCCAAAACAAATTGTCTGTGTTATTTGGTAGGCATGTGATATGTAAGAACATACAGTAAATCTATTTTGCAACGAAGACTGTTAGGAAATGTTTGAAAGTTGTCCATTCTGGGTAAGGTATACCATGGGTAAATTGGAAAGTTTCTAGAAATCACTTATACTTCATAATGTTTCCTGTTAACTTGTTTAGCCAAATTATGTATGTTATGCTTTCCTTTACAACTTTATACAATCCTTAGTATATTATATGTCTAAAAACCAATGCCTCAGTGTTCATTTGAAAGGCAGCCAATTTCATCTGGTCCCAAAAACAAGAAATTCATAAAACCAATCCATTGGTTCTATGAATCCAAAGACTAATCCATTATATCAATAGTTTTCAAATTCTGGTGAAAATTGTTTATTTTTTAAACAAATAAATTATCTCCAGTAGCATCTGCAATTCTACAATTACAACATTGGGAAACTTTGGCTGCTCAAAAATGAAATTTACCTAATTGTCCACACTACTAGAAATGCAAAATCAACAGACACAATCAAATAATATAAATGCTGGAAAAATAAACCATTTCTAAAGTTGTATCTGAAATATAGGAAAGGAAATGTTTGTTGGGTTTATCTATTTTTAAGTTGAGTCTTCCTCTACAAAATTCAGTGCCAAGAGCAAAACTTACAAGAGCTACTGTAAAATAACAAACTTGTGTTTATAGTCTGCTATTAACTAGCAATCATACCGTGACAATTTTGGCAAAGTACAACAACACATTAATAACAAACCAGTATGAATATTCATAGGCCACCTCACTTGTTGCAGTTCCATACACCTAAGTGCTTGCTTTACAGAAAAAAATAAACCGTATAATTTCAACTACCATGACCATCATTACAAGACTGCAGCTGTTCCCTACATAAATGCTCACAACCATGTTTCAATTTGGCTAATCTTTTTTCCCATTGTTTTCAGTGGAAATAGAGTTGGCTCTCTCAGGAATAAAAACAGAAAACAAATTACAAATAAAATCAATTAAAAAAAGACCAAATTTTTCAAGTAAAATCAATTTAAAATATTTTTCAAATAAAATCAGTTAAGAAACATACCAAATTTGGCATTGCATTCCAGTTCCTGGATTTGACTCTGTTGTATCATCAAGTGACTTAAATTTCAGAGGCATCTAGCTTGCCTCTAGTCTTGGAAATTCAGTTCTAGGAACAGTTACGCCTATCTGACATGATAGAAAGAGGTTTTATTGAGTACTGTTACATCAATAAGCTGAGATAGTCATAAAATTCATCAAGAAAGAAGCAGATCTGAAAGCATCAAAATATAAGCATAAAGGAGAAAAATTATTTTAATAATAATGTGAAAAATATCTTCAGTGCCATTTTAATTAGTGTAAGTATATTTAATGAAGCTTATCAATACTTTCAAACAGCTGAGTAGCTTATCATTATTAATGTTCATTAAATATGCTTTAATAGTCACTTTGTGTGTATTTAATAGCATTGTCTAAATATAAAGAATTGAAGGAAGATAAGGCATAATATCCTCCCAACTATGCATATTAAGGCTATTGTACTACTGAGTTTGGGGTAACTTTAGGTTGTAAGAATATAGCTTGAGTATCATTTTAACATCACCAGAACCTTCCAATGGAGTCACAAGCCCAAATTCTGAGACTGGGGCATACTGTTTAATTATTCTCAATTTATAGGATAACTGTACTGAAATGCTGTGAGGTTGCAGGAATCTGGATGATATGGTGCTAAAGCATCATGTAGTTCCTATTGACATTTGGCTCTCTTCATCTGCTGAGAGCCATAGATAGCACTGCTGAGATATCTTGAAAGTACACGTAACAATTTTTCCTACTACTTGCTTGCTATTATCTAGTCTCTGCCTTCATTTCTATTTATCTTGAGGTAGTGTTGACTAGCCTGTGAATGCAAGGAGGTGTCAATAATGCTCCCTTGGATAGCACTATCCATGGATGAGAAGTTTTTGATTTTTTTTTCCAAACTTAAAGCTCTTGTCTGCTTTCTAGTCCTACAGTTTGATGTTATGCAAGCCTTTTTTGTCTTTAGCAGGGGTACAGGATTTTGGATATGCAAACAATGCATAGCTTCAGGGGCTTGATTCAAAGCCCATTGAAATCAATAGGAAACTGGATTAGACCCTGCATTTCTCTGATCCAAGCCAGACCCCCAACCCCTGTTCAGTGTGGGTTTTTTTAGGATTAGGTATGGAATGGGGCATAAGTATGGTTTAGCTAGCTCAGAGTCATGCCTGATATGACTATGTTGATGGAGGGGCAAGCGTAAATAACTGAAAGATGTCAGCAGTACCATATGACTGTCATTTTCCTAATTTGAAACCACATGCAATATGATTACTAACATAGTAGGGGCAGATCAAGATACTTATGAATGCATTCTCTAGAACAGGCATGAACCTATAAAAGAGTGAGTAATGGGCAGCTGAAACTTCATTTTAATTTCCAAATTAGAATGAATTATGTGGTGGGAATCCTTACCATGGCTTTTTCCCAATCAAACTATTTGGAATGGTGCAGAGAGACCCTAACAGCTCCATGTCCAGCAGAGAGAGGGTTCCTGTGGTGCTCCTGTCAATCACTTTGAAAGCCCTGGCATTCAAAGAAGAGTATGAGGTGGTGGTACAATAGAATTACACTGTAGTGTCAGACTCCACAAGGCAGATCCAGAAAGCTGCCATAACCTATGCCCCAAGGGCTGTCTAAATTAGTCGGGAGTTATGGAGCAGCTCAGAATCAGGACAGCACAAAGTTGGCTTTTTGGTCACTTCAGGTACCTATTAAGGCTGCTCCAACACGCTGCAATTATAGCACATCAGAGCAGACTCTTTCTGTTGGAGCATTGTAATTACCATGCTCCAGCAGCCATGTATCAGCATCCCCACACTTCAAAATGGTGGCTGGGGTGTTTTAACTAAGGCTCATTAGACAAACTTTAGTTAAAGCGCCTCTGCCATTTTGAAGTGCGGGAACACTGATACATGAGATGTTCTGGACACTTTAATTAGCTGAATGGCTCTTGGAGCCATTTTAATTAAAGTGCCCTTCCCCCGCTTTGCCCCTCCTCACCCCCCCCACACACTCCCGAAGCATGTTTATAAATGCCCTATAGCTCTAATTCCACCCCTGGTGTTGGTCTGTTTAAAATTAAATGCAGAATGAAGGGTCCTGCCTCTGGATTCTGTGTACTGCATCTGGGACTGTAGCTCAGGAGTCACACTTCCTCCCAAAGCACCAGTGTATACCATGCACATATGATGCACCTCATGGGAACATCCACACACCCAGGAGCATATGCTTGCAGCAGCAAAAACAGTAGTGGGTACTTTTTGCTGTTGCAAACACTTCTGCATAAGTGTTTTGAGGGGTGGGGGGGGAATGCCCTGCTTCAGGGAAACTGCCATTTCTCTGCTCTTCCTGGCTCCCAGCATGCTGAAGGAGCCAAGGCAGAACTAGAGGAGGGGAGACACTCTGACCAGCAGTCAGTTCTCCTGGGAGAACCGAGCCTCTGTGTCTGCCAACTCATGCTCCTGTGGTATACACTGTACTGCTTGTTTTTGCAGCATGTTTTTTTGCTACCTGGATTTCCCAATAGCAAATTTTGCCCCCATGCTGCAAATTTGTGGTCTGAGGTTTGCAGTGCCACAAACCGCATGTGCCTAAATGTCTGGATCCAGCCTATCTATCCATTAGAATAGTGCAGATGACTCTTGTATCAAAAATGATGCTTTGGAAAGATGAATTTTTGTAACCAACAATTCAGATAAGATTCCTATAATATTTTGCATCCTAACGGAATGCTGTGTGTTGAGGAGAGATTGTACTATACATGTTTGAAAGAAGCAGCTTACCAGTGCTTTATGTAGCTTCATTTATTTGTTTGTTTGTTTATTTTTTCTGTTTCTTTCTCAGAGTATGTGACATGCTGAAACATCAGATGAAGACAAATAATACCCAGCAAAATAAAACAAAGGTTAGTTGTGATTTTCAGTTTGGTGGCTTTTTTGTATGTTTTGGGTTTTTTGTTTTTCTGATATCTGGAGAGTAAAAGACTGATTCATAGCTCCTCTGCAATTGATTCATGGCTCTCTCTGGATAGCTGTAGTACAACCATCAAAATAATGTACTGACAAAAAGCTTGTAAATGACAAGTCTATTTTGTCTTTCTTGGAAAAAGAGTGACTGCATACATATAGCATGATGCTAATATCTGTGGAGTTTGCTTAAACAGTTCCACTAAAAATACCGTTTTTCCTAACCATGCAAGTAGGATTCCTAATCTCTCTTTAGAATTCTAAAACATTAAACACTTGCTCATTCAGTCCAGCTGAGCTATGAGGATATGTTATGAGCTAAGTTATGGGCATAAGTTATGAGGTATGAGGGCTGCAAAGGGGAAGACACAAAGGTGGATTCCTTCCATCCTTGCATTTCTGATCCTATGGCTGGCCAGGGACCAGTATGGCCCTGGCTGTATTCAGAGCAGCCTTGGGTGCACTAAAGTGGTTTCAACTGCATTGTGCACAAAGGAACCATTCTAACATCAGCAGATCTTCAGTTTACATAGATACCCTGGCTATAGCCCTTTTCTCCTTGAAATGTCCCTTTCATCAGAGGCCAGGACTGGGAATGATACAAAACTGTACAACCCAGGGGTGTTGCCTTCTCATAGCAGTCGTTTTTATAATGACCCCATCTATAAACTCACTAGGAGGGGCCAGAAGGGTTTGGGGGAGACCTTGTTTCCCCTAGCGCCCCCTAGGATAACAAGGAATAACGGCTACAAATTGTTAGAGAGTAGGTTTAGACTAGACATCTGAAGGCACTACTTCACAGTCAGGGCGGCTAGGATCTGGAACCAACTTCCAAGGGAAGTGGTGCTGGCTCCTATCCTGGGGGTCTTTAAGAAGCAGCTCGATGCCTACCTGGCTGGGGTCACTTGAGCCCAGTTTTCTTCCTGCCCAGGCAGGGGGTCAGACCTGAAGATCTACAAGGTCCCTTCCGACCCTACCTCTATGATTCTATGATAACACCATTTCAACAATAACAATCTAGGCTTAAATTTCTAACGGTTGAGTTAAAAAAAATCTTGTTTAGCTCTGTGTTAAATATCCATTTTGAAAATGTGCCATACCCAAAATGTTTTGTTAAATTCTGGTTCTGCTTAGCATTCCCTTGACTCACCCATTCTGAGTAAGTAGCTTTCTTTTTGTAATTTATATACTGAATGCTCTTTTCACATGGGGAAGATTGCAATACTGTGTAAATATACTGTCCTGAAAAGAGAGAGAGAGGGCAAGTGGGTAACAGAGCAGAAGAGCCACACAGAATGCCTGCATGGAACTACAGACAGTCTTCTTTTCCTAATATATAAATTAAGAATGTCATTGCATTATCAGTGAACTCCGTATGAACCCCTTTTAATTTTCTATTGTGCTCAATGAATGAAACTAAGAAATGTGGTGATTTTCTAGTGAAGATCTTGGAAACTATTGTATTTCTGGATTCATTTGTAGTCTGTTTGCATTGGGCAAGGTTGGGAGGGTATTTGACAATTTCACAAAGTAGCTTTCTTGAAGTATATTTTATAACCCAAGAAAATGAAATGTCTCTTCTATGATGTATGCATATATAATTGATTACCCTCTTTAATCCTGAGTCTGTTTTCAAGTCTAAAATTTACTTTCAATATCATGCCCATCTGTCTCCTTCAAGTAACTCAAGGAGACAAATTCTGAATAGGTTACTCATATCTATATTAATTCTAATTTGACCCATTAGATCCAAAGTTGAGGTGTTGGTGATCCTTAGTGAAACAGATCTTTGGATAGTTTAACCTCCAGGATCACTAACACGGCAATATTAAACCTTTGCTGTGATCCCATCTTCCTCTCATGAGGTATCAAAGCCATATCATATCCAAGCAGTGACAGAGCTTAGCTTCCTGAAATGGGAAGATCTTTCTGACATCACAGGTACTAGGGCTCTTTGCAGAATAATTGGAGCTCAATTGTGGTATAATTTAATACTGCCTCCACATCTTAATTGCCCTTTAGTTCTGTTTCCTTTAGCAATTAAATTCCTGCTATGATTGAACAATGTTTGACATTTAAGTCTCTGATCATTGCAGCCATTCATAAAAGAAGGGACAAATGTCCTTTTTTTATGGGGGAAAATATTTCTTTGCAAAGATAAGAGACAGGGAAAGATAAGAGTGACCCATGTATCAAATGGTAATATTTTCCTGTTCTTGAATGAAAAATGATCAAAGAATGTCTGATATTAAACCTAGATAGTTTAATTATTTTGTTAGCTATTTCATATATGTGAAACAGTTATTTAGTTTATTATATCATATGGGAGTAGTGTTCAGAACATTCACTGAATGGGATAGAAGCACATGCAAAGAAATTTCCCCTTTACCAGTTCTGTTTTAAAACCTCGGATACCCAGTTCCGAATCTGAATGTTTGGATTGGCGTTTGGGGGTAGAAACCATGCATTTAGGCATCTACTCAGTGATTCATGTTCTCAAATGCAAAATTATCTCCTTTCATCACTCCCAATATTTCTTCTTTCTATAACAGTTTATAAGTAAATGAGTGAAATACCTTATTCAGCATACTTCACAACTTTAACAGTGACATTTCAGAGATACATTCCCTTTCCTCAAGAGCATTAGATTGGTTAACTGAACTTAAACAGGACTTATAATTGTTGCTCCAAGTCAACCATACAAAAGAAAAAGAAGTGTACTTCACTAAACAGACAAATGATCAACATATATAGGAAAATGGATGTTAATTTCCTAACAACCCTCTCCCACACCAAAAAAAAAAAAAAAGATAAAATAAAATAAAATACAATACAGTTTCAAAGGCAAACAATGAAAAACACATGCATTTGTTTTCTGGCCAAAACAGAGTTTGAATACACCCATTTACTGTGTCCTGGCTTACTGAGCAATATACAGTTTTTACACAGGCATCTACATGTCCAGGTATTACAGTGCAGTAATGCTGTGTGTGAACTGCCTTGGGACTAAAGTTAGTCCCAGTTCAGTCCACACACACAGGGTGACTGTACAGTAAGGCAACTACACATGTCTTACTGTGCAGTAACTGCTTAGGCATAAATTTGTTGCCTGCATCATGCAGGCACGGCCAAGTCAGTGTAAATTGCTATAGTTACTGCACAGTACGGGTGCACACATGTAGGCATATGCCCATACTGTGCAGTGATTTACAGTTACTGCACAGTAACCTAAATTACTGTGCAGTAACTGTACACGTGTAGACATGCCCCTAGAGTATTCTAATAGGGTTTGGCAAATATAGATAGGAGATGCCTCTTACAGAGTCCCCAAACCTTATGCACATCTCTTCTGTTATGCTATACACCATTCACTACATTACACATATTTAAATATATCAAATGCAAACATCAGAATATATTTGAACAGAAGTTTACTCTTTACTTACCAAGCAAGAACTAAGTACATCTACCTTTCCCAATGGATGGCATTAGTGTAATGTAATATAGATTTCCCTGCGGTGTTTTGGGGGCACAAACTTTTGGATTGGGTACAAGGAATCCTGCCTGCAGGATAGGTGTGGGTGGAGCCATGTTTGAAACACCTGGATGGAGCCATGTTTGAAGGTTCAGGCTGGACAACAGGAGGCATTACTTTCCAGTTAGGGCTCCCAGGCTCTGGAATGGACTCCCAAGGAAGATGGTGCTCTCTTCTACCATGGGGATCTTCAAGAAGATCCTGGACAGATATTTGACTGGGGTGTTATGACCCCAGCACTCGTTCCTGCCCCAGGCAGGGGGTCAGACTTGATGATCTGTTTAGGTCCCTTCCAACCCTATGCACTATGAAACTATGAAACCTATAGCCGAGGCCAATTTCAGACTCGTTGTAGTCCAGAGCAGAGGTTAAAGTGTGCACCTCTCTGATTTATACTGATAATCTGTAGATATGATTCATATCCTGTTGACACTGCCTATGATCTGGGGCTCAGGGACTGCCCTCCTTGTTCACTTCTAAAGTGGGCTGTCTTGGATGTCTTTCCCACATATGGTAGCATATTGTACCTGGAATATATGTGGGCTTCCATATCATGGGAAGTATCATAATGTGTCTTGGATGGGGATCTTTGATTCTTTGTATATTTTATGGTCTGAAAATGTGGAGAGAGACTTAAATTTGATCCACATAATGTAAATTCCCCATTTTAGATTACTAGTATTAAAATGCTATGGATCCCAATTCTTATTTTTCCATCTGTGAATCCTAAGCCATCTTTTTAAGCAAGCAGACAAAAAACAGCTATAATAATAGTGAAAACAGGATTTGTGCAATACTGTCATATTCTTTTGCAAATAAAAAATGATGTCTTACAGAATAATCAGAAATATGTAAAATACTTATGACATTATCCTAAGTTTTTGCTGAGAAGAAATAACAGAGCAGATTGGAACAAATGGGTTTTGAAAGGAGGAAATTTGCAGGCTATTTTCAGAGACACTCACATTGATTTGAATAGAAATCAGCAGAGGACCCTCAAAGAAAGAAATATATTTAAACTATTCAATCTTCAAAGTCTAGAAATCTCTCGAGTAAATGCTTTATAATGCATGGTGTAGTGACAAGGCACATTTACATGGTCATTAACTGCTTCAGACAACTAGGTAAAAATGAAGAAGACAAAAAGAGGAGTCCATGTATATCCTGACTGGAAACAATCCCCTCTGAAGATTAAAAAGAAGGTTTTTCTATTGTCCTTCCTTTTGAACTAGTAATTTCTCAAGTACAATATTGTTTTTATATCAGTAGCTATGGAAACACACTGTCCACTTAATTATGCTTCACATTGCTCATAGCTGCCCAACACATCTCATGAAGTATTGTTTCTGGAAGTAGAATCATGTAGTGGCTATTTCTTAAATGGGGGGAGGGGGGGAGGGGTTGGGCCCGTTATAAAGAGCCCAAGATCTTAGAAGTTAATGTTGCAAAGGTTCCAATTACTTAAAGCCAAGGAGGAACTTAATTTTCAGTCAAGATCTTCTGTTTTTATTGTACTTCTATAATATAGGGTAAAGATTATGTGGTGACTTCATTTATATTTTAAAAACTGGAGATGAGTTATTGAATTAAACAAGAAAATGAAAAATATAACATAATCATTATAATAGCCTTCCTATTGTATATTTTGTTATTCAGGTTTTTTTAGATTCCCTAGTTTCCAGTTTTCACTGTTGCAGATTTTATATTGACTCTCTATAGCTGCATCATTTAAGATGTTAGGGGGAAACTGAAGATTGGGATAGGAAGGGTTTCCATAAACAAGCACTGCTTGGGGGCAGTTAGAACTTTAGAACTTAACTGGTCATTTCTACTCAAATTATCAGTAGTTAAATAGTTAACAAAGTTGACATTTAAACAATCATCTTTAGATTCCAGTGATATGACTGCCTTTCTTGTTGGCAACCAGCACCCACAGTGCTATTCTCAGAATATATTATTTTGCTTGAAAGCACATCAATGCCACTACGGAGGGCAGCAGCAAAAGAAGTGATAATATGGTCTTCTTACACAGGTTCTTGCTAATGAAATAGCAGAACATACAGGACCACTTGCTAACATTCTCCTTTGTGAATTTTATTCTGTCATTACCTTGACATTTTATAGACTGAGCTTTGGTATAGACTATTAACCTGTGTGGTGAGCTTGAGTGATGCGACTTCATTGTGGATACAGAATGCAGAAAGGTGTGAAAAATTGAAATGAAAAGGCTGTTCAGAATAAGTAGCTTACTGAGGTAGCTTTAAATTCGGTATTTGTGGAAGTGCAGTAGGTCAAACACCTATTATGTAGTGGGAACCAAGTAAAATTTTGTTTTCCATTTCATGAAATTTTCATCTGTCATCTAAAAATTTTAATCTGTCTAAAAATAAGGTGCAGTTTTCTAAAATCAAATTGAAAAAATATGTTGAAACAAAAGAAAACAAAAAGGCAAGCTTATAAGAAATGTAACACTTGCGGCCCTTGCTACTGACATGTTGGACTTTTGAATATGGAGATAAAATGAAACGAACACTGTCACTATAACTAGGTACTGACACTGGAAGCTGTGAATCTTGTAAAAAGAAACTATAATGTAGTATTTTAGGTTAAATAGGCCTTTTTATATATGGGTCAATCCAATTTCATTTTCTCCCCCCCCCCCCCCCCCCCCCCCCCCACAACTGTGCAGCCACTGACATAGCCCATACTCAGCTTAAAGTACCTTGGTTGTTCAGGTAACATGAAGAGTGTGCTTAGAACCTCTACTATTATACCATCCAATGTGTCATTCTGCAAAACTGATCCAGTCAAACCAACAAGCTATTTCATTCTCAGATTCTGAGTAAGAGCCAGTGTAATAGGCAATATACAACAGGTGATCTAGGTAGAGACCACCTCACATCAGGTGCAAACCATCCCAGCACATATTCCCTCAGTAGCTACTATAACCACTACTATACTATTATATATGTATCTAGGGAGAAATGTATGGTACAGTATGTAGGTACATATTAATTCTTGCCCCCAGCCAGAGTCTGCACAGGGATGGGGAGGGGGAAGTCCCTGAGGTGGGAGCTTTCTCTCCTGCTTTCTCTCCACTGTGCCCCAGCCTTGTCCCCTTGCCAGGCCCTCACTGTCAGCCTTGGGTGCCTTTCCCCCCCCACACAATACAGATCCCAGCTGGGAGGCCAGCGCAGGGCTCTATCCAGCCTTCCCCCACACAGGCACCTTCCCCCAGCTGACAGGCAAAGGACTGGCAAGGGGGCACGGCTGGGGCATTTACAGCCTGGCAAGACTGGGAAGTGTGCAGGAGCACCCCCCTTGGCCAGTGCAAGCATTTTCCTGCCTTGGCCAACCCATGAGTGAATGTGTATCCTGTCCAATAATGGTCCAATCTATGCATCTTAAAGAAAGCTGTGTAGATTGAATCGATTCTGCCTCAGGCTTTTTGACTGAGCTTTTTGTATTAAGCTTTTGTGAAAAGAAATTGATCATTTCCATTGCATTTATTTGAGAACTTTTCATTGTATTCTCATATAGATGGACTATGATCTTCTCTTTAGAATACTTGGAAAATGTTCCTATAATAGAAGTTTTATGGATGAGGTAAAGTGATGGAACAAGAGTTTTTTGGATTTTAATCCCAATCTAGACCTATTTTGTTTCCTGTGTTACCAAAAACTCCTGCAATGTCGGTTCTGATTAGGACCCTAATCTTCTAATCAGATCCATGCTGGTGGATCCTGGCACCAGTGGTAATCAAAACTGGGTGCCATGGGACCCCATCTAGTATAAGGGGCTAGCTGTGTGGATTTGATTACACTATTTTAATTGACTGATCACATCAAGTTTTAAAGGATGTGAATAGGTGATAAAATGCCTACCACAGCTGAAGCCAAAGGTACCTTGACATTTTTGGCCAGCCAAAGGATGCTGATAGCATATTTCACTAACTTGAGCAACATGTTTGTATACTTTATTTCCTTAGCCTGAAAAGAAAAATTTAAAATATTTAGGTCCTCAGTCAGTTTTGAAAATATAAGTACTGTATATTGGCTTTGCAGTTAGATCTAGCAACTGTCTAGCTTGAATCAGATACATGCCAAATACTTTTTGCTTTTTGTAATGTCAAGGTAACAATCTGAAACTACTTTTTTCTGCTATTCTTTTTCCCTCTTTTACTTATCATTGTATCCTTCAGTGGCACCTATTATCCATAAAACATCTTTGGATACAGTGTACTTCTCTGCCTCATTCTAATAAAAAGCCTTTTATAGACTAAATGCTTAGGTATAGCCTACAGTTGTCTACAGAACACAAACCAAATAGAGTTCAGTGATACAATGTTCAGTTGAGTGATACAATGTTCTGTAATTAACACACACCCAAATTATAGTTTTTCATGTCAAAAGCTTTACAGTTTTATCACCTCGAGCAATATCTTACAGCTGTCAAGAGTGATTTATGCAATAATGCCTTAAACTCTGAAACGAAGTCCTCAAAGGAAGAGCTGTCAAACATATTCCCTGCAAATAACTTAAGTAAAATAAAAAATTGATAGTCCACATAAACAAAATCTTACCTTCACACACCTCTATCACAGTTTCTACATCTAGATAACCAGTGGTGGAAAGGTAGTTGTGAAGCAGATAGTAAGGAATATGCTAACAGACTGTTAGGAACTCAGAATATAATTTATTAATTAAACAGCTGCTGATGCCCAATAGGCAAAATGCTACTTGTGGCTTTTGCATTTATCTACTTTAGGTTTGTTATTAATAAGGAAATCTTCATTAAAATGGAAGTTGGGGCCCAGTTGTAAAGCCTTCATTCTTGTAAACATTTCCAGTGATTTTTATGGAATTTCTCTCATTAGCCAGGGATACAAGTGTAGACTCTCTTTAGTTTTTTGAGTCAGTCTACTCCTACCAGTTCCTCAAAGTCATAATCTTTGTGGTGAGCTTGTAAGTGCCTGTTATGGAATGGGTTGTAAAGTGACAAGACTTTGTAAATACAGATATCATGTTTAAATATCTTTATTTACCAAGGGAACTTAAAGAAAATATTTGCCATTTCTGTAAAATTGTTTCTTATAAGAATACCTTTTGAAGTGTAACTAAGACTTTTAGCAACACATTTTTCAAAGGTGTTGAGTATCAGGGTCAATGAGAAAAATCTTCTCACCTACTGAACAGTGCTGTCATTCCCAAATCATGTAATCATGGTCCACTATCATGTACGTATAATATATGCTTTAGTCTAGAGTAGTGGTTCTCAACTTTTTTAGACTTGAGGAACCTGTGGAGAGACTCAAGGCCCCTCAGAAAATGCCAGCTCTAAGTTTTCACTCTTTTTTTGAACTACAGAAAAAAAATACAGCAGTCTTTCTGTTGCAAAGAACTCAGAAAGATCACAACTACGGATTTCAAGTTGAAGTCTCAGCTCTGGGTTTATCTTGTGAAACATGTTTTCAGACCTAACAGTGGTAACATTGTGAAGCACTGTAGCACTCTCAAAGGATGTCAAGGCACTCCAGAGTGCTGCAAAACCCTAGTTGAGAATCAGTGCTCTAGAGCAGGGGTGGGTAAAATAAGGCCTGCAGGTCAGATCCAGCTCGCTAGGCTATTCTGTTCAGCCCACGGGGACCCTAAACAATTTAGAAAATGTATATTGATCTGTTCCTGGCTGCCTGTCAAACATGAATGACACGTGCCCCCGGAGGCTGGGGGCATGGCAACCACCCACAGGTGGCGGTGGTGGTGGCAGTGGCGAGCGGGGAACTCCCACAGGCAGCCACACTGGTGTCGGTGGAGGGGAGGGTGGGGTGGCAAGCGCCAACCAGACACTGCTGGCGCCCCTTGTGCATCGCCAATACTGTCAAAGATGACAGTAACCAGGAGCAGTAGGACCCAGGGGAAGCCTGCAGGGCCCAGAAGGAAGGTTGGCCAGGCCTTGCCCCACCCCCAGCCCCCTCCCACCCCTGCCCCCTCAAGTGGAAGCTTCTGCCTGCTGCAGCTTTCACTGCTTCCCTGCCTGCCCACTGCCCCCGGCCCTGCTTCCCTGCCCCCCTCCACCACCATGTGCCCTCAGGCTGCATAAGCGGACCATGGAAGCATGGGGGCCCATGCTGGTACCCCAGGGCCAGGTATGGGAGTGTGTGTGTGGGCATGCACACATGCATGCACAATAAGGGAGGGGGAGAGAGAGACAGAGCAATGAAGGAGGGAGAGACTGTGTGTGCATGTGTATGTGTGCAGTGAAGGAGAGAGGGAGAGAGAGAGTTTCTATGTGTGTGTGTGTGTTTATAGGGTGAATCCGAGATGCACACCTCACCATACACATGCACCCACACCCCCCTCACGGTGCCTTATACACGGACCCCCACACCCACCCCAACTTACGTCTCTGGCACCCTGCCCCCACAAACACCATATCCACCCACACCCCACATATCCACATTTTCTAAACCCAGCACTCTTTCCTGCCTATGCAGGGGGTCGGACTCGATGATCTGTTGAGGTCCCTTCCGACTCTAACATCTATGAATCTATATCCATACACACACCCATGTGCTCCCTCACCCCATCCTCTCCATCCCCCCACATCTATCCACTCCCCCACAACACCCCCCTTACACACATACACCCTCCCCCACACCCCACATCCCTCCACAAACCTATACCCACCCCCAACCCCAATATGTAAGAGTCAGACTTCATTTTAAGCTATTGTGCAATCACCTCTACGTACACTACACAAACACATGTAAATCAGGAAAAAAATATTTTTTGAAATTAAATTAATGAATGTTGTAGATGTTCAATTTTTAGAACATAATTTCGTATTTTTCTGGTTCTGAGATGGCAAAACCCCTTGCTGAAAGGAGTATTTCTGGGGGCAAGGAGATGGACTTCTGGTGGCAAAGATCAGGGGCGAGGGGGCAGGACTTTCAGGCACAAGATGGCAACCAGTGGGCGGGACACCTGTCAAGGGGTGGGGCTATCCATGCAGACCTCAATAGCTTGCCAAAACTCAGTAAGTGGCCCTTTACCTGAAATAATTGCCCACCCATGCTCTAGAGGGTCTATTCTACACATAATGGTATGATTCATGTACCAGATGTAAGGAGCTATGTAATAGAATAACTTTTTATGTTTTGGGCCACTGCAGTTATTAATCCACTATTCCAGAGCTTACTTTACCATTCAGAATCCTTGTGTAGTTTAAGCAGTAAACATTTTTCTCCAAATCTATCTGGTATATAAATGTTTCACTCCTTCACCGCATGTGCAATATTTCCCCAAACTTGCACTGACTTGACATATATTATACAGTATCACTACGCATCATTTACAGATTTACAGATTTAAAGTAAAAAATCTTGCTAAAAATAGTAGATTTAATGTAAATGGATACTGGAAGATACTAGCTTACCAATGAAGTGTACAACTTGTGTGTCCTGCGCTAGAAGATTCTGGAATATTGGGCTTTACAATTGTAACACCTTATGTGTAAAATAACATTTTTTAGGGTAATCTTTGGAAGGCTGTAACATTGCACTAGCCATCTATTTCCTCTCCTTCTGATGTTTGCCTAAAGTACAACAGTTCAGTTGTTTATAAACACTACATGAACTATATAGTAGTAGTCACAGAATAATATTAAGTACATAAACATTCTACATTTTAATTTAATGAAACACCATTACTATTTTGGATTTTTTAACATTTTCACATTTTTCTTACAGAGAAGAGTTGCAGGTAAGATGGAAGGAATACAAAACAGTATATAGGCATAATAAATAAATATACAATGAAGTCATTATAAATGTATGCTTTCCTGTGTTCTAGGTTGCAGCCATATGTTCAATTTAAGGCATGATACAAACAAGCCACAGGTTATTTCACATTATATAATAATATACAATAAAAATATATGATGTGGAATAACTTTGTGGCTCATTTACTGCATTATCATACTTTAAATTGAGTGCACATATGACTGAGTTACTATTTATAGCACGATTAACTGGTTAATTGCATTTTCAATGTAACGCGTGTTGGGGGCACTATGGATAGCCCAATCCAACTTTTTCCTGCATCCAAACTTTGGACTGAAGTTAGTGGATGTTGGAGATTCATATCTTAGGAATAGAGGATTAGGCCCAAAATAATTATTGTATGCATCACAAGAAGGTCCAGAGAGATGCTCCTTCCCCTCTATGCAGCACTGGTCAGGCCACAGTTGGAGTAGTGCATCCAGTTCTGAGCGCCACACTTCAGGAGGGATGTGGACAGCACTGAGAGGGTCCAAAGGAGGGCCACTTGCATGGTTAGGGGGCAGCAGGCCAGGCCCTATCAAGATAGACTAAAGGGCCTGAATCTATTCAGCCTCCACAAGAAAAGACTGAGAGGGGATCTGGTGGCCATCTATAAACTCACCAGGGGGGATCAGCGGAAAATAGGTGAGCCTCTGTTCCTCTGGGCACCACCTGGGATAAAAAGGAATAATGGCCACAAATTGATTGACAGCAGGTTCAGGCTTGATATTAGGAGGCATTCCTGTACAGTTAGGGCTGCCATGCTCTGGAATGGGCTCCCAAGGGATGTGGTTCTCTCCCCTACCTTGGGGGGTCTTCAAGAGGAGGTTGGATAGATATCTGGCTGGGGTATTATAATCCCAGCACTCTGTCCTGCCCAGGGCAGGGGGTCAGACTTGATGATCTGTTTAGGTCCCTTCCGAACCTAGAAACTATGAAACTATAAAGTATGGAGCACATACTGCCATCATTTTTAAGAAGTCTCCACTGAAATCAATTGGAACAGCACCATCCATTTTCAAAAGGACAGATCCTTTTGGGGTGAGTAGTATTCTTACCCATATGAGTATAAATTCTAAGTTCCGCAAGACTATTGTAAAAGTAAAGCTAGCCTTATGTCCAAGGGTTTGCATTAACATACCCTAAAATTATCATAATATGCACTTAAATTATATGTTCCAAATGGAAAATAAATTATAGAAGGTATAACAAAATAAAATAAACATTTACTTTGGTGATGACATGCTTTTATGTCTTATTATAAGTAACACTGAATCATTCTGAATATCAGAAATATTTTTAAAAGACATCTAACAAATAAAGAGCAATACCATTCCCCACCTCCATTATTTCTGAAAACTGAAAAAAAGGAAAATTGGAAGCGATTGGATACTGAAGCCTACACTTCAAGCTGTTGTCTGTAAGTTAGTGAGGTTGGGCTGTATTTGCACTGTTCTTTTTATTTCACATGCAAGTTACCACATGCAGATTAGAAATATATGCAAAGATATGCAGGGAGAGATCATCAAGAAAATTAGTGGAGTAAAGCAGGTCTTCACCAGCTGTGATTCTCAACCAAGATCTTAACTTCTGCATAGCAAAGCAGCATTCTGGTTTTGGTTCAGGACTATCCCTAGAACATAAGGATTCTAACGGGTAAGATTTTATCCTTAAAATATTACTAGTAAAGAGAGAACTCCTGACCCATTCCCCCCACCCCTCTTTCACTGACATAAATATAAGAATGATTTTTGGTGTCATTCTAGAATAATAGAATAACCTAGAACAGAATTTGACTCTTTGACTTTAAACCTGGAAAGCCTCTGTTATTGCAATTCTGAAACTAATGCAAATTGCACACTGGCTTTTTTCCAAAAGTAAATTAAGCTCAACATTTGAATATAAGTTTCATTTGTTTTCTCTGAATCTATACAGATTTCTCTGAATCTGTATACAAATATATGCATCATTCAGACTGGTTTGAAGATAGACATTCTTTTCAATAACAGAGTAATAAAAATTTACTTAACTATAAATCATAAGCATTTAGTTTTTCTGATACTCCCATCTAGCAATATTGTTTTCAGAAAACATAGACATATATTCATTTTATACTTTTAGCCACACACTAAAACAGCTCTGCAATTATGTTTTCCCCTACCAAATGCCAGTAATAATGCAAAATGATTCTATATAGTCAATGATTCTATATGCCAGTAATAATAGCAAAATGATACTATATGCTTTTTCTTGGGAAGGCAAAAAAATTGAAATCTCTTATTTTGCTGGTACCCAAAATCTTCCCTTTATGATGAAGTTATCCTAACATAAGCCCTTTTGATTCAAAGATAGATTGTCAGAATTTGCAGCAGCTCAGCTAGGAAAAAAGTCTGGTCCTTTTTAGGTCAATATTTTCATAATAAAGTTTCTAACAGTAGCAGAATTTTCCCCTTGTTAACTCAATATCTACCCAGTAAAATATCCCACTTAACTGAGACACTCCTCTGGATGAATAAAGGTAACAGCGTCTAGCCCTCTAGAATTCCCACGTGGTTGCTAACTTTCACAATATAGAATGATCCATGAAAAGTAAGAACGGGCCCATGTCTCCTGTCACTTACATGAGTTTTACATTACTGTAATTCTTTTGACTTTATGGAATTAGAGATTTCCTCCTGATTTATGCTGGTGGAAGTGAAAGGAGAATTTGGTCCATTATATTTTGCACAGTGATCATATACATGACAATTTTACCAATTTCCAAGTATATAAAGGTATATGTGGTAAAAACACAACTTTGGCACAAACTCTCAGCTGATGTAAATCAATGTATTTCCAACAAAGTCAGCAGAATCACACTAGTTTACATCAGCTAAGGATCTGGCTTATACTGCCCAACAGATTTCTTTAGAAATCTATTTACAAGCCACGTGGACACTGAGACACATTAAATATCTTGTAAATGGAGAGACTTTACCATTTTTGTGATAATAAGTAACTTCCACTTTCCTCTCCTCTGACCCCAGCAGTGCCTGGGCAATTTGGGCAATATGATGCCGCTTGGTTTCTGGCCCATGAAGAAAATCGCAGGTGCAGGGCTTTTGCATGACATCTGGTCTGGAGAATCCAGTCATCTCACAAAACCCATCATTGCAGTAGATGATAGCACAGTTCTGCACTCTAGCATTAGCGATGATGAAGTTTTTATCTGCAATAAAACAAAGTGATGCATTTTTAGTACTTTTTCAACATTTCATAAAGTGTTCATTGCATGGATAGATGCTAAACAACCTCTTTTTAATGTGATTCTCTGATGTAGAGAAGATATTTAATATAGCTGATTACAGATATCAAAAGATATTTAATATAGTTAACTTGACCCAGATCAAATAAAGAAAGTTCAATAAATTTACCATACATTATACATGAAGCTAGTGGGCTTTTAAGAAAATAAAGACCAATCTTCTCAGTCCTTTTACAAAGATCTTGTTGATTGCAAAAGTTGTAATACTTTTTTTCAGGTTCACTGATATGTAGACTGTAGGTTCAATTCTCCAAGTGCTTTCATATGCAAAATTATCACCAAAAAGATTGTAGAAGTTTTGCCTGCGTAAGGACTCGCTAAGGTCAAGTCTAAAGGGCTCTGTCCTGTACTACCAAAAGCAATGGAATTTTTTCCATTGACCTGAATGTGAGAAGGACGAGGCCCATAACCTGTTTCACTGAAACTGCTGAGAAGATGTAACATGAGAGACAGGTTTTTTATAGTGTGCTATAATCTATACTTATTGAAAGAATTGGAAGTTATGGTATTGCATAATTTCAAGAATATATTTCAAGCAAATATTTGGAGAAGCCAAAGAGTATAAGATCATCTTGGGCAAAATTTGGGTCTTAATTTACTCTCACCTGAGGAAAGAATTTTGAAGTTGCATTAAAACGATTATTTGCCTTGTTTCTTGTTTGTGTTTGTGAAACACACTGCTCCCTTCTTAAATATGAACCTTGTTCAGTCTTGTTATTGCAATGGACTAAATCTTCCTTCCCTGGTCTACATTCCCTTATTCCAGTTAAATTAATTAGGGTTTTATCATATGAATAAAGTGAGCAGTGTCTGACCATGTTAGTGATGTAATTTTAAGAATTAATATTCCCACACACTAAAACATTTATGGAAAAGAACATGTATTTTATACACAACATGGTATACCTTTATTGTCTTTGGATTACATTTGAATTTCCACAAGTATTTATTAAAATTATTTCACTGGATAGCTGATTATTCATCAGCTTTATTCTCTTCAATGCAATGCAACACCCTGAATTTGTACCACTTCATTTACTTGAGTAGTTGAAATAATCCTGTTGACTTCAACATGTATGCAAACAAGGGTTTTAGCATCTGGCTTTTATTTCATGCACAAGTTAAATGACTATTAAATTGGCAGTAGATATAGAGCTGCAGTAAAAAAAACATTGCCTAAGTACCTAAACTGAAGTTAAGGGATGATTGTAGTGGACTGAAAAAGATGCTATAAAGACAGAACGATCTGAAGGTGCTAAAAATACTTATATTAATGCACGTGTCAAACATGCTTTTTCTACTCCAGTACTTTTTTTGCCAGTCTTTTCAGTTGGAAGCATTCTACACTGTCTCCTCATTATTACTGCCAGGCAATAACAAGAGTTCAAGCAAAGAAAAGTACCAAAAAAAAACCCCCTTCAGTCTCCTTGACAGGTAGGAAACTACTGCATTGGGAAGGCTCCCTTTGACTAGATTAGCCACCTACCCACAACATCTTGCTTAGGGATGCCTTTGGCTTGGATATTTTAAGCATTCTTTAAAACACACGCACACGTGCAAAGAAAGAGAAAAGCCCCCCTGACAACCAGCTGAAGAATTCAGGGGTGAGGACAAGTTCAGGAGAGCGCTTGTCCCTTTAACAATTCCTCTGCTTAGGATTTCTCTCTTGAATCACAGCCTGGCTGTCCTGATTTATCACAAAGACCATCCAGTCCGCTGTTTGCCTTCCATGCTGAGCAGCAGCAACAGCAAAAAACCCCGCTGCCCCTGCGCTGCCTTTCTGGGCCCTCGGAGCAGTTTGCACTAGGGCAGCAGTTGGGAGGCAGGACGGAGACACACTCCGCCGCCCCTAGGATGGGGGGGGCGGGGGGCCACCAGTCTTGGAAGCCCAAATCCTGCCAGCAAAGCGCTGGATTTCTTCCCTCCGGGGTTTTCCTTCCAGCCCTACAAACTTAACCCCGCGCGGGGCTGCCCCAGCAGAGCCGAGCAGCGAGGCGAGGAACTCACTTTGCCCTTCGAACTTGCGGATGATGGTGCCCAGGAAGGTGTTCTGCGGGGCCACATGCCCGCGGCGAACAGGCATGTTGGTCCGGTCTGGCTCTGCGGCTCCCGGCGCACGAGGCTGCTCCAGCGCTCGCCTACGCGGCTCCGGGCGCGGCTACCCCGCTCCCGCTCCCGCTCCGCCCCGCCCCGCCGCAGCCATCCCCGCGCCTCCCTCCGCAGCACTCGGGGCGCGGGGCGGGGCAAGCGCGGGGCGCCCAGCCTCGCCCGCTGCCCCGCGCCAATGGCCGCGAGGAGGCGCGGCGCCGGGCTCGGCAGCTCGGCTCACTCCCGCGCGGCGTCGCGGCAACCGCGTCTGTCCCCTGCTGCGGGGCGGGGATGGGCGAGGCGGGGCGGAGCCGCCCCCCGAAAGAGCAGCTGCGAGCGGGGCGAGGGCGAGGGCTGGGCAGGAGGGAGTGAAGGAAGGAAGGAAGGCGGCGCTGCGGGAGCGCAAACTTCTCTCGCCTCGTGTCCCGGAGGCGGCAGCTTGCAGGGGGGCTGGTAGGCTCCGCTGCCCCGAGCCCGCGGTGAGGGAGGGGAAGGGCCCCCGCAGCCCGGAGGGGGGGAGCGGCCCGTGCCGCAGCCCCTGGGGCCGGGGCAGCGGCGGTCGCAGCGGGCGGGTCGCCCGCCCTGCGCGGAGCTGTCCGTGGTGCTGCCGCCGCCCAGCTGCTCCCGGCGGGGCTCCGACTCCATCGCGCTCCTCGCGCGCGCCCGCCGCCGCCGCCTCGGCCCACAGCAGCACCTCCCGGGGAGCCCAGGGGAAGGGACGGCTAGCTGCGGGTTGTAATCAAGGCATGGCTGGCACCTGGTGCCAAAGAGGAGCTGAAGGCAGCCGCACGGTACTGAAAGGGGCAGTGGCAAGAAGCAGGAAGGGCCCCTGACAAAGTCCGGGGCGGGTGGTGGCGGGGAGGTACCTGCAAACCCTTCTCTGCCGTGAGCATACTAACCGCAGGGTGCCCACCCTGCCTCCCACCTGCTCTTCAGCAGCACGAGCACGTGTTTCCTCGCTCCCCAAGACTTTTCTCAAGGGGGAGCTTTTATTATTTTTTGTCACTGCATCATCCTCTAGACAGGTCTCATCCTGTCAGGTATCTGGATATAAATCTGGAATAAGTCCCTGGGACCTCAGTAGTGTCACTTCATCATTATAGGGCACAATGAAGGGGAGAATCTGGCATTTATAGTTCTTTTTTTAACCTAGTTTATTTGCCAGGCTGTATGCTAATTGGCAGGAATAGCCTTCAGCTGCCACATGCCTGTGCCATCCACCTGCATAATCAGTCTTAGTAAATGTATGATCATGGGGCATTTTATAGATAGCACTTGATGGAAAAAGAACTGAAGACTTGAAGCATCCTGCTTCTAAATTATCCCCTTAATTGTTTTTATGCATTACTTATTCACAGAGGCAAATGTCTCAATCTAAATTCAGATGCATGGGTAAGGGAAATAGTAATTACACAGGGCCAATTTGTATAATTTGGAGAAATATGACACTTTTGTGGCCTTCTGACCAGCACAAGAGCTGTGGAATTTATATGTTGTTTTCATTTGCTTTTAGTGTATTTTACATTGGCTAATGAGGCTGAAAACTGATTTTGTTTGTCACCACTTGTTACAAGTGGTCATCCTGAACAAAGAAGAGTCATATACTGCCCCAAATGGGCATGCAAAGTTCTCACTGACATCAGGAGATGTATGAACAGAATGAGAGCAGCAGGCTGAATTTATTTTAATGTTTTACACGATGCCTCTCACCTTAGCATCTAGTTAGACTTTAACCACACTCCCATTTTGCTTCAAGAAATGGTTCCTCTGTGTTTCCTTATCAGCAATAGAAAATAACTTCTTTAATAAATATGAATGATGATGAACCAAATACAGTCTCCTGAGTTTCCAAGGCATTAACTGGCTTAGCAGGCATTGTAAATCCCATTTATACTAATAAATAATATACGGCACAAAGCTCCAGAGCTCAGCACAGGTACAGGTCTAGTAACAGAAGATTGTAACTTTAAATCCCAATATAGTCCAGTGTTTTAATTTTCAATTCATGGAATGTTTTATATATGTGGTTGCCAGTGCTAACAGGAGATTGGACATTATGACCCCTCAGGTCCTTTCCTATCCTAAATTTCTGTGTTAGTGTGTGAGTGTGTGTGTGTGTGTGTGTGTGTGTGTGTGTGTGTGTGTCCAGAGCAAATATATGAATCTTCTTCCTCTGGTAATGCAGTCTATTAGGTTTAGGAATACTGAAATTTCAGCTGGGTATTGATTATTCTGTTTTCTTTTCATTGAATATAGAAGTAACAGTCTTACTTTTGCAGTACCTGATCAAGATAGATATCTTAAGTAAAGCAAATTGACTGCTACCCAATATAAGAAAGATTGAAGAAGTGCTTGTTGACAGGGAAAGAGCCAAGAAGGAAGTTTTGGAAGTGTTGACTGCATGCTTGCCTGTCATCACACCGATTCATACTCTCATCACAGTCGTATGGATTTTCCTAGTGGCCCGTCATGCTTTTCATTTTCTGCATCTGGCCAATAGTAAGAAGAGCAGGAAAGGAAAACATATTCCAAAAGTCAACAACTCAGATCCAGTACCATAAAATAATTTACATTTGAACTGTAAAGTTAAATGCACAATACTTTTGAAGTGAATAACATAAATACAGTGGCAAAAGTTGAGTTCACTATAAATATTCCCTATCTAGTCTACCTAATGTAAAAGGCATTACAGCTAGGGGAGTTTATACATTAAAAGAATTGTACAAAAGCTCTGTAAGAAACCAGAATAGATATAAATGGAGCTTCTCTCCTGAGCATAGATCCACTTAGCACAGGTTGGAAGACAGGGGAAGTCATCAGGGAGCTAGTTTGGCTCCCTGATTCTTTGTCTTGTTTGGCACCAGCCCTGGCCACAGCACAGACTGGAACAGCTTAGGAGCTATTTTAACCTACACCAGCAGAGGTTCCCAAGTGAACATCTGCGGTCTCCACAGGGAAATTATAGAGAGCATTTCCTAGTCCCAGGCATTGCAGCTGATTTTGAAGAGGAATTGCAACTTCTTCATTGGCATTTCAGTTATTTAATTTCAGAATCTCTCCAAAATATGTAGAGGAATATGCTCTTGGTAAATTGTTGCAATTCAGTTCAGCTGTTTATTTCAACACCTTGTTGTCTGATAAATCCATCTCTGACAGTGCCTTCTGTTCCTTATTTTAAAATGGTAATTTTGGCTAAGTGTCTAATCATCACACATTGTGTGGAAGATTGATACAAAGAAGTCAGTTTTACAATACTATCTTTATTTCTCCTTCATTGCTCCTTCTATAAGTCCAGTAAACTGATAGATAGTTCAGTAGTTTCACCTACTTTCACAGAAGTCCTACTTATGGTAAAAGAATCACCAGTTGTTCATTATTACTTTTCAAATGACTTATAACTTCCATTTTATGATTGACTGGATTCTACAATCCTCACTTATGCAAATATTCCTTTTCAAGTACATTTTGGTAAAAATGTAGAATCAGCATTTTTGTTTTGTTTTATATGCTTCATTTCAGAAGAGTTTCAGTTTTTACAAGAACTGGTGGGGGGGGGGGGGGCTTGAATAATCACCTGTGCCTTGCCATTTAACCAAAATGGTTCTTTTATCTTTTTGTTTTCTACTTTGAATAAGGAGAAGCATTTCTTCTGGAGCCCTATGGTGATATCTTGAGACTTTTGTCATTGACTTCAATGATATCAGGATGACCTTCTAATGGATTACATCCTAGGGTGCGTCCAGACAAGCATGGACGTGTAGTATGTGGTGCTGCAAATCTGTCTACAGTGCCATACTCCACACATGCAGGTGTTTCCTGCACTGGTACTTTGCAGTGTGGGTTTGGCTTTTTTTTGACCCCAGAAGGCCCCCAGAACTGCTGGTAAGGCTGCTGGAGCCAGCACAGTTGCTGACCCCAGCCTCCCCTACCCCACCTGGGGTAATCTGCCATATGCTAGAGCACACATGGCACAGGCGTTTTCTGGGAACAAGTATCAGCGGTACAATATTTCCACTTGTCTGGATGCACCCCTAGAGTGTAATGCTGAAATAGCTGGCATTTTTACCCTAGGGATTTTAGTTTCTTAATATATGCCTACTTTAAAAAAAAAAAAAAAAAAAGTAGAACTTTCTCTCTCTGCTTTCCCTTATGAAATTTCAGGTTACACCCGTAGATTTGGGTATAATCCTTCACAAGGGAATGCTGAACATAATTACATTATGCTTACTGTTATTTGCATTTCACCTTCCTGAATGAATTCCTCTCTGTTTATCCAGCCTGCTGATGTAGTTGGGATTGCAGGGATTGCAGATATAACCTAGTACTGTCTGCATACATGTCTCATTAATATTCTTAAATTATAATGACTCAGTGGAAGAAAAACCTCCAAAATTATAACAAAATTGATTAAGCATTCTATATTGAAAAGGGATAAAAATATTGATGCATGTGTTTAAAATACATTAAAAATATCTAGTTGGTATTTGTATGTATTGAAAAGCCTCTTGTATTAGTAAATGTATCAATCCATGCATATCCAATTTGGTTTCTGTTACATTTTAAAATATACTTTATATATAATTTTGGCTGTGGCATCTTAACTTAATGCCAAGAATGATTAATTATAAATGAAAAGGCTGTAATTACTTAACTTCTGTGTATTCATTCTCCTTGACTAAAAAAATGCATGTAATTATCACATGGTAGAAAAGTTAAATGCAAGCCAGTATAACTTTCTCTGGAGAGGCTCATCCAAGAATTAAAATATATTTTTCTACAGTATGTCAAAATACATGATTTTTGCTGATTTGGTACGTTAGGAAAACTAGAGATCTGAAAGAAGTTTTGAAGTTCATTAGTCAGCAGGAGTTGGAATTATTGCTTAGGCAGTCTGCATAGGTTTAGAAACAAAATTTTAAAAGGGATACAAGCATATTATTATAGCTCATCCAGTCTATCCCCTGGTGAAGACTCATTCCCTTCAGTATATTTGCCTCTGTATTATTCAGTTCTGTTTTAAATTCTACCACTCCCTTCGAGGCATTTTATCTGTCTCCTAAATCTTGCCAGAAGATTTCGCTCTTTCATATTAAGCCATTGATCTCTCTTGATCATTTTGGTTTGTTGGGTTCTCCAGAAGGAGTTTTGCTTCTTTTTGATATTTATATTTTAGATGTTATATATATTCTTTAGATACTGTCATAAACCTACAATATTTTGAGGCGTTCATGGAATGTCATAATAAATGTTTTCTTGAGTATGGTCTACTGAACTGGCATGCGTAGTCTCTACATATTGGTACTGTCAAGCTGTATTTAGCCTTATTATTATATCTGTCTGAGTTGTATTGGACATGCATGTAATGTTTATGTTTCAGCAGGCAAGGTTCTTTGGGTAGATGTGATATCTTTTACTAGACCAACTGAGTAGTTGGAAAAAAGTTTTTGCAAGGTTTCAGGTGCAATCACCCTTCTTCAGGCATAGGAAGTCTCTGCTTTTGAAACTTCCTATGCCTGAAGAAGAGTGATTGCACCTAAAGCTTGCAAAAACTTTTTTCCAACTACACAGTTGGTCTAATAAAAGATATCACATGTACCCAAAGAATCTTGCCTGCTCATGTTTTTAGATCAACATGGCTACAACCAAAAACCCAGCATGTTTATGTTTAATATTTTGGCCAAGACTATCCAGTGGTGCAGTAACTTAAGTGTTCCTCAGCTGTTCACACTTGAGAAACACAGTCATTGAGAATTAGCATCTGACATGGGTATGTTTCATTGCCAGTCAAACAGACCTTTGTCTGAGGCACTTGAACCAGGCCCTTCCAGTCCATGACAAAGTTATATTGTAAAAGAAGAGGCCTGTAGTGAGAACAACACCTGTCCATTCAAGCTTTTCAGGGCAGGGCAGTTCTCAAAAATGGGAAAATTAAGTGAGAGACACTATCCTTGGGAAGGATGTAAATATTCTCCTGGTCAGAATTAGATCAGGAAAGACTTCTAGTCTGGTAAGAAAATATCTTGGGGAACAAGAAGTTATATGTATAATATGAATTACCCAATAATCCAGTCAATGATGTGTGTAAATAGCCAGATAAAAAAATATACTTGCTATAAGATCAAATGTTTGTCTTTAGTTTTTTTTCCTGGCTGACAGGAGCTTCTGCAAGAGGCCCTGACAGGAAGGTCAGAGACAGCAGGTGCTTTCTAACCTACTGATCTGAGTAGGATCTGCATTCTTAGGTTTAATATGCAAGGTAATCTTATTATTCTGATTTTTTTATGTGTTTATTCTTATATCTCTCTGTATATCAGCCTGTAGTTACTGATATCTTATGTTTGTGTTTTTATAATAAATCTTTTTGTCATCTTTTATAATTTACTGTTTCATAGATTCTTAGATGCATAGATGCTAGGGTCAGAAGGGACCTCAACAGATCATTGAGTCCGAACCCCTGCCTGGGCAGGAAAGAGAGCTGGGGTCAGATGACCCCAGCCAAGTGCCTATCCAGCCTTCTCTTAAAGACCCTCAAGGTAGGGGAACGCACCACCTCCCTTGGAAGCCCATGCCAAATTTTGGCTACCCTTACCGTGAAGAAATTTTTCCTGATGTCTAGCCTAAATCTGCTCTCTGTCAGTTTGTGACCATTGTTCCTCGTCACCCCAAGAAGCTCCCTGGTGAACAAAGCATCTCCAATACCTTGCTGTGCACCCCTAATGAATTTGTAGGTGGTCACAAGATCACCTCTCGGCCTTCTCTTGTGGATGCTGAAGAGGTCCAGGTCCCTTAGTCTCTCCTCATAGGGTTTGGCCTGTAAACATTTAACCATATGAGTGGCCCTCCTCTGGACCCTCTTGAGGTTATCCACATCCTTCTTAAAGTACAGCACCCAAAACCAGATGCAGTACTCCAACTGTGGTCTGGCCAATGCCGCATAGAGGGAATCATCTTATGACCTGGTCATAAAATGAAACCAGATTCATCAGGCATAATTTACCTGCTATGAATCCATGCTGGTTGCCCTGCTGCATTATTTTTGTTAGCAGTGGTAAAGGTGATTTCAGAACGTTTGACCATATAGTTAGTCCTCTTCCAAGGAAGTGGAGGGTGGAGAAGGGGGATGCTATCATTTCTGAGCACATGACCAGACAATGGTTTGATTCTTCTTGCTGGCAAAATCACCTCTGCTAAGAACTGGGAAGACTTGGGTGAGTTGGGTAAAGTTGCAGCACCATTGGTCAGGGAGGATCTTTGGAGCATCTCAGTCTGTTCTCAGTGGTCAGGCAGCAGATAGCAGAGGGAAGATGTGAGAATACTCCAGGAGCGTGTGACCAAAGGTGCATGTGACCAAATCCAGAGTCAGGGTGTGTCATAGATACTTCCTTAGTATTTATCAATTAGTAGCAGTTCAAACATCTCATTGGTGACCGCTTTGGGCCAATTAGGAGTGGCAGCAACAACTTTCAGATAGAGCTGTGTTTCTTAAAGATTTTTCTGGTCAGCTCCCATTGTAACTCCAGTAACGGTTATCTGTCAAATATCCAAACAATGTAGTGATGATACAGCAAGGCCATTAAAAATATTCCATTAATTTATTATTTCCTCAGAAAGATTGGTTTCAACAGCATATAAATGAACTACCTTGCTCCTTGTGTTTGCCGGTTATTATTTAGGCACCAAGAAAAAATAAACCTCATACTTGAAGTAGAAGTTGTTCAGATTTATGTTGTTTTTTATTTTTATAGTCTGGAACTATTGCTGTGCCATTGCAGGACATTTTTGTATAACAGTTGTGGAAACTGGCTGGAAAAATTCCACTGAAACACTCTTTTACCACAATTTGCCAGTTTGGTGAAACTGCAGCATCTCAGTCAGATAATTCAATTTTGCAAGTAGAAGCTTTCCACTGGAAATCTGCCTGAGTTCTTGCTAACCCACTTGCACGGTTGTTTACACAGCCCAGACCTCCAAGGTCCATCTCCCATTTACCTGTCTAACCCAGGGACCCCAGGGTTTTCACTGTTTGAATATCTGGGGCCATCTATCAAGATTCTTCCATGCCCTTTCGCAGAAAAAATAGTACTATGTAATCTTCATTCCTAATCTGAACAACATTCAAGGTAGAAACATCAGAATCTGATATAAAATGAAATTCACCTTTTCTGATCAGTTCTAAATTAGTGGGACATTTTCATAATTTAAAACAAGTCAAGGGGCATGAATTAGTATTTCAACTATTTTTTAGGCTCTGGCCAACTGAATTTCTGTGCTCTCCTCAATGGACTTTCCATAGCCCACCTCAGTACCACACACTAGAGGAACCAGAATTCTTCTTTTCAGTTCTTCGGTCATGCAGCAAGCTGCTAGCGAGGTACCAATGAACAGTTGTAGCAGACAGGATATTAGCTGCTATGGGTGCAGGCAAAAGGAGAATTTTCACCTGATCTGGCCATAGGAAGTGGTCTATAACTGTGACCAAACACAAATGCATGGCTACAGACCACTTCAAAAATGGCCAAGCAGGTGACAATCTGAACTCTCATTACATGAGGGGTTAGATGAAGATATTTCAAAATGGAGTGTCTTCTATAACTTCTGTCTGCACTGCCTCCCTTCCCTGCCTTGAGCTGTTTTCAGAATGGGAGGGGGGAAAGGGAATGGAGGGGGTTTGGTCTGGGGTTTTTTTTAGCCTCCACCAGATAGTGGGGTGGGTGTATTAGAGCCCCCCCTTATGTAGGGGGGGGGTCCAATTCACCCACCCCACCCTCCAGCACTGGCTGGGGAACCCCTAGAACGAGCTCTCTCTCTTCCCTTTCCCCCCGCCATTCTGAAACAGGGACAGGCTGGGAGAGAGGAGGGGCCATTACTAGGGGAAATTGGCAGCAGGCTGGCAGCCAGCAGCTAGATTCCCCTCCCCATTGGAACCAACAGTGACCTTCTGTTTGGTTGGGGGATCATTATAACTCAGAACACTTCCTGCAAAGTGTTCTCAGTTACAGTGGGGAGCTGCACTTCTGTCTGAGCCCCTAGTGTCTCTGGTTCACTACAAGGCTGTTTCTGAAACTGCACAGGAAACAATGGGAAGCAATTAGGGAAGAGGTTATGCCTGCCTCAGCTCTGTAGCAATAGGCTTGACCCATTTTCAATTAATAAGCAAAAAGCAGTTTCTTAAGGAAGGGGAGGTCACAAGTAACAATATAGAGCTTTAAGTGTTACAAGTGGTCCTGTCTTACAGTATAATCTCAAATGGCTTCTCTGCTTGTAAAGTTTCCTAGGAATAAGAAGTAGGTGCTACAGCATGAGAGAGAGCTCTACAGTGTTCTAAAGATCTTGTAGGTGTCACTTACAGAAAGCAATGATCCCTTTCAAAAAAACCCAACATGTCATACCTTTCAAAGACATTGACCCAGAGGTTGGGAATCTTTAGTATAGCATAATTGAATCAAGTATAGCATAATTGAACCAAAATAATATTAAATAATAGACCTTTTTAGTATTATTGGCCACTGGTTGTGAAGTTGGCTTCTTTGCTGAATATTTTAATAGTACAATATGTTTTATGCTAATCAGAAACCTGAGACAAGCATAGAGTATGCTGTTTCATATTTAGTGTTTTATGCCGTGTACACTTTATCATTTGGTTAACATATTTTATACAGTCACTTGATTTAAATAAGGTAACTATAGCTTCTGCATTGAGCTCAATTAACATTTTTATTATTAGCATTTTCTGACACTGAATTCTGTAGGGAAATGCTTCTCCACCTGGTATATATAATTTCTCTCTACAACTGTCTTTTTTCCACATTTAATTTTTCTTCATTCTTGGTAAAGTAATACTTCTATGTAATTATATACAGTCCAGAATCATACAGGATAATTCTTTCTGAGACAGCATTTATCATTGCCATTGCTCACATTGCTGTCGACATTAATCAAGAAAATCCAGGTCAGGTTTTTCCCTTTCAATATTTTCCACTTTTTGTTCATGATATCCTGGTATGCCCATTAAATACAAAAATTGGTGTTTGTCTAATTCAGCTGAAGAGATACTTACATACAGAAGCCTTTCCAAAATAGCACTTTCCATCATAAAGCTGCTGTATGAAAATAGGTACTGTTTCTGCTATGGGTAAAAGACTGTTTATATAAACCAATGTCTTCAAACCTGAGTGACTGTCTAATGCTGGGCTCCTAGATTCAGATTAATACACCTACCTAGGAAAGGCCAGATTTCTCAGAAGAACTAAGCACCCCCACATCCTACTGAAGCCAAAGGAATTATAGGTGTGTAGCACCTCTTAATCATATACTTAGGTGCCTAATTGTGGATTTAGGAGTCTTATTTTAGACAAGCAGATCTGAAAATTTTGAACATAATTTATGATGACTTAAAGAGATACTTAAATTGTATGTGAGACTTCCACTTGTTAAACTGAGACCTTTCGCATTTTTTTCCAGGATTTTCTCACTCTACCATCATGCATTATTTATAAATAATTTGTTTATTATACATACAAGTAAATTTTCTCAGCATTATATTTTTCTATTACTTATTCTTTGTCCTGCCCCCCAGTTTTTTCAAGGTAGATTCTTTTGTCTGGCTGGATAATATTACTCGTATGAAATTCAATTTCCATGCTCCTAGCTCCTATTTAAAAGGCCTGCTATATCAAAAGAACACTTTTAAAATAGGAAGATTCCACCAGAAACTCACTAACATATCTCTCAGTTTTTAAAAATAACCTTATCCTTTCCAATTATTTATGGTTAGGTAAAACCTAAGATAGCTTCATGGTAATCATTCTACTGATGATATGGATAATAATACTCAAAGGGTGCATCTACATGTCGCCGTATGGCGGAAGTATTAAAGAATGGTGCAGTACGGGTGGTTGCTGTGCTGTGTGTATAGCGCACAGTTAGATTTCACTACTACATCATCATAATGGTGCACTATATAGGAGAAGCCTGTCTCTGGTGACGTAGTTGGAGATCACATGTAGACCTGCGTGCGTGATTGCTGCATCACCAGAGTGCGCTGTATTGTGACATAGCACATAGGGTGACATGTAGACGTACCCGAAGTGTAGATATGCAATTTAACTTTACTCCACAATAAAAGTGGAGGAGACATAACAATGCACACATATTACAGCTGTAAGTCACTCCACTCAAGGATAAAGTAACCCTTCATAAAATGAAAAAAACTTTAAATTGGTGTAAATTATATGGGCATGCCAGTAATCTTTCTACTCTTTTAGTCATTTTCAGGTCAGGTAGCTGTTTGTTCAATGCATACTGTCTCTCTGCCTTTGTATTTAGTGGTTGTGAGCTATAACAACACATATGTAGGGCAGGCCTGGGAGAATTGGTTTCATGTCTTCTACTTATTACATAGTTAAATCTGAGGTAAATTAATCAGTATGTGCATACTGGGTGCATCTACATGTGCACTTTACTGCAGAGTTGACTAATTAACTCCATAGTAAAGCATTACTGTCTACCCACGCGTCGGTTTTAGGGTATTGTCAGGGACAGTATTATCTTATGGTGGAGTAATAAAGTGTGCCTGAAACCCACATGTAGATGGTGACAGGGGCTGGTTGGGGCATGAGGATGGTAAAGTGTGGGGCTGCCTACCACATGGCACTGCACTCTAGCACTCTTGTGCCCCAGCCAGCTCCTCCGCCACCTAATGTCACCACCCAGAGACTGGGACTGACCCTGCCAAGCATGCTGCCAACCCAGCTCAAACTGCTGCTCTCCTGGATGCACGTGTAGCTGCTGCACCCAGAAGCAGCTGACTCCAGCTGGAACTGCTTTGGAGTTTATTACATCACATTAATTTCATGTGTAGATGCACCCACTGAGTATTTTTTTAGCACTATAGCCTAAATTTTGAAATGTACTTATCTAAAGTTAAGCACTTAAAGCAGCATTCTGGAGGCTGTACTTTACTTTGAAAATCAGGCTACTATATATGGATATAACTTTACATAACCACATTTGAAAATAATGGACTGAAACAGACAGTTATTGATTAGTATTAATGATATTCCTTTAAGATAGTTACATATTATGATCTCCATTTTACATTTTAGGCAAGTTGGCAAATGGACTAGAAATCTGATTTTTTTTTTTTTAATTACACACTGTTATGTGCCTAGATTTTATGTGTAGTTAGTGCCATTAAGCATGTACAACTTAAGTATTGGCAGTTCAGCACATCATTAGTAGAGCAGGTGTGGAAATAAACATTTCACAACCATAACAAGTATTGCATTTTTGAACATTTGTCTTCAATTGGACTGAAACAATCAGGAATGAGAAATTTTTCATAGGTAAGGATTTCTAGAAAAAAAATGTATTTTGGAATTTCCAGATTGCGTATCTTAGCTTTCTGGCTGGCTGCCCGAAAAGCTCTTGTTGAACTCTTGAGAAACTGCTTGCTTTCCTACTGACCACAGATCCTTTCCTATTGGCTGCCTGGTGGGCAAGCCTCAACAGAAAAGATATAGGATGTCCTCAGTTCTCCATCCATAGCCTGGTGGGTAAGGCACTTTCCTGGGAAGTGGCAGATGTGGATTCAAACTTGTTCAGTCTAAGTGAAGTCTAAGGCCCTAGGCTTCCACTTCCTGGACAAATGCCCTCAACACTAAGCTATTAGAAAAAAAGTAGGAGAGTCCATTTACCACTAATGCTCCATGTGGTGTCTCTCCATATCAGGAATCAGTTCTTAGAGGATTTATATCTGCTGAATGGATGGAAAAGTATTGTGTTAATACCCAAACACCATGTCAGATCCACTTAGATGTCTTAGAAATAGAGTAGGATTTGTTCAAAATAACTGGTAACTCCCCTACTGACAGGTACACTTACAGGTGTTTATATGTATATATTTTCAAATGATCACATTATATTTTTTTGGTTATTCACTAGCTCATGTCACTCACTGAAGCATATACTCAAAATTCTACTATGTAATTGAAATCTTTCTTTGTACATCACCAAGGGCATGGATATAGTTCTTGAGGCATAAAGTGCTGCAAGAATGATACATTATTAATTAATGTTTTCAAAGACTGTCAGCACAAGTTCACCAGCAGAATATTTCTGTTTGTGATATCTGAAACCTTTGTCAGTTTAAACATTAAATATAAAAAAAAATCAATAGCTATTTCTTATATCATGATTGATACACATCTTTCCAAACATTTCATACCCTTATATTAATATTCAACTCTGATTTTCATAAACAAGGTTTATTTTGGAGATAAAATGTAAAGTGTGCTCTGCTTGTGTTGTTCCAAGGAAAGTGGAAGTGTGTCCATCAAGATTATATAAAAACATTGATAAGCATCAAATATAGGTAATGTTGAAAGTAAAAGGTAGTGTTGAATAATGATTTGCACTACAAAATCCATTTCAGAGTAACAATGATAGAAGTAAATAAAAACTAAGAAATAATGGATGTTTCAGTTATTGGAGTAGGAAATGAGGATCCTGCATTCAGTTCTTACATCTACTGTGAACCTCAAGTTACTGAAACAAGTTAATGAAAGCCCGCTCCAAAGTTCATTGAAGTCAATGGAAAGATTCCTGCTAGTTTTGCAAAATTTTAGAACTGGCTTTTAGCATCTGAGTGCTTGTACCAGGGTGGTCTTTCTGCTTAAAAAGGGGCCCTGTTAAAGATCTTCAGCTATGGGGCATTTTGCTAATAAGGGAGTGTCCCACTGGGACCTTAAACCCAGAGGAGAGAGCAGAAAGGGATGAAATGCAAGGGGACAGTTAGCAGGGAAGGAAGCTACCTGGAAGCAGAATACCTTGCTACAATGGGTAACACTGAGGAAGCTCCAGAGCTTATTGCTGCACATTAACAGGCACATGTAGGTGCGTCCATTGGGGTGCAAATTCTTTTCCAAAGCATTTTGCCTCCACCACCCAAGTTTGGCTCCAAATTACCTCCAAGGTTCAGGTCCCCAGTGCACTCGGAAGGTTGCTTAAACATGAAATCATATATCACAATATCTGTTCAATTTTGCAATACAGTGCAATTTTAATTATGCAGATGTAGACACCCTTACAACAGCGCACTTATCTTTTAAGCTCATAAGTTATTTCAGTGAAGTGAAAAATTAAAAGAGGAGAGGAGGAAGACTTAATACATGCCTCAGTTTAGGAACCTGCAGATTGAGAAAAGAACTATGGGATTATATGATACTTCACTGGTATCCTTTCTGAGGCTGATTTCACTATCTCACCCTTCTGGCTTTCAGAACTCCACATTTCACCTATAGTTCCTCTTACCAAAAAAAAGTCATACTTCTTTCTAACTATAAATTTCATCCAATAAAAGATATCACAAGAAACAAACAAACAAACAACCCCCCCCCCTCCCCCTCCTCCCCTGGCCTTTTACATTTTCTGGACCATCATAATTACAACAACAGTTCAACCCTATAAAAAAGAATGGGATATTTTCCAGTCCTTCTCCTAAATTTGAGGTGGGCGGGGAGGAGGGAGGGAGGTTCATTGTTTTATATTTTTTCCCACAAATTCTGAGACTGCTGCTTCCATGTTACAACTCACAACTCCCTTGTTCTGGGCTAGCAAAAGTTAAGGATCAGAACTTTGCTCTACTCTCCTACATGGAAATCTAGAGTATAACTCAGAAAATTAGACTTCTTTCCTCCCCATGAATATGTTTTTATTTCATCATAGTCATCAGAGTAAGAGTAATTCAAATGACTACAGTAGAAACAAAGACACGTGGAGTTTGATCCAATTTTAATTTAATTTCATTATATAAAATATAATTTGATATGGAGCAGTGGAATCACAGTGCAGATGGCAAGTGTTAGGTAGATCTTATTACCTGGAACAATTGAACACCGTCTGCCTTCTACAGTTATAATTGGCCTACCCCCATCTTAGAGTAAAAACATTACAGAATAACCCTTGATGAATACTGAAAATGGAGAATAGCTGAGTAAATTATTCCTACTTTAGTGTCTGCAACAGGGAATTGAAGGTGGAAGTACCAGCCAACACTCAAAAGAGATAGGGATGGAAGCAAGCAACATAAAAGTGCACATTTTATTTGAATAATCTTATTTAAACAGAATCCAAATAATATAAGCTTTTTTTTTCAGTGACTATGTATCATTTAGAAATTAGCCAATGATCAGGTGGCCTCACTAAACAAAACATTTTAGACTCACAGTAATCTCCTAGAGAGATGTCAGGGACACAGAAGAGTCACTAGCCAGACCCACCTAACCTCTAGATTTTGTCTGGATGCTTTTCAGTCCCATCTCTGGTCTCCCAACAACCATTTCAAGCAGCAGAAGGAACCACTGAAGGAAAAAAGGCAGCCAGGCATTACCAGAACTGAAATCAATAAGTTTATGCTCACTGATGCCCAGGACATTCCCTGAAATTGTGAAATTGAAGACCAACAGAGAAATGCCAGACAGCCATAGACCCCCCCCTCCCCCAGTCACAGCACCGCACTCTCAGCAGATACGTCTCAGAAGAACAACAGTTTGTATTTCATCCCAGGGAGGGGGCTGTGGAGTGGAGGCACCTAGCAGACAGAGCCCAGGGACAGGTGGCAAACATCCCAGCCTCTGGCCATTGCCCCATGGGTGTGCATGCTGTGGTGAGCCTGACAGATAGGTGGCTCACCCAGGGGGGATTGCAGCTGGTGGTCCCCTGGCATGGGTGGCTCCTCCTCTGGTAGGAGGTGTCCAGGGCCAGCAGGGCTGGTGTGAAGTCCTGCCCCCACTGCAGGCAGCTCTGGCTCTGTGTCTGGGTGGAGCCGGGGCAAGCGGCAGGCCTGGGCCCAGGTGGGAGGCTGGGTGGCATGGGACCCAGGGTGGGGTATGAGGCAGGGGTTCCTTGCTGTTGGAGGCAGCACTGGAACTGGCAGCGCATAAGTGGCTTGTTGCTGAACAGCAGCTGGCTGTTGGAGGCAGCACTGGCAGGCCCATGGGTGGCCTGTTGCTGGATAGCAGGTGGCTGCCAGGGGGCAGGTGGGGCTAGGGCTGGGGTCCAGGCAGCAGGTGGCACAAAGGTGACTGCCAGAGCCAGGACAGGGTCAAGCACCTGGCGGTCATAATCCGTAGCCTGCACAGCCCTGCCTTGCCCAGGATGGTCCCACAGGGCCTCCACCTGCTCACACTCCAGGGCCAGGAGTTATGCTCAGAACTCCCAGTCTGCCCACACCCCTTCACATCAGTCCCATACATCCTTGTGCCAGTCCCATGCCTTCTCACATGCCATATCCTCCACCCACCATCTGTCCTGGTGGGCCATGTCCTCTGCCCACCAGGCCCATGCATCTGCAAGATGGTCCTCCAATGCCATCACCAGGTGCTCCAGGAGGGGGGTGCAATCCTGGGTCCTCCTCTTGCAGAGCTGGTGCATCTTCAGGGCCCTGGTTGTAGGCAGCAGCAACCCTTAGCCCAAACCCTGGCTGCCAACTGCAATCTCTCCTGTGTGTGTAGCTGCAGAGCCTACAGAGCCATAGCAGGCCAGTAGGGGGTGCTCCTGCATTGAGCCACCCTCCTCACTGCACCTGACCACCTTCCAGGCTCCAAGTACCTCCCTGGGGGCACCTCATGTCCAGCCAATCCCCTTCCTGGAGCACACCCACAAGCCTGGGGGTAATGCTGTCACCACCCAAAGTCTGGACTGATCTTGGACCTGCACCCTCTGGGAAACACAGGCCTAGTAGTCCTTGAGGGTACTTGACCCTCTGCAAGAACTTGGGGTGCTTCCCTCAGTCTGAAGCACAAATAGTGTTCTCCCTTAGTCAGCCAAACCAAGGAGACCCCAAGGCATAATCTAGACCCTCTCCCAATAAGTTTCCCATGCTAGGTACAAAGGAGAGCTTTATTGGTTACAAGTAGGTTTGGAATAGGGTACAGGGTAGAACAATGTCAGAGAAATACCTTAGAGCAAACAGTGGCATGGTAGCATTCGATTATGCATCTGTGTTACTGCAAGCTATATATCTAGTTAGATCTCAAGTATCTTACTCACAAGAGTCATCCAGAGCAAGATGGAGATTCCCTCTGAAAGGAAGAAGTTCATTGGCCATGAGTTTCAAGAGAGAGAGTTTCAGATAGTCCAGCTTCTCTGTGAGTTCTCATCATGGCTATTGCCCCACCTCCTGGGCAGTTCTTAACTTATATAGACCTTATGACCTCATTTGCCTGATCCAAAGAAGGCCAACAACTGTTGGCTGCCAGCCAACCAATTTGAAATGCATCACTGGTTGCAAGGTAGACTGGCAGGGTCTCTAGCCTCCTCCCAGTCATGATGAGATTGCTTAGAACAATAGGGAGTTTAAGACCCCATGCAGGTGTGTGAGGCTAGTCAAGTAGGCAGAGGGAGCAGGTTTCCCCCCCCCCAGGAATGTATCCAGCTCAGGTTACAACTCAGGGTTACCTGAAGCCGATGGGGCCAGAGGTGTCTGCCCTCTGCAGAGACCATGGTAACCAAATTGTCAGACTGGTCATCCACCTGATAGCAGAGTATGGGGAGAGACAGAGATGGCATTCTGCCACAGGGCTTACCATGTCGCTAGGGCTGGTACAGCCAGTGGCTTCCATTCAGTCCTGGCTGGCAGTGACGGCATGCCATAAAGTAGTGTTAGCCCCCAGTGGCAAATTTGCTCCCAGTTAGTGTTTATATGTGCGTTACTCTGCAGTTGCTACTCATGAGTAAATTTGCTACTTGCATTTGTAGGTAGGAAATTTACTTGTGAGTAGTGCCATTTACTGCACAGTAAACATTCACACATGTAGACATGCACAGTTACTGCACAATAAACTAGGCTACTCCACAGTAAAGTGTCTTGCGTAGATGCACCAAGTGAGTGCATTGTTACTGTGCATTCATTTAGTACTTATATTAGCAATTAGTAAATCAATGTGCACTGACTGGAGTAACTGTGCAGTAGTGCCTGTGAATGTCTTTTAGGTGACGCTACTGCACAGCAGTCTAATAATACTGTGTAGCAGTGTATTAGGACTGTCCATGCTGTGATGTGCTACTGCACAGTATTTTTTGGCTCCTGTGCAGTCCACATCTCATGTTGATGTGCCCAGTATATGCCACAAGAAAATGAAAGTATGTGAGTTTGGAGACTCCACTAAGGGGAAAAAGTGATAAAGAGTTTTGAAAACCTATGCTGTGCTAGAAATGCTCACCAAAATGAGCATACATTGAACTAGAAAGGAAGGAGAATTATAGCATTTGTGGAATGTGTTAATCTAGCCAATGTGAATGTACAAGAAGCCTAATTACAATTTCAGTTGCTTTCTGTTGGTGATAATCTCTGAGGAATAGCAGTGGCATTATCTACTACCTGCCAACCACTGAAGCGCAGGGGACATAGCTGGTTCAGGTTAATCTAGATCTTCTGTAAATATGACCCAGGGTTTGACTGATGCTAGTTAGAGAAGGAAAGTTCTAACGTTTGGGGAGAGCATATATTTCTAGGTAAAAGTAGCAGTTTCCTTTAAATAATAGTCATATAGCAGGTACTCAGTTTACTACTAATTGCATTTTTGTTCAATTAATTTTTCTACTTAATCTTTGGTTAAGTAAAAAAACTCCATCAATTCCATGTTAAGTGATTAAAACACACCATCAGCATCTGCTACGAAAAAAAGAGAACTTCACCATCTAAGCTTTATTTTCAATTTATATTTGTAGCTCTTGTCTATTATTGCTATTATTATATGATATATTTAAATTATTTTCTTCAAATCAATTTCCTGTGACTGTATCTTAACATTACCTATTCTGTTTGTGTTCGTAGATCTTGCAAATAAAAGAGCTCTAATCATATACTTAAAACTATGGGTATCAAACTTGCTTGGCCCCCTGGGCCATATCTGGGTCAGGGCTCCTCACAGTTCAGATCTAGACTTTGAGGAGCCTTGCAGGACTAATACAGATGTATTTTCAGTAGCAAGGTGAGTGGCAGCAACAGTGGTGGCTGGGCAAGTTGCTCTATACTGGATCATGTAGACACAGGAATTAACATAGCCATGTCTTGCTCTGCCACCAATGCCAAAACACATCCCAAACAGGGCCTGGAATTCAGTGGCGACCCTGTTCCTACTTATCCCACCTCTGAATTTCTGGCCTCTAGCAGTCCCGCAATCATATGACATGGCTTTGTGGTTCATATTCAGCCTGTGGGCCATTACTTTTACACCCCTGCTTTAAGCAATGCCTAAATATAGGGAAAGCACACAATGCAAATCAACATAAACTGTAAATAGAAAACAAGACAACTTAAATCATTAAATTGTCTTTACTTTCTAGCTATTCTCTCCCTTATGATTCATATTTTATAGTTAATATTGGGCCTAAATCTATTTTCTCTTTCTTCAGGGTTTACACCTATAAAATTAGGAAACATTCCATTGAAATCAGGGGAATTGCAGTTGTATAAACTGATAATACAGGGAGCAGAATAAGGCCCCTGAAAGGGAATAAATGTTGACTGGTCATTTGAGCAAATGCTACATGAACGGAGAGGAAGAAAAACCATATAGATATTAAATGGTTTACAGGTATTCAAGGTCATTAGCAAAGGGCAGGGATAATAATTTTACCAAGGCTGTGACTAGGCATCTGACAGAGTGAAATTTCTGACCTTTGACTCCAGATTTTTAAAAACCTGGCCTTGACTTAATTAAATGGTGTCCACCTTGACTGGTATATAAAAATATGAATATTATACAGATGTTTCAGCTTAAAATCTTTTTGTCTGAATGAGACTGATTCTGAAGAGAAATGTTCATTCAGTTTGTAAAAATGTACATTCCTGCTACCTAGATAATGAATAAATAATTCATTTTCCAGATTATTGCTGGGTAATATTTAATGTTTACATTAACAGCATTCAAAAGTCACTTTATGCCAAGTGCTTTGAAAATATGGTAAAAAAAATTCTGTACCAAGGAGATTACTTTTACATTTAAGATAACAAATGAGAGACTAGTGAAACCATTTACACAGGTTGGGAGTAAGTGGGTAGGGAAGGTGAACTAAAGGCATTGAGACCTTGGTTTTTTTCATCCTTTTGCTGCACTTACAATTTTTAGTTATAGAGGGTTTTCTTTTGCTGCTGTTAATTGAAACAAATGAGCAGATCGGTTAGAGCACTCTCAGGGCCTTGTTACACCTTACACTGTAAGCTGAAGAAATGTTAATTGGTTTAGTGCTGTTCGGCTTAGTGGAGCAGTCACATCTTAAGGCAAAAAACCAGCTATGGCGATCCTTCATCTGCACAGCTATGATTGCAGACAAAAATATTGTGTCTCAGTATTACACAGTATCTGCTGCTTGAGCTCTGAGGGGACTGATCTTTTTTTTTCTCTGGATCCCATCCTCACATGCAGGCCCTGGCTGGGTGCCACCTGAACTCTGAAAGGGATTGGACCTCTTGGAGCTCAGATGGCACCAAGGCAGCCTGGTCAGCACTGGTGCATGGGGGTGAGCTCTGGGGGAAAAAAGGACTGGGTCTCCAGCACCCAGATACATGCCCTGGCAGGGCCAGGCAAGTAGAGCAGGGCGGAGGTCAGTGGTTGCAGCATGACAGCCCAAGCCTAGTTCCCCCTGACCCTGCATTTCACTGAGCTGTGCAGGGTCTGGCCACTGGCTCCCCGTGCCTGGTTCACCTGGCAGCAGCTAGGATTGCCAGGTGCATGAAGCCCCTGAACCCCCCATAGTAGCTAGGTGGCTCTGGACACAGAGTTTGGGGTTCAGCTCTGCCTGTTTGAGCTGGGGATGCTCAGAGCAGGCAGGGAGGCTCTGCTGCTTGCAGCTATCTCCCAAGCCCATCAGGGGTGGGAAGTCCTATCCCTGTACCCACCCCCAGAGGGCTCAAGGGCTTCAGGTTCTTGCCAACCGTGGCCACTGCCAGGTGAGTAAGGTGAGGGGAGCTGGTGGCCAGACACTACACAGCCCAGCAGAGTGTGAGGGAACCGGCCTCAGGCTACTGTGCTGCAGCTGCCACGGTCCACCCTGCTCCAACCACCTGCCCCCTCTCCTCCAGGCATGTATCTGGATCCTGGGGGTGCAGGCCCAAGTGGGGAATGTGCTGCAGCAGAGCCCAGGGCTGGGTACAAGTTCAACCCTGGGTCAGTGAGTGGGTGAGCAGCAGACTGTTACCCCCCCACATGTATTGTGGCCCAAGTCTGGCCTGGGCATTCAGAGCAGCAAGCCAGTCTGGGAGGCACTGTGGCTACCAGGCACTCCATAGCTGTGGTGCTCTCTCTGCCCAGCAGAAGCAGAGAGGCAGAGGTGCCATGCCCAGCCCATTGTGCCCTGGCATCCCTTACCTGACTCACGAGGGGCCACAGCATTCTTTGATGCTGGAAGGCTTCAATTTGGGTGGAATAGCTATGGGGAGTGTCCACCCCTTAATGGAACAGGAGCAAAATGAGGCAAACTAGCAATAACCTTGCCCTGTAATCATATCACTTTAAGACAAATAATGGGTAACTTTAATCCACTTAAAAGGTGTTAACATACAGCCAATCCCCGGGTTAAGATCTCCTGAAGCTGCCTAAAATTATTGTGTAACAGAGCCCTCAAATCTCCACATTCCTAATCCTCCCTTTAAAGTTAGGCATAGACTCACAGGGAGGACAGCATGTAATGTATAAATTCTGCCCATTTTTAGTCAGGTTAACTTCATGGTTACTTAACATCCTTTTGATTACAACTTTATTTTCACATTGTAGTTGGCATCTAAATTATTTATATCATAAGATAAAAAAGATATTTACACAATATTTAATCTTTGGATTACTTCAGGTACAATTAGAGGGCCAAGTAGTCTAGAAGAATATAATTATTCTGTTCTGCGCTTCTTACAAAAGATCTATGAAAGCCTACACATCTGTTGAAGATCACAGATCATAGTTCAGCTCTCAGCTAGGAGATCTGTTTAAATTTGGCCCAGCTTTGGAAACTATCCCAGTTGGTTACAGATGTTGCTCCATGCCTTGACCCTTTGCTGAATCCAGTGAACCAAACTGTTTTTTCCTATTAGTTCTAATTAAATTACAAATGAATTCAGATCAAGGGTGGATTATGTGCTATAGATGTGTCCAGTTAACAAGATAGTACTTGGAGCTGTCTGTCCAAATTTGGCTTGATTTGTATTTTTATTTCTTCTAAACTAACATTTTTTGATTGACTCTGATTGAACATTGATACTTTCTCTTTAATTAGAAAAGAAGTAGGATAAAATTAGCGGTAAACCAAGATTCCTCCTATCGTACTCTATTAAATTAGCTTAAAACAGCCCTAGAGGAACTTTGTGGATGAGTAACTGTCTTTTGTGATAGTTTACCTGCTTTATAAATCTTCTGACAAGTATGGCTAGTAGGCCCCCCTCTACCATTAGAGGTATTGCACAATTACACAATTAACTCAATTAATTAATTAAGACTAGCTATAGGCCTTAATACACATGCAAGTGATTTATCTAAATGTGGATTTAACTGCATCTGATTTAGGTGCATGCCTAAGTACACAAGGGTGACATATGTTCCTTAAGTCATGTGTGTTAAGTTATGTACCTCATAGTGCCAGTGGATGGTGCTTACACGCCATGAGGTTTTATACAGAGTAGATTCATGTACTTTGAATTCTCATTCTTTGAGTGGCACTGTTGTAGACAGAAAACATATCTATTAAATTTTAATTTAGCTTGAATTACTTAGCATTAATTTAAATAATCTGAAAGTTTAAATATTCAACCTTAAATAAATATATATTAAAAGCTTAAATATTGAAGATTTAAATAGTTAGCTTTAATAGCTTAGCTTAAATTTAGCTGTAAGTAATCAATGGTATATAAGTATGTATGTATATAGGTATATAAAGTAAATTAAAGCTTTCTGCTGTGTAAAGAATAAATTCTTTTTGAAGCCTGTTTTTTTCTGGGGCAGGGTGGAGGGTGTGGGGAAGGAGGAATGGCTATCCCACCATTGTTTCTGGTCAAGGGGCTACTTGACTTCACAATGGTAGCAATTACCAAGTTGATTGCTCACTAATTGCTCCTACATGCTGGCTTTCCAGTTTCTATCCATTTGCTTGTGAAAATTAAAGGCTGTGTGGGCATTCTTATTTTTGGCTATAGCAGTCTGTATTTCTAGTTATCATAAGGGTAAAATTATTGTGGGTAAGCATAAAAGTAAATTTTACAGGTCATAATGCGTAGGACCATAAAATCTCAGCCACTTCCTCACCGTAGCTTAGCTGAAAACAATGCTTCAGGGTCTCAGGGGGTTGCACTGAAGGTTGTTGGGGGCACTGCTGGCAAGGCCTGAAGGGCCTGAGTGAGGCTGGGGGCTCCTAAGTCTCCAGTGCAAGCCCCCAGCCCCCCTCCTGGACCTCAACACCCATGCTCCCTCCCCACCCCCCCAGCCCCTGGCAGCTCGGTGCCTGGCTCCTACTCCCAGCCGTTAGTCACACACCTCACCCTACCATATTCCTCAAATAGTGAGTACTGTGTGAAGCTCAGTGTTACTCAGAAGCTCATTTTGAGGCTTAATGTTGTCTACATAGGTTTTGCAATCCCTTGTATTTTGCACTTCTGGGGTGCGTCCAGACAAGCACGGATGTTTGGTTTCCCAAGGACATAGCAGTGCTGCACCTTGCACTGCAGCTGCTTGTCCCCAGGGAATGCCTGTGACATGCACACTATGGTGTGTGGCAAGTTACCCTGAGGGCACTAGGGGAGGCTGGGGCCAGCAGTGGACTGGTCCCAGCAGCCTTATCTGGGGTCCTGGGAGCCTCCCAGGCCTGCAGCTGTGGCAATCTTGCCAGGCAGAGCCTGGCCAGCAGCGCAGTTCTGGGCAGCCTGGCTCTACTTTTCAGCAGCTCACACTGCCCAAGCATGTGCTACTCTGTTTTTGTTTTGTTTTTTATATCCAGGGTGAAAAAAACCCACAGGGAAAAAAAAAAAAGAGCAGAGCATGCATCGGCAGTGTGTCCTTGCAGCACAGAGAACATGGGACTGTGCGGTATATGGCACTGCATACAGCCATGCTTGTCTGGACACGCCCCTGGAGTGCGTGGTGCTGGTCTCCTTTATTCATTGAATTAGACTAGAAAACAATAGAGATGAATGATCCAGAAGTCTATACGCTTTTCTTCCCTTCAAAATATTAATTTCTCATGCTGCACACTATGCAAGACAGATATTAAGACAACAGTCCTTCATTAGGAGCACTAATGCTTCCAGCAACCTACATCATTTTTACCCCTCAAAAAAAAAAGACAAAAAGACAAAAAGACAACAGTCTTTTGCTATAATGTAAAGGGAGCTCATTGTACAATTTTCTTTATAGACCTAAAAGCTTTTTCCTTAACGCTTACTTCAGTGCACCTAACATGGAATCTAACTTTTTTATTAGTATAATAACTGGAAATTTTGCCCCTCCCACTGCTGAGACCATGACGATCTTGAATTGTATCTGTATGCATACTTGAATTTTCAGTGTTGGCACAGTGCTGGTAGCAACATAACTATCTTTATTTGGAGAGTCTGAGTTTGCAGAACTTGCCATGATTCTGAGCAGAGACCTAGCAGTTTCAATAAATGTCACATTGCAGCCTAAGTTTGGCCTTTAAGCATTTGGCCTCTGCACAACAAAGAACACCTCACAAAGACACTCTCATGGACCCAGAGGAACAGATTTCCAGCTTCAGATTCCTCTGTGCAAATTATGAAGTTTATTTCCTACATATGGGGACTTTTTACCATCTTGAACTTTCCTTGAGACTAATGAAGGGCATGTGAGCCCAAAAGCTTTTAGAAAAATTTATATTTTTTGTAATTTCTCAGTTGGTCTAATAAAAGGTATCATCTCTAAACCAAAAATTCTACATTTTTGCTTTCCTTAACAGAAACATTGCTCTTCTATGAAATAAAACCTAATAGAATTGGGAAAACTAATACAATCTCCAAATATAAATCCTTCAGGATGGATTTACAAAGAATCTAGATGGGAAAGGTTAACATAGTATCATTTGTTATAGGTGATCTGGGGAACTTGCCTAACATCCTAACAGGCTATCTTAATGACTAGGACATTTCCTTTAGTAACCAGAGTCTCCAAATTGCATATTGCAACAACACCTTAACCTCTCCTTAGAGGATGAGCTGGCTGATCCTAAGCTCAAGGGTGAATGAATACCCACACAGAGCCAGTGAAAACAGTCCCTGAGAGGATTAAATAAAGTATTATGGTGGGAGTTTGAGCTATTTTGCCAAATCCTGTCATTATAGCTTTCATTTTTGTTGTCTTTTATAAACAAACTTATGTAACAGATTGTGATGGACTTTTTAAAACTAGGGACAAATAGGCTACCTCTCAAGAACATGTCTCCTTTAAATGTGCATTCCTCTTAATCCTTGCATTCATGAGCAGTTTGTCTGTAACAGAGGTGCTAAAACAGTGCTTATAAAAAGCAGTGCCAGTACCTTCAGGAAGCTAAAACCTTTTATTGTAGAATATTGGTTGCCATGTCCTGTAGGATATGACTGCCAACCCAGTCCCCAAGCAATTAGTGGAGAGCCCAAGAGATACTCAGGTACCTCAGCCTCTCTGGGGAAGGTAGTGATCTTTAAGCATGGGTTTTAAATTATCATATTTTCAAAGGAATATTGCAGGTAGGGAAAGAAGCTATCAGCAGTTGCTATGCTGTTTGTTTAATCCATTTAGCTGTAAAATGGAAAATGACCCAGGGAGATAAATATATTATGTAAGCATGTTTAAGAAAGCTCCAATGAAAGTTTATTTAAAGACAAACATGATTCTCCTGGGTTAGTGTCAGGGATTGTAAAAGACCTGAATAATGATAGTGCTTTGAAAATGCCAAGTCATTGAGCTGTCCTAGCTAATATCAAGGAAGTCCTAAAGAGTTTGCTCACTGAAGTTTTTGCATATTAAAACAGTAGGCCTATTTACAGGGTATTCACATTCATACATGGCATGGAATCTCAAATAAAACTCAGTATTGTTAATTTAACACAATAGATAGTGGCTAGAGGGTCGCACCCAAAGAGTCGTGGTGGATGGGTCGGTCTCTACCTGGAAGGGTGTGGGCAGTGGGGTCCCGCAGGGCTCGGTCCTTGGACCGATACTCTTTAATGTCTTCATCAGTGACTTGGACGAGGGAGTCAAATGTACTCTGTCCAAGTTTGCGGATGACACAAAGCTATGGGGAGAAGTGGACACGCCGGAGGACAGGGAACAGCTGCAGGCAGACCTGGATAGGTTGGACAAGTGGGCAGAAAACAACAGGATGCAGTTCAACAAGGAGAAATGCAAAGTGCTGCACCTAGGGAGGAAAAATGTCCAGCACACCTACAGCCTAGGGAATGACCTGCTGGGTGGCACAGAGGTGGAAAGGGATCTTGGAGTCCTAGTGGACTCCAAGATTAACATGAGCCGGCAGTGTGACGAAGCCATCAAAAAAGCCAATGGCACTTTATCGTGCATCAGCAGATGCATGACGAATAGGTCCAGGGAGGTGATACTTCCCCTCTATAGGGCGCTGGTCAGACCGCAGTTGGAGTACTGCGTGCAATTCTGGGTGCCACACTTCAAGAAGGATGCGGATAACCTGGAGAGGGTCCAGAGAAGGGTCACTCGTATGGTCAAGGGCCTGCAGACCAAGCCCTATGAGGAGAGACTAGAGAAACTGGACCTTTTCAGCCTCCGCAAGAGAAGGTTGAGAGGTGACCTTGTGGCTGCCTTTAAGTTCATCACGGGGGCACAGAAGAGAATTGGTGAGTATTTATTCACCAAGGCGCCCCCGGGGGTCACAAGAAACAATGGCCACAAGCTAGCAGAGAGCAGATTTAGACTGGACATTAGGAAGAACTTCTTCACAGTTCGAGTGGCCAAGGTCTGGAACGGGCTCCCAAGGGAGGTGGTGCTCTCCCCTACCCTGGGGGTCTTCAAGAGGAGGTTAGATGAGTATCTAGCTGGGATCATCTAGACCCAGCACTCTTTCCTGCTTGTGCAGGGGGTCGGACTCGATGATCTATTGAGGTCCCTTCCGACCCTAACATCTATGAATCTATGAAACACAGAAACGAAGTGTATAGAATCAACATTTACAAACAGGGCCATCTAATTCAATAAGGACTCCCCTACACATGCAGGTAAAGGTGCCATGGGATTAAATGCATGATCCATACAATCACACCTCCTGCCATACTACATGTGCATGGCAGGAGGTGTGATCATGGGATCATGACTCAGATTCCATCATGCCTTATTGCTAGTGCAGGAGGAACCTGATTCTGGATTCTCCTTGTACTGGCAAGAAGCAAATTCCCCCAGCTGGGAGCCCCCTCAGCTGGTAAGGCCCAGTGCAGCCCTGAGCCTGGGAGCTCCCAAATGATGCTGGCTCCTAGTCACAGGAGCACATGCCTCCACAGCTGGGAGCCCCATCAGCTGACAGGGCTCCCAGTCATAGGGGTTCCTGAAGTACCAATATACCTGGGAGACCACAACATGTGGGGTGGCTCCATAGCTGGGAGATTGCAGCAGCTGTGGTCTCCCAGCTGCAGGGATGCAGGGGGTACCCACTCAGCTGGGAGCCCTGTTAGTTGATGGGGCATGTGCTTCCATGGCTGGGAGCTAGCAGGAGCTGGGAGCTCCCAGGCTCAGGGGTGCACATGGGCCCCACCAACTGGAAGTTCTGATCAGGTGGCTCCCAGCCATACGGCCACAGGCTACATGTGCAAATTAAAGTTGCCTAGAAACCAGCTATAAAGTTATTATACATTTTCCAACAATAACTTTGTAGCTGGTTGGACCTTTTTAAGGAGCCATAGTTAAGTTGCACATGTAGTTACTCTAAATTAATTGTGCAATTAACCACATAATTACATAATACATGTAATACGTAGGGCGGGCCAAATTCACTTACAAGGGGCATCAGAAATAAAGTGTGACTAATTCTGTTTTTCTATTCATCTTGTTCTTGCATAGCTACACTTCACTAAACAAATGGCAGCATCATGCACGTCTAGTGAAATATATTGCAGGGAAAGGAGGGAGTGTGAATTTTTTAGTTTTTGCTAAATTATTCTTATGATACAAGTTATCTGGAAAAACAAGCAAGTAAATCGAGTAAGGCTTTTTCCAGCATCTTACAGTAGCATTAATGATATGTTTTCAGGTATTTGTCATCATGTATTCACGCCTGACCCAGATTTCCTTTCCTTTTATTGTCAATTGTGCATTATTTCTTCCTTCAAATTAACATGGAGCAATACAAAATTAGAGATATGTTTTTTTCCCATCTTTATTATTCCTGAGAAGAAAAATAGCTTGGTTGTTAAATTCACAACAACTTGAAAAGTACCTGGAAGGCACAATTATACATTGGTGACTTACTACTTACAGATTGTAAACATTGCTTAAGTTACTAAAAATACCATTTTTGCAGTTAATAATAGATTAAACTATTTTATTTAAGGAACATTCTTAAAGATCATATTATCCATCTATATTAAGTACCAGAATTTAAATATAAAATTTCCCAATAAAGTGTAAGCTCTTAGCTGAATCAGAATCATGCTGAAGTCCATGAATATGGACAAAGTGGAATAATAATAATAAAAAAGACATTCCTTATAAAGCATACCCCTGCTATTAGCTGCAACTTCCATGGTACTTTAACAGACTGAAAACGTTTTCTATTAAGGTTTACCTACCTTGCACAGTTGCTAATTACCTATCATGGATTTTAAAATCTAACAAAAAAGTATTGATTTTAAACTGAAAATGGTAACATGGATGATAACAGCAATGAAAAACCAAACTACATCTATAGTATATTTCACACAAAGGAGGAAGGGAAGTCTAGGACAATAGTACAGGGAAGTCCTAGGGGCCTGAGAAGAAAGGAAGGGAAGAAAAATCTAGCAAGAGAAACATGCTGCAGATAGACATGGTAAAAAAAGATAGACATTTTTTCCATTAACTCAGCATAAAATCCCAGGCAATTCACTTTCATTCACTGCTGTCAAATGTGGCTGGAATATTAAGGAACAGACTAATCAATTGAATAATATCCCAGATTAGGTTATAAAGCACTATTTATGCTTCTATACTACAGAATTTGTTATCCATTCCTTCCCAAACCTTATAAGTGCTCAAAAAAGACCTTCTCCCCACAAAAAAAAAAACCACACCAAAAATATTTCCTCATCCTAACCTTTCATCTAAACAACTATTGATCAGATCCTATGCAGTTTTGGTCCCTCATTATTGCATCTATGAAAGATCTGTTAGTATGGTGTCATGACTTTTGGTTGGAAACTACATATTAAACAAATTAGCAGGAGACTGTCTGCCACTGAGCAGAAAGTGAGGAAGTAGTTCTGATCCCAGGATTGTTAAATTTCAAAATGTGCTTACAAAAATCAGTTTTAATAAGACAAGCAATACAAGAAAACTGTTATACCCCTACTAGCCAATTGCCCATCCAAGAATGATTTGGGGGGAGCAGACAGAGATGGAGCCCCAGAACCCACCCCATCCAGGCCTCCCCAATGCATTGGGGCTGGGCCCACTTCCCCCCCTCCATGTGACCTGCAGGGATCAGGGCAGGAATGGGGGGCAAGGCCAGCCCTGCTGGCCATGCCCCCCATTCCATCTGCTCTGTTGCCTCCATCTCCAGAGAGCAGGGCAGGGGGGGTGGGGGTGAGTCTGTCCCCGCTCTGTCCCCTGTGTCCCCACCATCATGGCGGCAGGCTGCCTTCTGTCAGGATGCTTCTTTGCACTCTGATTGGCTGTTTGTCAGCCAAAGTATGAATAAAGCATTACAGACAATCACACAGCCAAACTTAGGCTTTTATAATATTAGAATAATTTCTTTGCTGCCAAAGAGGATACACTGGTGCATTGTGGAGAATATTTATTGGGTGAGGTATCAAGAGACCAGACTGTCTGGAGAACAGCATGTCTGGGTTGGCACCTTCGCCCAACTTGGACAAGTGGCACTAAAATCGGAGAGCTGTGGTCTATGGCAAAATTGTACCTTGATTCTTAATGACTATGGATGGAATTTGTGGTTATAAGTAACACCTATGCAGGAGATATTGGCCGGGTACAGACATTACACTTTTACCAGTAAAACTGATCAGAAAATCTGTACCCATAACAGAACAGAAGTTCAGCACACGAAACTAGTTTATACTCATAACAGAATAGAAGTTCAGCATATATAGACTGGTTTAAAATAGTGGAACCTGGTCTAAGATCCCCCCCCCCCCCCTCAAGAAAGGGTGAATGTGTTTTCTGTTCACTACCGATCTAAACGATGCTGCTTACAGAAGACTGTGTAACTTAGGTCAATTCTGCCTCAGGCTTTTGAATATCTGTACCTAGCCTTAATGGGTAGCCAAGTTGGTTAACTAGATAAATATTTCTGAATAAATGATTTAAGGCTGACATAAGAACTCTCAAGGAATCTATTGTGAAGCACCTAGAAGAGAATAAGGTGATCAGGACTGATCAAGAGCAAGTCATATCTCACCAACTATTTTTCCTTCTCTGATAAGGTGACAGGTTCTACAGATATGGAGAGAGCAGTGGATGTGATATACTCTGACTTTAGCAAGACTTTTGACAGTCACCCATGACATTCTCATTAATCATCAAAGGAAATAACAGAATAGATGAAAATACTTCAAGGTGGATATATAACTGGTTGCAGAATCATGCTCAGTAAGTAGTCCTCAATGGCTCAATGTTGGGCGAAAGTATCAAGTCAGGTTCCCCAGGAATCTGTCCTGAGTCTGGTATTGTTTAATAACTCCATTAATTCTTTGGAAGATGGAGCTGAGCACACATTTAGCAAATTTGTGGCTGATACCAAGTTCGGTGGAGTTGCAGACATGCTGGAGGTAGAACTAGCATCCAGAGAGACCTGGATAGACTGGGGAAATAGTTCACAACAGACCAGATGAAATTAAGTAAGGACAAGTGCAAAGTCCTTCACTTGGAACAGAATAGCTGCATACACAAATACAGATTAGGGAATGACTGTCTAGGCTGCAGAGAAGGGCCTGTGGAATGCAGTATGCCTTAAACTGAATATGAGCCAACAGCATGCTCATGCTGATGTAATTGGTAGGGTTTCCCTTTCATATTCTACCTTACATGACTTTCTTAACATTCTCTCTATATTTTTGTGTGCATGTATAATAACTGTAGCAAGATCAGTGTCAATTGAGACTTCTGGAATATTGCAGCACAGGATCAACACTATGTTATAGTCTATAAAGAATACTGCTATAACAAGTATCAAATTGAGCAACTGTCCTACATTGAATGAGCATCTCACTTATTCACAAGTGTACATGTACTTATTCGCAGCACGTGTACTTTGGTTGGCGGAAAAAGGTGGGAGGCTGCTTATTTAATGCCATGGGAGAAATACAGGGCTCAGACCACCCCTTTACTATGTCCCATGTCTCACAGATGGCATCCAAAATAATTTCCACTTTTACTCCCCCAACCCCATTGCTGGGCCGCACTCAGCCTCTGGCCCAAACTTGGCTTGGTCTCAGATATCCTCATATGTCCTTTGGTCATATGCCCCCTCACTGGGGCTTCTACTCATGCCCCCTTACTGGGGCGTCTACTCCCACATGCACCCTGGCCTCCTGGCCTCTCACTAGGCTCCTACTCCTTCACACTCTACCCCCTCATTGGAGTCATTACTCCACCCCTTCACTGGGGCTGTGGGGCCTTATACCCCATGGGCCGCAGATGTCTGCTGACATGCCTAGACCCTACTCTCAGCCTGTAGCCCACTCAGGCCTCAGGCATCTGTCAACATACCTGGACCACATACCTGGACCACAGTAGGCTTCACTCTTATCAGGCCTTGGGCCTCAGACCCTCCTGGATCCTGTGCTGATGCTCAAGCCTCCCTCTCAGGCTTTGGGCCTTGAGCCTGCTGGCCCCCTGTTGTCCATACCTGTTGCTTTTCTCTCAGGGTTTGCTTCCTAAACTTTCACCTCCACAGGGTCACCTACCAGGCAGTGGGGGCTGAAGTTTTCCAGTGCCCCATACTCACCTTTCACTAGGGAGGCACTGGTGGGGCATTTCCTGGGGACTGCCCCACCAGAAGCAACCCTACCACAACCATCCTTCCCAGCAGGGTGTAGTTTTAGGTCATTACCCACGACCAACTTATTCGTCTTCCCATACAGGGCTCCCTAGATCTTGTACCTGGACTCTTTCTCTCCTGGGCACTCTATTGCAACCTCCTCCCCAACACATGTCATCAGTCCCTGGCCCAACCCACTCTGACCACTTACACCCCTGGGTGCCTCCTATCCAGAGGATGAGCTTCAGTCTCTTTCATAGCAGCCTTCATGGTGACTGACTCCTACCCTCTTTTGGCTGTGATATCGCTCCCAAAAGAGGGGACTTTCAGCCTCTTCTAGGCTCTGGCTCTGCCTCCAGGCCAGTCAGGGTGCCAGTAGCTCTCCATATCCCTGGCCTACACCTCATGGTGGGATTACAAGCTGTTTTGGCTCTGGCCACCTTAGATTGACCAGCTGAGGGTTCAGAGAATCAGTCTGACAGCAGGTGACCTCTCTAATCAACAGGAGTCCCCTCTGGGCCCCACCTTAAATCCATCAACTCTCCCGGGCTTGCCTAGAGCCCCAGTGATCTTATGCCTGACTGCCTATTACTCTGTTGGGATCATCTGAGCCCTTGGCCCACAAACTGTGAGCCCCTTCCTAGGCTGGCCTTGCTTTCTCTAGGCTGAGCCATCTCCTCAGGACTTGGAAACCCCTGGGTCCCAAGGAACCTCCTCCATCCCCATAGTTCATAGTTGACCTCCAGAATGTTCCTTGGAACAGCAATATTCCAGCTATTACTTTGGTGGCATCCCAGCAGCAACTGCTGGCTCAGCTCTTTAGGGCCTGCTCTTATGCTCAAACTTTGCAGCCCTGCTCCAATCAGGTAGCCTCCTACCTATCATGTGACCACCTGACTGGCTCTGCAGTCACCTGCAGGCTGCCTCAGAGCCTGGCCAGGCCCTTAAAGTGGCAAGCACCCAAAGGTGCACCATCACAGATGCTATTGGCTGCATTATAGCTTTTGCTTAAGGGCAATAAGGGCAAGTCTCTTGTCGACAGTCTTCATCAGAGGATTTCATGTTGAGATCACCTGAAACAGAATAGATTTCATGTAGCAATTTTCCAAACTTTTTGGTATCTAATAATGAATAAAACTATACATTCACAGCAGCCATCTTGAAATCTGTGGCAGTGCATCTTTGGTGCCTGACACTTTATGGGCTGGAGCAGGCAGACAGCAGGTGCCTGATTAAGGTGGCCATTTTCAAACTTAGGCAAGTCAGGCAGAAGCAGCGGTTGGCGGCTTGCAGCCAAAGGAAACTTCACCGGGCTGAGCTGCTGCTCACAACATCTTGGATGTAAGAGCAGGAGCTATAGGGATGGCAGGAGGCTTCTAGTCCTGGGCATGACCTGAAACTGCACTCTGCTGGGGTAGGGAGACCTGGGAGGACTGCCCGTGGTGGGGCAGTGTCATTCAAATGCTAGGACCAAGAATCTCCCTAGTGAAAGGCAGGGAAGGGCACCTTAATAACCCCAGCCCCCACAACACTGTGGGTAAGGGGGCCAGGCATGGCTGTGGCCACCTGAGCCCCAGGGGGTGTAAGACCACAGTGGAGGAGTGAGGGGCCAGGCACAGCTGTGGCCACCTAAGCCCTACAGGGGTGTAAGACCCTGGAGGCCCCAGTGTGAAGGGGCAGTTGTGTGGCCCCAGGGAAGTGGCAGTAATATAGCCCTAGGGAAATTGCATGAGATCAGAGGTTGCCTGCACAGAGTAGGGGGTGTCTTTAGCACCCAAAGGACTGTGTGTAATCTAGGTGTTGAGTAACACTGAAGGGATGGCCTGAAGGACAGCACCAGGGAGTGTGTTGAGTAGGGCTGAGGGGATGATCTGAAGGGCAGCACATGGGCCAACCCCCAAGTAATAACATCAGTGGTATAGTGAAATGTCCTAGTGAGACAGTATAGTTGAAAGGCCCTAGCCAGAGGGCACAAGTTGAAGCCTAAGTTGTGGGATGGACAGGCCAAGGTTAGTTTATGGATGTCTGAGGCCACAGTTGAGCCAGACGCAAAGTGTATGGCTCAGCCAAGGAGTCAGGGCAAGTCACAACCCCAGTAATTTCTCAGGTGTGTTAAAGCCATATGATTGGGACAGAGAAAGACCCCAGTAAGCCCTCAGATGCTGAGAGACTGAGTTTGGATCAAAGTGTAAGAGCTTGTTTGGATGTCATCTGCAAGGGATGGGCCATGATGTAGGGAAGGTACAGAGCCATAGATAGCACCCCCTGGATCAGGGCATATAATGAGCAGCCTCCTGCATTTACCACCAGTTTATTATACCAGCAAAGTCGTGGCAGGAGAGACTGGGTGGACTGCTCCATATAGACAGGTGGGCAGTCTGATGTGAGATCTTGGCCCCGGGATGGCCCCCTGTCACAGAATCCAATATGGTTATCATGATGGAAAAGTTACAATTAAGCTTCTTGATTCATACAATGTTGGCTTTGTCACTGGAATTAATTTTCTAACTCTAACGGGGATTGAAATATTGACCAAAATATGGCAGCCATCTTGGATTCCAATATGGCAGCTACACACACACTACTTGCCAGACTGGCAACATGATTTTTCTGACATGGGCCAGCTTTACCTGAAGCACACTGTTCCTACTTGTGGCAATAAGTTGCCTATGGGATGACTCCTTTACCCTTCTTTTTTACCCTGCTATATATTCCTGTCAAATGGGGAAAATAATATCTTTACACCTTAGAGAGGTGTTATGAGAATAAATACATCAAAAGACTATGAAGCATTCAAATACTATAGTAATGGGGGCTGCATAAATACTGAAGGTTGTTTCACTAGTACTTAGTTATTAGTAGGCAAATGAACACTGTGTATTTCAAAGGAAATATGTTCCAAACCAAATATAAAACCAAATGAAAAGTACAACTTTTGTTGTCTTTCAGTTTGCTGCTCAAAGCAATAACTATAGCTTATATCATACAATAAGCTAATAATATAAATGGAGAAAATACAATAATATACAATCTGCATTTTGGAGTGCAGTTATTCAGTAGATTTACTGGGGGTTTTTTAAACCACTGCTGTGATGAGATATTATAAAACCTTTCAAGGGCTCCTGTAGGATCTGCAAAACCATAGATGTATTCATTACAAATCTGATACGTATTCAATAGATTTGTATGATTGCTTAGAGAGGGAGTTAATTTTAATTGAAACAAGTGATTATAATTAAGATTGTAATGAATTCTGCCCCTGAAATACAGAATACAGGTTACAGTACAGCCCTCTCCACTCTGTATTCTGAGCTGGGCTTAAAACATTACGATTGCTTTTAAAAATTATTATTTTTTTTAAAATAATAGATTTCATAGACATTGGGGGCTGGAAGGGACGTCGCAAGATCATCAAGTCCAGCCCCCCTGGCATAGGAAGGAAGTCTGCTGGGGTCAAATGATCCCAGCAAGATAAGCATCCAAATGCCTTTTGAAAGAGTCCAAAGTAGTAGTGATTGCACCACCTCTCAGGAGAGTCTGTTCTAGACTCTGGACACATGCACTGTAAAGAAGTTTTTCCTTATGCACAGTTTAAATTGGCTTTCCAGAAGTTTGTGGCTGTTACACCTTGTTATCCCTTGGGGAGCTCTGATGAATAACTGTTCTCCCAGATCCTTATCATACTTCAGATGATTTTGATACAGTAAACTCCTATCCATTTATAAAGAACCATTATCTTCCACTATGAATCAGAAAGTTGTTGATAAATCTCACACAGTATTATCACATGCTTTTGGAATGGGGCTATGTACTGCACAAGCTTCAGGCTATATTATTCAAGAAGTCTGGAGTACTCTGAGAGACTGGACAGTCTGAAAGATCAACAAAAAATTGGAATCTTTCACAGCTAGATATTACATTGTACAGCTAAAAGTTTTCTTCTTGGAAAATGCATCACCACAGCAATAAAATATGCTGGCTGCCATATGAGAGAATAAAAATCACCTGGAAAATACAAGTTATGAGGTAAAGCATGAGCAGTAGGGAATAGAGGAATTTAAGAAATTGTAATCTTCATACAGGTATCTCTATTACCAACAGGCAGGAGGAGAAAATAGGACACGGTTAAGTGCTAGAAGCTGTTTAAGCCGACAGTTTAAAATGTTATAGATTTCATAGACATTAGGGCTGGAAGGGACTTCCTAAGATCATCAGGTCCAGCTCCATGCCCCAAGGGGCAGGAAGTCAGCTAGGGTCAAAGGATCCCAGAAAGATAAGCATCCAAATGTTTCTTAAAAGTGTATAGAGTAGGTGCTTGCACCACCTCTGGGGAGAGTCTGTTCCTGGCTTTGGGGGCTCAGACAGTAAAGAAGTTTTTCCTTACATATGGCCTAAAATGGTCTTGCAGGAGTTTGTGACCATTGGACCTTGTCATTCCCTAGGGTGCTCTGGTGAACAGTTGTTCCCCCAGATGCTGATGCATACCCCTTATATACTTACAGGCTGCCATCAAGTCACCCCTGAGTCTGTGCTTTTCCAGGCTGAAGAGTCCCATAGCTCGCAGCCTCTCTTCATAAGGCCTATTCTCATGTCCTCTGATCATTCAGCTCTCCTCTGGACTCTTTCAAGCTTCTCCACATCCTTCCTAAATTGTGGAGCCCAAAACTGGATGCAGTACTCCAGCTGTGTCCTCACCAAGGCAGAGTACAGCAGGAGGATGACATCCTGGGTCTTGCTCGAGATGCATCAATAGATGCAAACCAGAGTTTTGTTCACTTTGCCACCTGCAGTATTGCATTAGTGGCTCATGTTCATCTTGTGGTCAATCATGACCCCCCAAGTCTCTTTTGGTCATGGTGCTAGTGACTGTACCATTGTCGAACCTATAAGTGTGATGTGGGTATGCGCCTTGCATTTCTCCATATTGAATGCCATCATGTTTTCATCTGCCCACCTTACAAGCCTTTCGAGGTCAGCCTGGATCACCAGCCTATTCTCAAGTGTGGACACCCTTCCCAAAAGTTTGGTGTCATCAGAAAACTTAGCCAGTCCCCTTCTGACACCAGTGTCCAGATTGTTTATGAAGACATTGAAAAGTACAGGTTCGAGAACAAAGCCTTGGGGGACGCCACTAGTCACTGAGTGCCATGTTGATTTGGTTCCATCAACTACCACCCTCTGGGTCTGACCTCGGAGCCAGTTCCCCAGCCATCAGACTGTAACAGATCTTTTCCTCTGTTTTTGGAGGTACACACAGGTCATTTTTTCTTTACAGCTATGTGTACTAGAAAATTACTTTTTATTTTAAATTAACTGAGATTATCATGTAAGCCCATGATGTCAGGAGCTGTGGTTTTAAGGCAAACAGCCAATAACTCAGTCAAATCATGAGCATTGTTGGCCCTGTTATAAACGATAAAGTGGAAGCTGGCCAAAAAATGGGGGGATAGTTTTAATTAAAAAATACATTTAATCATTTCCATTTCATAGAGTTTAACATTTTATTTGATATTCCTACTACCAGTTTCCAGATTTCTTTTTAATGAAAGCCCATTTTTTTCCCAGTAAGAACATAAGGCCTTCAACTAAAAAAAAGGAAAAAAAAGCCCGTCCAAAAATGTGAGTTAAATAAATCTCTACAGAAAATTTAGCAAATGCTGGAAAATCTCAATAATGCAACTGAGTTTTTTCCCCCCAGAGTTTGTTGTTGTTGGTGTGAAAATGTCATTTTCAGTGAAAAGGTTTGAATGTACAATGTCAAATCATCACTGAAAATAATGCTTTGAAATGATGTTTTTCCCCAGCATCTAAGGATCTGAACATGCTGTACAAACATTTTTGAGCTTAGCTTGACAACATTTCTATGAAGCAGGTTCCTCCCTTGTAAAGGAAAATAATGCCTATGCACAAAATGGTTGCGTGAATTGCACCTGTTCATGCAGTGATTTCCTAGTCCTGTGCCTTAAGCAGAAGAACAGCTTTCTATTTCTTCTAGGGACCCTCCCTCTAGAAACTGCATTATTTCTTCTTGACAGCTCCAATATCTCCTAGAGAATATGGAAATAATGCTTGGCAGTTCACATCCCAGAAGAAGTGCTCTCTGTTTGGGGGACTGATCCTCTTGTGCTGTGTAATATGGGACTGCAAAATGAAACATTATTTTATGTTGGATCATTAGGCCCTTCTGGATTACAAAAGTATGCCTGTTGCTCATTCTACAATACCACAAAACCTTCTCCAGGGAAGAGAGACTATATTGATTTGAAATCTATAACAATTCCAGGGTGGTTTTTTCCTCTCCCATGGAACTATTTAGCCTACTATATTAGGAACTATATTAGCCACAGAAAATATCTAATGTCATTTATTAAAATGTCTTGTATACCATGTGCTGGTAGATATTTCTTTAAATCATTAAAATATTTAAAATTGAACTTGTTCACCCAGTTGTTCACATTGGTGATACTACACATATTGTACTATTGCCACTCAGCTCTGGAAGTGTTGCTGAGTAGGAATTTAACTCTCTAGATTGAATGTTTAAAATACGCTGGCAATGCTGTATTGTTAACAAGCAATATAAGGCACTAGTAACAGTCCCATGCCAAATCATTTTTCTCCCAGGCTTCCCAAATTATTATTAATTGTTTCAAAATTGTATGCCCAAAATGGACAAGAGAATTGATTCTGTAGTATGACATCAATTAGAGGTAGAAATGACATATCAGATCATTCAGTCAATGTCCCTGGTGATTCAGCATTGTTTTCATTTTCCAATGACATGTTCATTCTGGTTTTAAATGACCCACAGGCTTCTGCCATTTCACTTGGGAGGTTGTTCCATGCCCTCATATAGCTCATTTTCAGATTTTTCCTAAGGATATGGATTTTCTTTTTCTGATTCCTTTTCCTGCTCTGGTAATTGCCCTGTTTGCTGTTCTCTCTGATCACTATTCACAGTGTTTACTGACTCAGAGGCCTTTCTGCCTAATTCATCTCTGCTCCATTGTTACCAGTAGTGGCTCACTGACATTTTGTTTGTCCAGTTCCCATACAGAGCTGCAACTAAAAACTCTGGTCCTGCAGTAGCCTCCACTTTGACCCACTAAATCAATGGCCTTTGTGCAGCTGTAGAACGTTGGAAACAACACCATTACTTTAAATTAATTTTATCTAGTAATTATACTTTTAATTGTTTTAATTTTAAAAGAGAAATTGTACATTATTTTTACACCCATTAACAATTATTCAGTCATAACAGGCAAGCAAAATCAAATCGTTTAGCATAAAAATGCATTTAGACATATTGCTCGGAGCACAACATCATAAACCTTAATTTTGTGGCATAATTTTTTTTTGTATTACGGACAAAACACAAAGCAAATGTCATTAGCATCTTTACACACTGTGTTTTGTGCAATTTATGCTGAGCAGCAATAGATTTCAACAATAAATGGCCACATAGTGAGATGAACACTTATATAACCATTGACAATAACTGATTGCTATTGATGAGAATTCTGGATAGCACCATTATTTTTCAGTCCCTGACATAGTCATCTTTTTTATAATTTCAGCTAATTTACTACATGGTCTCTTTACACTTTATACTAATGTTTCTAATCTCCACGTATAGAAGAACTAACTGAGGAAAGGTTTCTTTTTGCTTACTTTGATTTTCTACACATAAATAAAATCTAGCTAGAAGGCCCTCAGTTTGAGGGGGCGCATAGTTCTGCCACCTGGCAGCAGCTAGAAGACAGAGAGTATGTATAAGTGTTATATTGGTTAGATTTATCTAAATCCCCAGTCTCTATCTAAATGCCCAGGAGTTTGCAGGGCTTAAATTGGCCAAAAAAATGGCATGCTTGATCTAAGTTAGTTCACCTCAGGAGGCAAATTAACCTAGACTGAGAAAGGTTTAATCTGATTTACAAAGTGGTTAACATGTTCTAGCAAACACCTGTATGCATTCACAGCATTGCCCCAACTCTGGGAAAACCCAAACACTTGCCCCAGCCCGAGGGGCGTGCTGTTCTTATTCCCCTACACCAACCTCTCCCAGACCTGCCAAACCCTCCCCTTTAACCTCCCCCTTGACCTGCCACCCTTACCCTCACCCCGAGTTACTTCCCTTGAGCTGTCTGAGCCCCTCCTGTCAGTGGTGAACTTCTTTACACACTGCTCCTGGTCTAGGTTTAGGTGGCTTTAAATAAGCTGCCTAAACCTAGACCTGGTATTCCAAATGCTTGTATGTACCCAGACTCTGCTCATGTCTCACCTTTCCTTGCCTCTTGCTTGCAGGGGGATGTGTCCAGAAAGCTGATGCTAGGCAATACATCAGATGCAAACTCAAGATTTCAGTATGTTGTGCTGTAATGATACAGTAAATGTCATCAAATTCATGTTCTTTAACAGTATTTATTAGTCTCAAAGATGACAGTAAAGCTATACTGGTCTCCTAGGGCATAATGGCTGCTTGCAGACACTATAGATATAAAAAAAGAACTTTACCAGAAGAAGCAGCGCATTACTTTGACCCAGCCCTGCAGTGTCTGTATTGATCTGGTGCTTCAGCAGGGCTTTTTGGTGCTTTTGTCTACAGCTAATGGAATAGAAGTGCCAAAAGTGCCAAAAAAGCCCCACTAAAGCACCCAATCTATACAGACATCAGGCGAGCTGCATCCAACTAACACACTGCCTTTTCTGGGCATGTGCTAGACTTGGTGTGGGAGTGCATTGAATTTTAAGTAAAGCACCATTTTTTTAATGTCTGTAAGCAGGCAATATGATTGAAGGCAAGATTATGATCAGCTAGATACTACTGAGGTGTTTAACCTGGAATAAAGACAGGCCAGAACATGTTCACCAGCTTGAATTAGACTGGAGCCAGCAGAGACAAGATTAAAATAGTGACTTTCTTTCTATTCTTTTTCCTTTTTAAATTTCAAAATTTAAAATTTTGAATGAAAATTGACCAGGCCTGTCATTGGCCAATAAATGGAGAGAGGGATTTTCTGGAATTTGTCCCAGTTTTGTTTTCTGAAATATAAAACCTCAGAATTAAAAAAAAAATGATTAAAAATCTCCAGTTGCAATATGCTGTGGCTTCATAAATGTTGGCATGATAATTCATATTTAACTCTTCAATCCTAATGCAGTGTAAAATCATATTTTAGACTGGTTTTTAAATGTGGTTTTATCTTAAATAGTCTGAAGATCTCTAGCTGCAGAATCCTTCTAAAGACATGGTTTTATAGGGTCATTTTCCATTGACCCATAATACTTCACACTTGAATGGTATTGTGGTCATGGTGCATAAAACCTTTCCTAATTCCTTGATTATATGCCCTTTAATTTTGTATTGTGTGACCTAATTAGCTGTAGAATATATATATCTATATATAAATAAAATAAAGATCACCTTAACAACAGCAAAGTAGTATGACTAGAAATAGTATATGTGTGTATGTGTAAAAATATTATAATAAATATTATATTGCTATGGATTATATTGTAATATACAGTATATATTATTATAACTGATTGCATATTATACCCTACATAGTCAATGGGAAAATTAAGCATATTCAGTGGATGTTTGCTTTAAATAAGCCTCCCAAAGCTTAGGTGCTTGATCTGATATTAAAGCTGTGCTGGAAATCTCACCTTTTTGGGTTTTCTTATGAGATTTTTTTGGCACTCTCTCTTTGTCATTGGGATAAAAATACTGAAGGAACATTCTTTCTTGTGGCATTAGTCCTGCCTGGAACTATAATGTGCAGAAAGTAAAAAATAGAAAAGGGAAAAGTTAAAACTCTTTTGAATCTTAAAATAAAAGGGTCAGTTCAGGTTCAGGTAAAGTCAGGGTGTTCTTGATTTTACTTAAACCACTTTATCCCTCCTTTATTTAGGAACTGTGGTAAAGGCAGCTTAAAAATAAAGGACTCAAATTCTCAGAATGAAAAAACAAAATCTTATAATCTTGAGGTCTATTGATTTGTTGAACACTTGAGAGATTTTCATTTATTATAAATGCATCTGTTTAGCTTTGATAAAATGTGCTCATGTTGTACAAAAGCACAGGAAAGCATGATTCAAAAGAGTTTACAATTAAAGTTTTCAGTGTTCTTGAAACTAGTGGAACTCCTCCAGTGTTCCCAGCCGCAAGCAACTAAGACTCATTAAACTGATTTAAAAATCAGGGATTAAAAAAAAATAACAAGGAGTTGAGTTCTTTTTTATATTCTCTCTGCTTTTTGATCTTTTGGAAATTATATTTTAAGTATTTCTTCACAATTGCATGTGCCAGAAGCAATCTTTCTTATTAAATTTAAACTGAAATTTCCCCAACCTAAGCTATTTCAGCAGTCACATGACTATAAGAGCAAGCTCCTTAGGTAAAGTACAAAACATCATGTGCTCCAAGACAAAACACTTTTGTACGATGCTATGATCAGACTAAATAGATGTCTCAAACAAATTCCAGGGGCAAATATCAAGCAATGCAGGAGGGTTGTATTTTTGTTGGGTTTTGATTGAAACAAGGTCTCCTGGAAAAAAACAAACAAACTGTATGATTTCTATGAGGAAAGAGTGTTAGATTTGTTTAGGAAGGAAAGAGGAAGAATTACAGGTCCTAGCAGCAACATAGAAGAAGGTGTGAAAATGAGAGTGGGAGGCGGATGCAAATGAATTCCTCAGGAAAAAGAAACTGGTAAGAAAGAAATACAGTAGGAATATGTGTGCAATGCCTTAAGCATGAACATGAGAAACTTGAATCTGATGCTATAGACCAGAGGAATTCAGTTGAAGTCAGAGTGATATAGGTGAGAAGCAGGAGGAGATGACTTCAATGACAGTATTTTGTACATTCTGATGGAATACGAGATGAAACAAAGAAATTTTTAACTAGTATTTTTATGGCAGGTTCTATAGGCTTAAAACATCCAAATAATATACAGCAAATATGCAACAGCACAGAATATGCCTTTGTTTTAGAGTTTGCATTGTGATACCATGATATAAGTATCTTGTAACTGGAGGACTAGATTGTGGTTACAGGGGTGGTATGGAGGCCACAGGATCACCCAGCACAGACAATCATTCAGCATAGAGTCCTGCAACAATGCTCAGAATCATAGAAAATTAGGGTTGGGAGGGACCTAAAAGCAGGAAAGCAGCCTTGCCTAGGTTAGGGACCCCATGGAGCCTGAAGACTGAGAACAGCAAACCTAGGGTCAGGGGCCCTGAGCCCAAAAATGGTGAGCCTAGGACCAGAAAAATGGTCAGAAGCCAAGGCCCAAGGCCGTAGACCTGGCTGAGGGGGCAGAGCCAAAGAAAAGGGGCAGGAGCTGGGAATACTAAAGCTCTAACACAGGTTTGAGGCCTGAAGAGACCAAGTGCTCTGTTGGGGCTGGGGTCCTTTTGAAGTGAAACCAAGTACCACCTGCAGGGCATGGCTGCGGCTACAGGGAAGGACAGAGGCACTAATAGGGCCATGAGGCCAGCCAGGAGCAGCCTCCTTAAACCCTATAAAAATTCCACCAAGGTGTGGCAGGAAAGGGAAGAAAAGAGGATTGTACTCTAAGGAGCTAGTACATGGCAGGAGTTGTGTGGCCACCAGGAGGCATCACAGCCACCCTTCCAGCCAGACCTGTTACACCCTTGCACTGTTTCTGCTTTCATCCATGGGTGTCTAGGGACATTTTAATGACTCTTTGTGCTGAGAGGAATTAGGGTTGTTTCCTCAAAGACTGTGTCAGTTTTGAAATAATCTGATTATCCTTTGGGGTAATTGTGGGAAGGCAGGGGATTATTGACACTCAAAGGATTTTTGTGTGCATTTCCACTGCAAAGTGGGTATATTTCATTGCAAGTTAAAGTGGGTTCTTACCTATACCCCAGCTGTATCAGATGGAGCATTTTACAACATCTCTAAAACTAGGTCAAAGGATTTGTTATGTGTGTGTTTGGATGAAGGAGAAGTCTCAGAGAAAACCAAGGCAACTGAGTTAAAAGGTAAGTCTTCACTGTTCAGTTAAGGCCAAAAGGAACCTCTTTTCCTTTCTCCTTTCCCCAAATTCCTTATCTCCATCTTTCTTCTATCAAATAAAAACTTTCTCTCCCTTGATCTTCCCTAATTCTCACTCCCAAGAAACACTCAAAACTTCCTCTTCCCTCCTGATGTCCACCTACTCTCTCTGCTGTCAGACTTACTCTCTGGTCTCCTCTGCTGCTTGCTCTGGGAAGGTTCTTCCCTGCCCCCAGTTTGACCTCACAGCATTACCTGCATCTGCTCTGACTTTCACCCTGCAGCAGCTGTTGGAGCCTGTGAAGATTAATTATGGATGTTTGTCCTGGGAAGATGCAAGGAGCCAAGAATGTCAGGTGTTGTGGGAGTCTAGGTGCACACAGGTTGGCCACCTAGTCTCTGAGACTGTTAGAAAGGATGTCCCAGTATTGACCATTGTAAATTTACCCTAATGTTTAAAAAACAAATTAGAAGAGTTAAAATCATCCTAATACTTAAAAAAGAGGCCAGTGTAGCTGTCATTATTTTTCAACCCTAAACCCACTGAACCTTTAATGAAATAGGTACAAAGTAGAAAATACTTTAAATTGAAAGCTACCTTTATCTGTGATGTTAATAGGGACACATTGTACACTTCAGGTTTTTTCCATTCATTTGCTTCTAGATAAGCGGTATGCTATTACTCTCTAGTGGTTCTGTCTTCAGGGACTATTTCTGTCCAGCACTTGGGAGAATGCATTATGAGATGTCAGCATGTGTGAGCAGAGATAGTATGGCTTGTCATGTGCAGATAGGCCATATTCTGCTATAAAATGATAGCTTTGTCTTTTATCACTGTCACAGTCTTACTTAACAAGCTGTGACTCTGTGGTTCATCACAAAGAAAGCTGTCATCCCCAGACACATGCCTTGAATGTCCTTTCATCTTCTGTGCAGGTAGGATCTGTCATGTGACATCAAGCAGAACAGTAACTCCAGATGGACCATGCTAGTGTAGCAGTATATTAACTAAGGATTTTATTGGCACAAATCCAAGCTTTGCACCTTAGATTAGATTACAGGGATGGGAGAAACATATGTAAGCTTTTAAAGCATGCAAGCCTTAGTAATATGTCATAAATATAATTAGAAAAGGAAATGTTAGTAATCAATTGTGTTTAGGTGATAATTTATTTATCACGGTGTTATTCTGAGCAAGAGATAAATCAATTAGAGCTGCCTTTGAAAGTAAATAAATACTCTTGCTTCCAATGAGTGATGATAGACAAAATGTTTCAAGGAGCACAATAGGTTTGTTGCAGGTTCTTTCTACATAATTGCAGTTAGTGTTAAACCTGGACAACCACTGGCCTTTACAAAAAGTTTTGATACTTCTAGAAAATGTTCTAGATCTTTTTGTTCCTGTTTGCAGGATCACTGAATAAAGAAACTGTAACTGTTGCTAAGATCATAGATGAATATCTAAAGAGAAAAGCCCTCAGCATTTCCAGAGGGCATATATATTAGAGCTATGGGGTGCTTAGTAAATGCTTTGCACCCTAGTTCACAGGTCAGAATTTTCCTGGCAGAGGAATGTGGGCATAATCTGCTTACTTCAGCACTCACATGGCCATGGGACATATTATACTACTGGAGTCATGCTTCTGCAGATCAGATTAAACTACTTTGTGGACATTAAAGTATGAAAATTTCATGTGAGCTTCTATGGGTTTGAATTTAAACTAAAATCTTAAGTACTCCTCTGTCTTTCCTTCCTTCCTAGGATTTTCTGTCATTAAAATAAATGACAACTGTACCACACCTGATGCTGTTACTCTCCCTAAGTACTTACAATTTTGTAATTGGTAAAGTAAGAAACATTATCCTGTATTACGAGGTACAGGCTCTCCAGTCTCAATTTAGTAAATGGAGGAAAGATTGAGACTCAATGGGTGTGTCTACATGACCAATTAATGGGCACTTTTGCACATGGTCCAGAGGTGAGGGGGTAGTGTTTTAATTAGAGCGACTCAGAGAGCTGTAGCTAAAGCACCTCTGCTGCCATTTTGAAGCAGGGAGATGCTGATGCATGAGATGTGGGAGACTGCTGAAGTATGGTAATTAGTCTCTGCTCTTGTGTTTAGGCACCCAATGGGGCTGAATTTACTGAGCAGTAAATTCAGGTGCATTAACTCCTCCCAGGTGCACACTTATATGTATGCCTGGGTTGGGTGCAAATTGAGCCCAACAAGAACAGCCTAGTCCTGCTCTACTCTGGCCTCCTGCAGCAGCCAAGGGGAGCTCCAGGCTTTCCTGGGTGGCAGTCCTGGGGGCAGCCCTGAAATAGCAGGGGGCTCTGAGGACAGCCCCAGGCTGGCAGGGAACATGGGGGAGAGTCAGGCTTGGGCTCTGGGGGGAGCTGTCTCTGGCTCCAAGGGCAACTCCAAGCCACACAGAGCTCAGGGTTAGCCCTGAGGTCTGGGAGGCAGGTGGGAGCTTTGTTGGAGCTCCCAGCTTCCAGGAGTAGCTCCAAGCTGTGCAGAGCTCGGGGTTAGCCCTGAGCTCTAGGGGGTAGCAGTTGCAGCAGCTCCCAACTGTGAGGAGCTTGGGGTTAACCCTGAGCTCTAGGGGCCAGGGGGAAGGTGTTGCAGCAGCTCCCAGCTGTCCAGGGGTAGCTGGGAGCTGCCATGACAGTCCCCCTCGCCCCCCAGAGCTCCGGGCCAACCCTGGGATCCGCACAGCTGGGAACTGTCCCTGGAGCTCCCCACTACCCACTGGAGCTTGGAGCTCAGCCAGACAACAGTTGTGCCCTGCTGCCTGGGCTGGCTGCGAGCAATTTGCTCCCAGTCAGTGTCTACATGTATGCTTTAGCGTGTTAGTTTAAGGTGCTGTTTTTTTAGTAACTATATCTTTTGATATTAGCAGACAGAGCTTTAAATTAATCTACTGTAGTAATTGCTGCACACATGTAGACAGTGATGCCTTACTGCACATTAGATTACATATGCCCTTCATTGCACATTAGACTAGTTACATACGCCCACTGCGTGCATCTTCTGGTGATGTTCAGTCACAGGGAGCAGAAGAAAAAGGATTCTTCCTTTGATGAAAAATGCAGGAAAAAATCAGTAGTGTTGATTGGACTTGAGGGAGGCCAAATAAATCAACTACTTTGGTTCTATTAATAAAGGAGCCTGCTGGGTCGGTGTCTAGAAACCAGAGGGAGGAATACTGATTACAGTGAAACACATAAATTGATGCTTAATGTCTTCTCGCTTCTCTCTCTTTTTTCGTTTTAAAACAAAATTCTTCTCTCTCTCAAAGTTTTTTTAGGAATTATATAAGCCTGCTTGTTCCATCAGTGATTAGATATTATTCAATGGACAAATACTCCAAATCACTATTTGGATTCTGCTGAGCCTGAAGACATGGCTCTGGTCTGACCCAATATTTATACATAACTAGACATGGCATCTTCATGCACAAGGATAAGCCGTATGATTTGGGCTATTCCCATTCCTACCTGAAGGGAAGACAAGGTAAATGGTTTTTGGCTTTGTACAGCTGTTCATTTCTACTACAGGAAATTTCTTCCAGGAGAAAAATAGCCAGGAGCTGGGCTGTACAGATGTTCCCCCAGCCACATGGCTGGAGAGCTCCACAGAACTTCAATGTTCCCTGGGTCATCCCTGCCCTTAGGAGATCCCATTAAGTGAAAGCCTGCTGGGGAGCTGCCACAGACAGCTAGGGAGGGTACCCCCTCCTCTGCCTCACAGACTTCCTGAGAATCAGCTGCTTGGCAGGAGGAGGGCATTTTCACATGATGGGAACCCCCCTGATTCTCCACTTCAAAAGAAAAATCCCTCTCCTTGCACTCCACCAAGCTGCCTCAGAGGAGTTTAGGGAAAGGAAGGAAGCTATGGCAATGCTCCAGGAAATCTTGAGGCTGGGGCATAGCCGTCTGTCTCACCCTGAACTGCTCCAGCTTGCCCCAGAGAATTGTGGGCCAAGATGGGGGCATTTTGCTATGCTGAGAAGATTCCTGAGCCTTGCTACTATAGTACAGAAGCCTTCTTCACTCCACTGTGCTCTGAAGTGGGGTCACTTCAGCTGGGCAGTGAGGGCAGCAAGGGGAATAGTGTGGGAGTCAGAAAAAACTTCCTGACTCTTCCTAAAACTGAGAACTGCCCAGTTTGACAAAAAGGTGAGGGGTAGTGGCTGCTGCACCCCCCCCCCCATCTCCTGATCTACAGGAGGAGGGGAGCAGCTTTGCCCCACATCTTCTCAAGACTGGCGTGACCTCCCTGTTAAGCATGGAGCCTTTCCTCTGGCTTCAATCCTCCTTGTATCCAGGAGAAGTTAAACTAGAGGAAAGTATGCAGATGTTCAGTCTTCTGGCAGAAATTCTTCCAGGAGAAATTTAACCATGGTTGTTGCTAGGCAGTTTTGTCTCAGAGTGGCCATTTTTGCTCTGGGAGAAAAAGCCTGAATGTCTGTGCACGTTTGATTTCCACTGGGAGAACACAGATTCTCCTGGTAGGAAGTTCATGTCTTTACCCAGCCTTTGTCTGCCTCTGACCTCCTTTTGGAGAAAGCTATCTAGTGGTTCTGTAAACTAATTTGTCCTGTTCCGGTTGTTTTTTTTGCAGATGAGGGTTCGAGAGTGAACCAATGACTTGGTGCAGAGCTTAGGGAACCAAGAGATTGTTTTTGTGCTTACCATGGGCCTTCAGGTGGATCCAGCAATATGCATCAGTCCCTGGCAGCTTTATGACAGTTCTCTGGCAGTGCAGTTAGATGAGTGTATGTGTTATGGAGAATTATACTAAAGGACTAAGCCTTCATTCATTTCTAGGAAAACCTCTTGTACAATGAGTTCAAGTACAATTACAGAAGAAATTATTTTTTTTACTTGCCAAGTAGAGAGAGTCACTTATCCAGGAGGCTCCATCCCCTTGGACTTTTTGACTTTGATTCACCTAAGTCTTATTAAAAATGGAATTTGCCTGTATCTAAAATATAATCATTCTCCATCTGTAAAACTATTGGAGAATTGAATAATACATGTACAGAGTGGTGACACAATTGATGTACTGCACTGCTGCTGTAATCTAAAAGCTGAAAATTCCTAGGTTTGTCTGAACAAGCCTAGCCACCTAGTGGAATTCACAGCCTAAGCTGTGGCACAGAGACAGTTTAGATGAGCCCTGTTCTCCCTATGCACTGGAGAAGCCCCCTCACCCCTTGATTGCTTCTTTTCATTTCATACCAAAATCCTAGAAATGAGGTTGAGTACCTATCATAGAGCACCTCTGAATGTGTGATCCATTACACTTCTTAAGTTTCCTGTTTTGGATGTGTGTTTTCTTGCATGCTTAGGGCTGCTTGAAAGCAGATACATTGCCTCATGTCTGTATTTTGTTGTGAATGGAATGGAAGGGGTGGGAGCTCCTGGTGTGGTATGGAGGCAGTGCAGACAAATCCTTAGGTGCCTAAGAATGGGATTCACAGATGCCAGGAAATTGAGTGGGCAACTGCCTAAAATAGCCAATATGAAACATTGAAAATGAGGGTATATCTTAAATTCTATCCTTTACTTGCCTTACTACACAGATTTACTTTGCTCCATTAAGATTTATGGCCCTGAATCCTCTCCTGGGAGGACACCCTGAGGACAGAGAGCTGTAAGGCCTTTCTTTCAAAATGCAATGCTGCTGCTGCTTCTCCTCTTATCCAAGAAGTTCAGTACAAACAAGATAGCAGGAGTGAGGATGATTTTATAGGCAACTGGCTAGTGCATGCACCTGGGAGAAAAAATACCTGAATTCCAGTCTCTGTTTTATATTAATTGGAACAAGGACTGAATCCAAGTGTCTCATCTCCCAGGTATGTTCCCCAACCATTAGACTATACGAGTCATGTTCATCCAGGCTCCTTCTCCATGGACTAAAGGGTATTTAATTATGTAATCTGAAACTGAATGGCCTCAACAGGAAGGATTGAGTGCATTCTACCTAGGAATATGAGTTCACATTACCGGGTGGTGAGAGAGATGGGTCCTTTCTCTCCAATGTCCTTTCTCCTCCTTGTTTAGTGATGAGTCGCATCCATTAATTTTATTCTCACACCTTGAGCCTCACAGACAAGATAGGTTTGAAAAAAGAAAACAGTTTGTGAACCCCAGTGGGACTAAGGCATAAGATAGGTGCCAAGCTGCCCAACATTCTTGACACAGACGTGACTTTGGGCAGGCTTAGTAGCAAAACTTAGGTATCTAAGGAATCTTAACTTTGGCAACCACAACCGTTAACAGACAGCTGCTGAATGGGACTTATGAGGATCCAGATTTAGGATTTAGGCTGCTATAATGGCAATTAGGTGCCTAAATCCTGCCTAAGTTTCTTTGTGGATCTAACTCAAGGTCATTTCTACAGTGTATTAATATTAAAGGATTGATAGTAGTAAAGCTTTTCTCCACCAAGGTCTCCAGCCAAAATTTCTCCTCTTTCTATGCATATTGTTTGTCTATGCATATTCTATGCATATTGTTTGTCTGCCTTCTACCTTCTGCCCCAAAGATGACTGTAAAGAGGGCAAAATTTAACCCTTATTGCAGTTAATAGAGGGCTAAGATTCAATGAGGCTAGGATTACAACCTTTGTGAGAGTGCATGGGTGCATCTACACATGAATTAATGCACTTGTAATACGCATTAAACTTAATAACTCCAATGTGAGGTGCTAAATTAATTCACATTAGGCTGCCCTAATGCACAGTAGCTCAAGTGCATGCTTTTAAGGTGATGCTTAATGTGCAGTAGCCTATTTTACTGTGCATAGTAGCATAATAGCAGGTGTTTTTACACGTCACTTTAATGCACTGTAATATATGCTACTGTGTATTAAAGTGCACATGTAGATGTGCCCTGTAATCTGCCTATATTACACTTATCTTTAACATGCTTTGGACATTTTTTAACCAGACAAAGTATATGTAATGATACTTATTGTCTTTGTATACTTGAATTTAGGAATGCACTATAATGTCATGGGATTATTGTCACTGAGTATAATAGTGGAAGTTAAGGTAATTTCCTGAGGAAAAATGTTGATTCACTAATTATCATGATGTATACGTGTCCTTTTATCTTGAAATATATACTCCTTAAAAGACATGGTACTACATCATCATTTGCCTTGCTCCATGTGACTTTCCAGCTTAAGTACAAACACCATTTTATTCTGTCACTCTTAAATAGCATATTGCTTTTTCTCTCTAGAAAGCAAACTGTTATGCTGCTATTTGCTAATTTTTCATTTCAGCTCATTATTTAATGGTTCAAGCAAGAGCATAAAACAAATGGTACAAAAACACCCAGTGGGAAACCTTACACAACATTAGGCATTATCACTGCAATTTGCAAACCTTAATGCATGGTATATCTTAAGCATACTTTGACCTTGATCATGCAGTGAGAAGCAAACCCCTGCACACTTGTGGAGTTCATTGAAGACTAAGGTCTTCCTACACAAACTTGAACATTATTACTAAATGATCTTGAACAGTGATTTTATATGCACAAAATGTCTCTTGGATAGAAGGCACTAGGAAATTATATTTCTTTCGGTTGCACTGTGTATTTAGATAGCAAAGATCTGATTTTTTCTGTGGACTTAGGAATTTGAATATACAAGAGATTTTTGGTTTGCAATTAGATTTGTCTGTGTGCCATTTTTTAGTATATTTGTTTGTATTTGCAAGGCTCTCTTTGGAGTATAAACAAATACCAAAGATACTGAAATAGGGAGTTGCTAGAAATTTTGGCTAAGTTACCTTAGAGTATTATAGAAATAATCATGAAAGGCATACAGGGTTGATTTTGTTTTTGTTTTGTGTAATGATTGCTTTTCCAGTTCAGACAATTTATACACAGAACTAGAAGTTATACATGTGTGAATATGTTTAAGTGTTTGTTTAGTTGTTTGCAGAAGTATTTTTCTCAAAGGGTTTCACTACCTGTAGGGGCACTGTGGCAGAGCTGTTAGGGAGTTTTGCTATGGCTCCAAACATACAATTCAAATCCCACTCTGGATTTGTGCCAAAGGCTGCCTCTAGGCAACCAAGCTGCAAATAGGTAACTGATAACTCAGGCAGGGGAATCAAAGACAGCTGGATGTGATGCTAGTCACAACACTCCATTTTGTGTGTTTGGCATACCTTAACCATGCTACCTCTAAGGGTCACTAGGGCTTTAACTTTTAATTTCACTTGTAATAGGATGTGACTGGAGTCTGGATGAGAGTGTGGAAAGAAACTGGGAAACTTTCAGAGGAAAAAAAGAGACCTGGCATGGAAAAATTGGACATTCAGGGAAGTTTTAGAAAATCTGACATGACTAGAAGCAGGTGGTTTTACCTTTTCCAAAATAACGTATCTTTAATTAGGATGAGAAAAAACTATTTTAGGAGACTGACATTTTATTTTTAGGAAACTACAGTTTGATTCCTATAACTTTTGTAGGCAAAATCCCTAAAGAGTATGCATGGCATATTGTAATGGCAGAAATGTTGGGCAATGGCTACATAACATAATCATAGTCCACAATATTTAGTTTTTATGATGTGATGGGTGCATTCCTCGGGCCATTAATCTAGCAACCAACCATCTTGCCCTTTCCCAGAACACTTTCTTCACATGTGAGTCCCACAGAGATGTGCTGTATGGCAAGCAAAGGGCTGACCCGGTCTGTGAATTTCTAGAATTTTATCAAATGCTGTGCAGCAGACCAGCAAAAATGTTGCTGAGTACCAAGGCTTTTGTTATCAAGGGAGGATGTGTGTTGTGGAACAGGTAGGAAGATGTGATCATTGGTCTGCTAAAAAAATAAATAATAATAATAATAATAAAAAAAAAACTTCAGCAACAAAACAGGAGTGTTGGAGGCAGTGTGCTCTGGAGAACATGATATGAGCAAAATGGCCTGGGTCCTTCTTTTAGCTCTGTCACTGACTACCTGTGTAGATTTCATTGCAGGGCTGGTGTGTTGCTTAATGTGTACTTCCTGCTTTTTATAGATACCTTCCACATTGTGGAAGGTACAAGGCAGCACTGGACAACTTTTATTCTGCGTATAACAAAGTTTTGGGGTAGTTATTTTAAATGTAGGCTCTCTTAGGTAAGGGGTATGTGTTTGTATAATCCCTAGCACATCTCTGCTCTTGGGTGATAACTGTAAGCCCTAGTGTGATAGATGTAAATGATAATATGGCATATAATGACTCAAAAAGGGTATCTTTGAGAATATAGTTTCATCCTGGTTGGCAAAGAATAGAGTGTTTACTTTTTATTCATTTTCCTGTTGTCTGTCTCTTCTATAAATACACATGACAAGCATTCTGATTCAAGTAGACTTTAAATAGAAAAGGTTCAGACAATACCAGTTCAGTATCATCTCAATTAAAACTGTTAAGTAGTTCATATAAGCAATCAGGAAATGTAGGAGAATTCCTAGTTCCACTTTCTAAAATTAACTCTTTTTGCCATTCAGAACATTTTTGCACATTCAGAACCATTTCAAATTGCTGCTTGGTAGCTTCTCCCATTCTGGTTAATAAAGAATGGATTGTCAAACAACAGCCTGTGTCATTTGCCCGTGGCGCTCTTGAAGGGGCCAGGAATGCAGGGCTAGGGCAAGTGACATTGGATGACACAACAGCTCAGGGAGCAAGGGGGTTGATGTTATACCCCACCATTGAATTCTGGGGTATGGGCCCATTGGAGTTTGTTTTGATAGTGGTGGGGCAAGTGATGGCTACATTAACTTCTGACGCTGCAGGGGTGGAGCATGTGACTGTAGCTGACAGTGGCTCAGGCAGCTGTAGTGGTTAACACTCAGAGAAAATGGTTCTGTAGAGCTCACTTTGTTGTAGAACTGTCAGCATAATTTCTGCTGTTTGTATAGCAGATGAGAGGGATTAACTTGTTTTTCACCTAATGAGCATGAAGTACATTCAACTTGTATTGTTTGCCATTTTAATCAATCCGCCATGAGGTTTCTGGTATATTACTGATGTGCTGCTCTCTGTAATCATAAGGAATTTACTGGACAAAAGAATATCTTCTTCTGCCTCCCTCCAGGGAATCTGGAGGGATTCCCAGTGTGCCCAATGCAGAGCTCAGTGTTGTGAGCACTACAGCACTATGTTATGACAACAATCTTTGACCTTTTGTATTCCTTAGTGAACATGAAATGTAATGGGTGTGTCTTTGCTGCCTCAGGACTGCACCAAGACACACCAGAAAGAAATACCTGTTCTATGAATGCTGCCACCTGAAAATGATGTACTGTACCTGCTGTGGTGGGATGTAGAGTGTGTGCCAGCAAGCCCATTCTCTCAGGGCAGTTTATTGGCATGCATCCAGCACTGCAGTTGTAATCGTCTTACAACACTTTAGGGAAGTACACCAAGTAGTGTAACTTGTAGCTGGGGGAAGAGGGGCAACCAGTACATCAGCACCAGCCACCAATTCAGAGGGGACACCTCAGTTGTAACCCGTAGGAAGCTTGCACTTTGACTGGGACACATGATGAGAGAGTTGTGCCAGGGCAGCAGCCTGTACCATCACTGCCACTGTCACAGCTTGAGTGTGGGAGTAAATGTACTCCCCGTGCTGCTCTGGGTACCACGATTTAAAGTTACACCTCTGCATACACACACAGTACACGTGGCATGCTCTCCTCTGAGGATAGTAAGATCCTGAGATCATATAGACCTTTGTCACCCCCCTTTAAAAGCTGTTTGAAGGCCCAGGTGCACCAAAAAAACAATCCTGACAAATAATGACTGCTTGCAGTGTCTCCCAGGTCTTTCCTGCAACTCAGCTAAATGATTTTGAAAACAGCTTAGTTGCTGTGGTCTGTGGATCAAAACCAATTTCAGAGTTGTGTTAGATTTTCACTTTAGGACCCTGCAGGGAGAGAGAGCTGTTATGCTGACTCAGGCTGGTTTAAATTGGAAACCTGAGGAGGTGGATCTCATTAGCTCTGATTCAGGGTATAAAAGTATTTCAGTGTGTTCTTCTTTGAGAGGGAGGGGTGTTGTGTTGCAAAATAGAAAATAAATAAAATTTTAAAAAAAGCTCTAGGGATGTGTGAGCTCAAGAGAAAGCTTAGCCTGAGATTTCTATTTTGTTTTTTAGCTAACAAATACAGGTGGATCCTACATAGTGTTCTGAGGTTTAACATCATTTCGGTGTACCCTTTTTTCTGAAAGAGCAAGATGAGAACTTTATACCATGACAAACAGCATCTGGAGACCTGGTGTAGATGGCTCTCTGTTTTATCATCCCACTTTTGTCAAATCTGTATCAAAAGGAGAAAGTCAAGGGACAATTTTTCTCCCTGGAATAATTCTATTCAAATCAGAGGATTTAAATCAAGGGTAATTTTTTTTCTCAGGCCTTGCTTGATATCTCATTTCCCCCTTATAATATAGCACAACACAGACTGATGTGTTGTGGATAATCAAGACAGTGTACTATTCCTTATTCGGTGCTTCACTTAGGGGCATTTGATTCTCTGGTGCTTTTTCTCAAGCTCATTGGAAAACTGGAAAACAAAGACATAAAAACTATTGAAATGTCAAGGTTTGTTTTCTTTCTGCAGTGGCCAAAATTTATCATATGCCCCCTTCCCAAAATACTGTGAAAAGCTTTTGAATTTTTGAAGCTTTATATTTTTGTTTTCACATTTTCTTCCCTTTTCTCTTCCTCCTTTGACACAAAGTATATCAAAGTGAATAATGTTCATGGGTTAGTTATTTCCCCCACCTGCCACTCAAAAACTTTTCAAGATTGCTTCAGGTTTGTAAATGGTCCAGGGTTACAATGTTTCACTGCTTCATTTTTCCTCTAGCCATTCTCTAATTTTTCCAAGGTTGAAGAATTTTTCTAAAGTTTTTGAGTCTGGAGGATAGAGGGGAACAAAACAAGTAAAAAAGCACTCTGGATATTATTCATTCTATTGCAGTCAACAGGAAGAAAAGGGAAAGGACAAAAATCCACAGTTTTTAAAATTTTCAACCTGCCCAGAATAAAAAAAAAATATTTTTATTAAAAAAAATGTTCCCCAACATTTTTCACAGAAAAAAGTCATAATATTTTGTTTATTATAAAATCTTATTTTGTTGATGAGGAAACTTTTCGATTGGAAAATTTGGGGTAGGCTCTACTTTTCCTTCCTCACAGAAAACTAATTTGGCATATGGATCAATGCCTAAATTTTAAGGGTGAGATTACCATTGCCTTTCTTACTTCACATTGCTGCAATTAGGTAGGCTTAACCATGGGAATCCAGGCTGTTTTGTGACTTTAATCATTTTACTTACAAAGGCCACTTATGTCAAGTGAAAAACATTCTTTTAACCTCTCCCCACAAGTGAAGGTACTATAAGATTGAAGATTACATAAGGAATACTTCAAACCCCAATTGCAAGTTTGATGGAGCTATTTTAACTTTAGAATGCAGTTTTAGCCAAGTTCTATTAGTTCCTAGAACAAAAAGAAAATTGGCTCAGTAAATTAAGGGAAAATAAAATAGAATGTAGAAAGAAAAACAAGGAGAGTCACAGATGGATGATACTATAAATGGAGAGCACAGTAAATAATGAAGCACACTATATCCAGCTGCGTACAGGCTTAGATCACTTAAAAGCCAATAGATGACAGAGACAGTTCAGTGTAGACAAATATAGGAGGAGGAGAAACCTTTATAAAGAAAGGCACTTGGCAATGTCTCTTCCAGTAAATGGTGAAAATAACAAAAAGGATAAACATGTTGGGCCAGATACAAGTCTGGTGTTAGGTGGGAAGGATACCGCTCCTCCTCTTTAGTCTGCTGCTTTGCCAAATAAATAAACTCTCAAGACAGTACTGGAAACATAAAATCTATATTATTCTGGTAAGTCTAGCAAGTATTCATATTAAGGGAGATAAGAAAACATAACTACCACACAATCCAGATTTCATTTTCCACTGTCTTGCATGTGTAGCTGCTTACAGTGTTCCAGTGTTGCCTAATTTAGCTCCTCTTTACTGCTTCAGTAGCTAAAATGGGCTGTACATCTGGCTGGCTTCAGTGGATTCTGCAATGGAAGAATGCTTTGCAGGTATAAAGTTGGCATAGGGTATCCTGTAAAGGGTAAAACCATTCCTGCTGGATGCAAGAACTAGGGTGGCTGTAGCCTCCTTGACACTGGAGACTCCTACCAATGCCTTTGAAAGTGGTGAAAGTTGTTGTACACTTTCAGGATTTTGTTTGACTTGGCAGACATTTAAGAAGCATGCTCATATTTGCACTCATCATTTTGTTGGTTCCTGTGTCAAGAACAGCTCAGCTGGACTTGGGAACTTTTATACGGGTTATTAAAGGCTGTCAATCTGATTTGATAGCATTTTGTACAGGTGTAAAGGACCGCACAAGGTCAAAGCTAATGGAGAATGGGTCCAGATGACTTTAAGTGATTTAATCATGTGAACAGTAAATTTTAACTACGATTCTAAAGGACTAAGAAGGGAACAAACAAATGAAAAAGAACAGCAAGAAATACATTTACAAGGGAAAACAATAAATTATGAGGAGCATACTGTGTTTAGAACAACTTTCTGCTGTTGCAGCAGCTGAGCTCAGCAGGAGTAGAACTGCTTTCCATCTCAAAGTATAAACTTATGTAAGGGTAGAAGCAACAGCACCACTACAGTGGAATTCTCTTACCCTAGGTATATGCTAATGCTTCTCTTTGTACTCTTTAGCACATGGCTGAAGATGATGTTTTGTTCTTTTTTTGAGCATGTATTTTCCCTGACATGCTTGTACTTATGTTGGGTAGGGATTCTGGAGGATGCTTTTGCACTCTTATCATCTATGTTTGTCACTATTGCTCTCTAGAGCTGTGACAATGGGCTCAGAGATTGTGTTGATTACTGGCTCTTGCCTGCCATACCCTTTCCCCTTAGGAGCCATCCAACCCAACCTGAATTCTGTGGCTGGTATTAGTTGTGGGTTCCTAGCAAAGAACAACCTTTATATTGTTCATATCTCTGCATCTTACTGTATTTCCACATGAATTCTTCTGGGGAAACCAAAAAAGTAATCTGAGTCCTTGGGTTTTTGTGTTATGGTTTCTAGAGGCATTTTCATATGTACATTGATACAACCAGAAGGCAGGGTAGAGGTGCACCTCATAGATTCACTGAATCAGTGAGGCATAAGCTTTCATGAGCAACAGTTCCTTTTATTAGTTGCTATGAAAGGACATGCAGAGAGAAGGCTATCAAACAAGAGTGATTTAAATACAAAAGGCATAGAAGAGCCATAAGGAGAGAGGACAGTGCTGAGAGTGGTATCCTTGATTCGGTTATCTTATAACAGGGGTAGGCAATTATTTTTGCGGGAGGGCCACTTAATGAATTTTTTGATGAGTTGTTGAGAGCTGCAAAGGTATCTCCACCCCTTGACAGGTGCCCCACCCCCGGGTAGCCATCTTGGGACCAGAAGTCCCACTCCTAACCCCCTTTGCCATGAGAAAGGGGGTTAGTTACTCTCCTTGTCTTGGAAGTAATCCTTTTGGGAGGAAGGGTGCTCCTATCTTGAAATCAGAAAAAAATATTTAAATACTAAAAAAAAAAAAAAAATCTTTAAAAATAAATATTTTTGTCCTGATGTATGTGTGTTTGCATCATGTATCTAGAGGCAACTGCATCATAGCTCAAAATTATTTGAGCTATTTTTAGCTATATTTGAGCTAAATTATTTGAGTCTTATTCTTGTATAGTATGTGCAGGGATGAGGGGGTATATGTGGGGGTGGTGTGATTGGGAAGTAGGTGTGTGTGTGGTTGGGTGTGTGGGGGGAGTGCAAGCAGTATGAGTATGGTGGGTGGGGATGCGGTATGTGGTTGGAATGAGGGCTGTGGGAGGCTGTGGGTGAGTGTCAGGTTATGGTGGGGGTGGAAGTATATGTGGAAGGCTGTAGGTACATTTGGGGGTATGGTGGGGTTGGGAATGGGGGGTTATGGTGGGGGGTGGGAGTGTGTATGGGGACTGTGGGAGGGTGTGAATGTGTTTGGGGGTATGGTGGGGGTGGGATGTGTGGGAGGGTGTGGTTACTTGTGGGTGGCAGTCGTCAGAGTCCCCAGAGTGTGCCAGTCCCTGGATGTACATGGTGGCAGCATGTGGGGCCATCCCCACCTGGCCCAATAGTTCATTTGCCCGTGTCCCCAGCCACTTGTGGTGGCACCATCCGGGACCAGCCCCATCCACTCCATAACTTGCAGCTCCCATGCTCCCACCTGAGTCCCCAGCCACACATGGTGGTAGCATGCGAGGCCAGCCCAATCCAGCCCCATTGTGCATGGCTCATTGTGTTCCTGCCCCTTTCCCCCAGTGAGCATCCCTGGCCCCAGTCCTGTGGGGCTCTTACCTGAATTCACAGGCTTGCAGGCAGGGAGGCTGGAAACAGCTATGGGATCACCAGCAAAAGCTTCTGCCATGCAGAAGCGTCTTGTCTCTAGCACTGTCTGGCTCAGGGCTGGGGTGGGTCAGGCTAGGGTGGGGGTTGGTTGCTTAGCAACTGGTGCCACACCTCCTGCAGGGATGCGCTGGCTTGGAGAGCGGCAGCCCAGGGCTAGTGCTTATGAAGGGGCCTCGCTGGCCAGAAGGGATTGCCTGGTGGGCCAGATTTGGCCCTCAGGCCATATTTTGCCCACCCCAACATATAAAGTTTACATCTACCTTCTTCCTGACTTCAGACTAACATAGCTAACCTCTCTCTCTACACTGAAATACTGAAGGTGCAATACTGTTGAGATGACTCAGTTTTAAACTGTGTGGTATAAGAATTTGATGTTGCACAAGAATCAAAACATTCATTACCAGTGATTAAATGATTGATAACTTTGAGCCCAATTCTGTCAGGTACTGCTGGTAACCTTCTAAATGCCCATTAAAATAATTCCCATCCAAACTGGGGTTGATTGACATCGGCACTTGTCAGGGATAGGTCTAAAATGTAAAAAGTATTTATTTCTAGTCTTTTTTTAAAGCTTATTTTAATAAATATATTCCAAAATTTCTTTCCATTGGAGTTCAGCAAATTCTGTTCATGCAGTTGGCACATGAGGCTATAACCCTCAAAAAATTGTAAGTCATATGTTTGGGTATATCTGAATATTTGAACACAAATAAATGGTATGGAGACTACAACAAGTAGAAGCTGATTCAATTAAAACCAAAGCTGGATAGTGCCTAGACACAAAATATGGAGAAGGTTAAGTCTAGAGCAATCTGTTAAAAAGAAACACCAAGATAAAAACCTAATCAATGCTGGCTTTAATTTATATTCCTCCTCCTCCATTAACTGCACAAATGCTAGACAGAATGGTAGGAAGTATCCATAACACTTGTACATTCCTTCCCACTGGAGTTTAATAAATGTAGTTAATTTCTAAAAATGACTATAATGTTTATTGATTTAAGCATCTGTGTCTCTCTATTAAAGAATAATCTTTGAGTTTTATGTTGTATATTTTATAAATCCTTAATGTTTGGCTTCAAAATGCATAATAGATGTAACTTTATGCAGCATTTTTCTGTGTGTAACAGATACAAACACATTTGTTTATACACAGTTTAACCTAAAGGATAGGCAACATAGGTGGAAATGCTTCCAGTTCAGGTTGTTTGACAGTTTCCATTATCCATGCTCTTACTTGCTTCTATATTGAACCATTTGGTCTGAAATTTTCCTCAGGTAAATGTCTAAGGCTGATATTTCTGAGAGTTTTGGCTAATACTTCTTCAGGTATTTTCAAGAACGAGGTTGTGGAATACTGTTGTTTTGCTATGAGAAAAACATAATAATAATCCAGCAGCCACTCCAACAGCACTTCCATGTTTTGGAATAATACGTTTTGCAGTAAGAGTTTGAACTTTTGGGGAAAGGACTGATGTTAGGTTGGTGCTTGTTGCCTTTCCACCGAAAAGTGCCCATATTTGGCCATAAAAGATCAGATTTATTAGAGTTTGGCAACTAAAATATTGAGCTGAATTGAACATGCCCAGTCTGGTCAGACTGTAAATATGCTTTCCTTATAGTCTGAATGAGCGCACTGCAGTACAGGACTGCTGGTGCTAAGCAGGATTTTCCCTTATTTACATGATTTTCCCTTATTTACATTTCCTGTCTGCCACAGATATTATGGTACTGGGTTGAGAACAAGGAAACTCTCTCCTATGCTTTCAAGTGCCCTCTACATGGGTCCAAGCAGTGGGGAAAGGAAGAAGGAGGCGGGGGATGGGGAGGGGAGAGGGGGATGAGGGTCATAGGGATAAACATCTCGGGGAAAGGGCTTTAGGAGCAGTGGAGGGCTAAAGATTTTATAGAGAGGACAATGCCAGGAATAATAAGAGGTGAGGAAAAGAATAGGAGCCTGACAAGTAGAGACACAGGTAGGGAGAAACATATTCCAAAAGCTGATAATAGAGGTAAGATTTATGGAGAAGAATGGGGACAGGGAAGGGATGGGCAAGAACCCTGTTTGTTAACAGAGGTGTTAGAAATAAAGGCAAGGGGTATGGAGTATAAGAACAGAACTGGGTGGTCATAAGCAGGAGTGTTGAGGCCTATGCTATGTAAACTAGAGATTCCCAGTATGGTCCTGTGCACCTTCCCATTTTACTTTGTTTTTAAAGTTAGACTATTATATAAAGTACCTATAGCAGGGTGCATGACTCAGGGACTGCAGTCCACTTGCAGGCAGGTGGAAGGGGTTTGCCTGCCTGCCTAGGAACACTGGGCTAGCTGATGGGGATGATTGGATGGTACAGAGGAAGTTAAAAGCTCCCAGGAAAGGGAGCTGACAGAGGGAGGAAAGGTTGAGGTAGCAATACAGAGCCAGGATTACTATCTCTGCATCTGGAAAAGGGCTGCAGGGTGTGAGTTAACCCTTCATTGTTTATATATTTGCTTGTTTTGTGGTTATGTTGTTTTCTGTGAGGACAAGCTTGACCCAGGGAAAATAAAACTGTGCTGTAAACAGTGACAACCCACTATGATGTTCTATTGCAAAGTCAAGATTGCAAAGTCAAGGTCTGCAAGTTAAGAAGTAGTGCATATGACTGAAAAATTCTGAGATTATGATACACTCCTTAACTACTCAGTCATATTTATTCTTTACACAGGCCCCTGCCACATACAGTGCACAAGGCAGATGTTACATTGTGAGTGAATATGTGTTGTTTTAATAGGAGTAAAGAACTTAGATGGTGCTGGGAGCATGAGAGCATCCTAGAAAAGCCATAGGAAAAATCATTTAAATCATTAACTCTATACCAAGGCAGGATAGTGTTTCAATGGTGTTCAGTAAATCATGAACTAGACCAATGATGAGGATGAAATAAACTATTGAATAGCTATGCCTTCAGTGAGCCCTGCCAAACCCATACAGTGAATGAAGCAGAGGTCCTGTTACACTTTTTTGCACGTTAATGTAATTAAAAATCTCAACATGCATATGCACAGGGGACTGTATTCACACTGAATACACAACCTTAATTTTGGTATTTTCTGACTTTGAGGTTTTGATTTTGCAACATAAATTGAAAACATCTATGTTTCTTTAAACATTGTTATTTTTAATATATATTTCAGTAGAAATATACAATATTATATGCTATTTCAAAATATTCCGAATGGTATATTAATCCAAACTCCGGTTTTGCCCTAAGATTATGTTCTAAGATGCATCCATACAACGTCCATTAAAATACACTGGAACTATTAACAGAGTAGAGCCGTGCTCAATTAATATTAAAGTACACTGTGAATTTAACAGCATAATTAGTAATCCAAGCTTGTGTTCCATTTATGATGCTATGAAAAACTGAAATTGAGAGTAGGCTCATGTACTCTTAAAATTTGAAAAGCAAATCAGTCTTTAAGTAAAATAAGGATAATCGGGGATTATCCTGGGATATATAATTTTTGTTTAGACTGGAGGAGAAAAAAAGGACACAGGCTTTGATCCTGTAAGCCTAATACTGTGCAGAGCAGGTTGCATGAAGTGGGGCTATGCAGACAAAAAACAAAACCAGACACCACCATCACTATGTCAGAAGATAAACAGACTTTTCGGAAACTTTTCTTCTTTACTGGGTAAGTATACGTCCAAACAGAGAAAATTATGAAGTCCATGTAACCCTATTACTGCCTTTAAGATGAAAAGTGCTTTCCTCTGAAAACCTGGGACATCCTCAAGGAACTGAAAGCCTCAACTGAGGCAGTTATACCCATTTCAGCTCTCATGCTCTTCTGTCCCCAGATGCCAGTGAGAATTGTGGGTGTTCAGAACCTGTGATAATAAGAGCTCTAATATGCCATTTGGAAAGCACAAAAAAGTGTATTTCACTTCGATTATTTATTACTCTTAAGCCGAAATGGATTCTTTTTCTAGTGTCCTTAACTGCATGATGCATACAATTATTTTCTTAGCTTTTTGTGTGACTCTTTTCTTGGCTTTACAATTCACGTCCTTGCAAGCAGAATTCTGGCCTTCTTCCTAGTTATACATACTCAAGTATCTGCCATTATACTAGGGCTAATTAGCAATTAGGCCAACAAATAAATTAGTTTGACTTCCTAACTGTGTTCATAAAACCCTTCAAAATTAACCCAAATGTTTAACCACCCGCAGTAAACTCATTACATCTTAACATAGTGATGATCACAAAGAATCCACATTGTATCTAAACAAATGAAACAGTAATTGGAGAAACAATGTTGAATGCGCAAGTACAATGGCCAATAATTATTTCAAGTGAATGTCTGATTATAAAACAATTGAATAATCTCACCTCTTATCCTCACTAAGAAGTTACCATCTGGGATAAAACTACTGATATTCTGGCAATACCAGATGGTTCCTCACATGCAAAAAGAACCTGCTTTTAATAGATATCATGGCTCTGCTGCTAATTAAAGAACTGACTAGGAAGAGACGTTCAAATCTAGGTTAGGTTTATGCTGAGGCTCAGAGTTTGAGTTGGAGAACTTTTCAGGGTTAGACTGACAGCACTGAAAATGTATGAGTCCTTTTAATGAAATGTTGACTCTCAAAAGGTGAAATCATAAAAAATCATCTGTTTCCCCTAGGATTTGCCCTATCTTTGGCTGCATTTGAACTGAATTGACTTCAGAGCAGAGCCACCATTTAATGTTTACATGAAATGTTTACATCAAATGAGAAAAGATCATTGTCTAATTAATTTCCTATTCTTCACATCACTATATCTTATTGGTTTATGGTGTGTGTGTGTGAATACATAGAGCATATATTACACACACACGCATGTAGGCTCGCTCACATATAAAATACACCATCATGATATCTCAACCTTTAGAACTAGCATAAACTACATGATTCAGGGGAAAACAAATTACCCTCATAATGTTCTTGAATGATCAGTTTCTGATGTAGAACTGACTGGAGATAATTCCTTCATGTCCTCTACCAGGAATTAGTTTAAGTCCTAAAGAATGAGGACTGATGTTGCATAGAGCTCTTTCAACTACTGTTAATTGCTGTTAATTAATCTTTATTTGCTCTGAAACTACATGATTCTTATATTCTGAGTTTACTATAGTAGTTGTCTCATTGATTGCCTCTACAATTAATCCCACAGGTTGGTTTTTAGTTATGGTTAAACAACAGAGTTATCCATTTGAAATATGATACCCTTTAATTTAATTTAATTTAATTTCTACAATGGTAATTAGCAACAATGTCAAGTATTTGATAAAAGAAATCTAAAACCCAATGCCTCACTATATTGTTATTTAATGGCAGAGGCCTTGAGAAGGAAGTGCAAAGATTTAAAGAAGTAACCTGAAAAACACATTTGTAGGTCTGTCCCTCTGCACCACTGATTCTAAAACTGAGAATAAGCATGAGGATGAGAGAAGAAAAATATATAGAAATCACAGAAGAAAGATAAGCAAAATAAGCACAAGCTAGATGTTTTCTTTTGTTCAATTTATCTTTTTTTAATATAATTAATAAAATATAGGCCTTTGCCCAACTATATAGATAATTGTATTAGCTTGTAGTATTGATACATTACAGAGTATCTATATGGGTCTTTTTACAAGTTTTCCCTTTTGTTTGACATTATCATTAAAAACAATCAGACTCCAATGTCACAAAATAAATAATCATAGAAAAAGAAAATCCCCTTTCTTTCAGGCTAATGTAGTGGAGATATCAGGAGAAGCAAAATCAGTACAAGTGAAATTTAAAAATAAATACTTTTGCCTTTGTTTTTGCCATGTTTGCTTTCCCATAGATTAATGCCTACACTAGAGTTGTTTTTAATGAACTGTAACAGCAAAAAGCATCCTTTTTCATCAGAATTATTTACCCAGCTCATGTAAAGTCAGGGCCTTGTCACACATTAGTTTTAGGTGGCTTAACTTTTGGATTGTCCACACATTAACACCTGAAACCATTTTTAAGAACCCTTAAGGCAGCTTAAAGTTATGCCAATCCAGGGCAGGTTTATTTCTGATCCCTGTTACCCAGCTTCTGTTCCATTACTGTATGGCCACTCCCTGCAGATGAACTGCCCAAGTTGCAGTCCTCCAGCATCCCAGGATACAGTGTACCCTTTACCACCTTCCTGTTCTGTGTGCACAAACTTTCTACCCCCTGAACTCTGCTGCCCAGGGGATATGTCTACATATGAATTTGCATGCTCCTAAACTTAATATGCATCAGCCTAAGGTGCATTAAGGCAATTTATGCATGCAGCTACATGAAGATGCCCTGGTCAGCACCCTGGACAGCCCCTGGAAGCCTGCTTCAGTGTAGCTGGGTGGTGTATCCCCGTGCCAGCTGAGTGGGTGGGAGCCTCCAGTCCCCACAGATGTAGTCAGCATGGCCCTAGCTCTAACCCCTTCCCCATGTTCCTGCCTCCCCAATGTCAGATGAGAGTGGGCTGGAGCAGAGCCCATGGGACCCCATGCTGTTGTTGTGCTCTGGCCAAGATGATATGGCAGGTGCTGTTCTGCAGGGGAAAAGGACAGAGGGGTCAGCTCCTGGGGACTTTCTGCAGCTCAACCCAGGCAGGCTGGGTGCAACACAGGTTGGGGCTTGGCCCTGGATCAGCATTGAGCCCACATTGCTCCCAGCTTGCCTGGGCTGAGCTGCACAGAAACTCTAGGAGCTGATGCCACCTCTCCCACCTACAGTATCTGGCATGGAGACCAGGGATGGAAGTGTGTGGAGCAGGGAAACCCTTGCTGGGCACTGGGGGTAGATACAGTCCCAGCCCACCTCCTTTCCCAGGCAGGAGTCCCAGTATGGTATTCTAAGGGTGCCTGAATCCCAGGTGAGCAGTGAGATGTCCCACCCCTGCAAGGTTGCATTGCTCAGCCAGCAAACCCACCCTGAGGGATAGGTGAGGGGGAGCTGCTAGCAAAGGCTCTGCCCACACTGTGCTTCCCCCTTCCTTTGCAAAACAGCACCCACTGCATCTTCTTCTTGGCAGTGCCTGGCAGCAGCACACGGCCCCGGCAGTTCAGCTCTAGCTCACTCAGTCACATAGCATTAAGGTGCCTTATTGCATCTACAAATGAGTTAAGGTGCCTTAAATAATTGTGCCTAAATTTGATACTTGCTTTATACAGGTATTAAATTTAGGCATGATTAGCCTAAAATCACCATTTTTCAGGCCCATTAAGGGTGCACATGTGCAGACCCATACCCTTAATGTGTCTTAAAAATAGCTAATGCGCCTTAAATCACCATGTGTAAATGTGCCCTGGGAGTGGTTCTGGCACCAAGTCTACTGTTATTACCCAAGGGAGGTGACCTTCCCAGACTCAGGGATGCAACCCCATACAAACATCTTGCAGGGGACATGTTAGTTAGCCAGGCTAGTTATGCCAGCCATGTTAGTAACAGCCAGGCATGGAGGGTTCAGGAGTGGAGTCTAGTAGAGGTGGGGGCAGAACAAGTAAGGGAGTCAGAATGGCTCACCATGAGCTGGGGCTTCCTTCCCAGGGCAGGGGCAGTAGCTCCCTGAAAAGCACCTTCCCTCACCGCTCCCACCTCCCGGTCACCCCATGTCCAGCACCTCTGATACCCGTTCCAAATCCCGATTTATTAAAAAATGAGACCTTCTTTATGTGCAGGCCGGGGGCGAGCCGGGCCCGTCTTTGCGCATGCGGGCTGTGGCCAGCAGCCCGGGCACGTGGGGACGGAGAAGACCGGGGGGCGAACTAGAATTAGTCAAGGACGCTTAGTGGTTGATTCAAAGATTGTTTACTTACACCAGTGGTGGTAGTGGTGTAGGCTGGTCAGCATCCAGGCACAGCTCCGCTTATATCCTCATTGGAGGACTACGACAAATTCGTTCTAGCCCCGGAGTTGTGAAGCTCCGCGGGTTCGGTAATTTCTTTCCCCTGGAGTTGCTGAAGCTCCGTGGGTTCGGTCTGGTTCCCTCCCACGGAGTTGTTAAAGCTCCATGGGTTCGGATATTTAGTATACAGGAAAAGGGATACATCTAGGATTGCGCTCGGCGACGGGGAGAGGCCAGAGGCTGTTTAGACCTCTGTTGCCTTCTTAAGAAATGCGTTGGGTCCGTAAGGATCCGCAGCGCTTAGAGATCTTCACACAGCGCGAAGTCTCCTCCTCCTGGTGAGTTCTCTAATTCCTCCAACTTGGTGTTTGTGGAGTCCTCCAACTTGGGTGGAAACCACTCAAGCTCTTTATATGGCTAGCAAGCCAATCGCTAGCTGCCACGTGTGCATAATTTAGAATCGGCCACTACTGTGGCATGAATCTTCATACAAATGGCGGGAACTCCTTGCACTGTGCAATTCTTAGATGCAAAAGAAATGCACCATGCAAAGAAAGCTACAAATTTTGGCGGGAATACTCCATTGCACCGGGGTTCTCCTTTGCAGCAGAGAACTCCACCGTGCAAGGAAGCTGCAATTTAGCGGGGAAAATAATTTAGCGATGCCAAAGCACACACAAACAGAAAATCACAACGTTGGGTTGTGACACTTTACTTTACCTTTATTCTTTTTTTTAATTGCTTCTTTTTATTTTACCCTTCAGTGGCTGATTTTCTTCATTTCACCACCCTTCTCCCACCCCTATCTCCTTTCCACCTCCCATTGCATTACCCACCCCATCCCATTAACTCTGCCTCTCAAATTCATGTTCCTGTCCACCTCAATCCATGTCTCATCCCACACAACTACAGCAGGGGCAGAAGTTTGTCCTGGCTTACCAGCCCTGTAGTGCAAGTCACAGTTGTGCAGGTGGGGGTCAGCTGTGCAGGTCAGAGAAGGTTTTTAATTGGAAGGTGTGACTGCTCTAAACTGGAGTTAGCAGTGACACTGATCAACATTTGAATAGCTCAAGTGAAATGTGTAGGCCCTTATAGTGAAATAACACTGGAACATGAATTAAGGAATTTCTGCCTCTATCATCTTCCTAAATGTATATCAAAGAAAGCTATGCAAGAGTGTAACCTCATATGTTTTCCATTTTTGTACTGTACAAAGTGAGTAGCAGTAATTTAATGGACTGGGGAAGACTCCAGAGTCACTGGATGGCTTCCAACCAGACTAATGGGGATATTTTTTATTCTTTAAGGATTTCAGTGGCAGAATGCTTTCTTCCTGCAGCACACTGCAGGTTTTTGCTTATTGCTAGGCAGGTTTCCACAGGTGTGGCAAAATACATTTTGATATAAAGGCCTTCCCTTGCAAGACTTCATGTGTCTGCTTCAAAGCATGGAGATGCTACAGTATTTCAAAGAAAAGGTTGCCAGAATTTTTAACAATTCTAAGAGCATAAGTTTTCCCTCTTCTCATTGAAACATCTAAACAATTTTGACTGGAATTTTCTAAAAATCCCAACTCTGGAAAATGTAGGCCTAAATTTAGTTAATTTTAGTTAAAATTTTAGCATTTTAGTTGCAGAATTTTAGTCTGCAACTAAAAACTGAATTTTGTAACAAGAAGTACTGAGCTACATTCGTTATAGGTATTGCTCCCAAACCCTTCTATGCAAGTGCTCTTGTTTTAGGAACCTATACAGAAATGCTACAAATGCAATCTTGGTAATTGCTGTTGTGGCTGTTGTGTGCTTGACCTCCCAAAAATTTAAAATTGCAATATTTTATGAAAGATCTATTTAAAAGCATAACAGTAGCATGAGAGAAAGATCATTTTATATATGGTTAATATTATTAGGACTCTGAAACATGTAAAAGAAGGAAATAAACAATTATAAATGCTCATTGAAATTAAATATATATTAAATATATATATATTCAAATATATATATATATATTCAATGAATGTATATATTTATTGAAATTAAAGGAAAACAATCTGCTTATTATCATTTAGTATTAAACAATAGGCCTGTGCAAAGCAGACAGTATTTGCTTCGGATTCAGATTTGGTCAATTCAGGGGACAGTGATTCGATTCGGTGATTCGAATCGCTGTCCCAAATTGATTCAGCGATACAGCTGCTGCCAAATCAACCAAATCTCTGAATCAAACAGGCATAATCCCCAACCTGCTCTCCCAGCCCTGTCAATGGTTGCCCCGCCCAGCCCAAGCATCCTGGCGCTTTAAAAAACCCCTGCACTCACCAGCTCCTGCCAGGTGGGAGAGACAATCCCTGCTGGCCCCCACTGCCCCACGCTCCATTGGGGGTCTGCCAGGAGACCACAGAAGCACGAACAGCCTCTGTAGCAGCTGGTGAGTGTGGGGCTTTTTTTTTCTTTTAAGCACCAGGATGCTGAGGCTGGGAGAGGCAGCCATTGACGGGGCTAGGAGAGCAGGTGGGGGATGGGGGCTCATGAAAGAGTGTGGGGCAGTGGGGGGCATCTGGGATCACCCCCCCCACCTGACAGGATCCAGTGAGTGCAAGGCTTTTTTCCCTTTATTTTTTTAAGTGCCGGGATGCTGGGACCAGGCAGGGCAGCCATTGATGGGGCTGGGAAAGCGGGCAGGGGTTTGGGGACACCCAGGGGGCTGGAGGATCAGGCAGGGGATGGGGCCTGGCAGGGGTCCCTCATAGTCCCTTCTTCCCTCCTCCAGCCCCTCCTCCCATTCCCTGCTTTCCGGCATGGAGTCCAGATCCAGCTCCCTGTGGCAGTGAGCAGGGACTCCCCAAATCTCTTTTGAATCCTTTCTAAATTGGTTCGGAGGCTTTAGATTGATTTGGACCTTTTTATTGGTCTCCCAATTCGATTTGGATTAGGAGATTCGGCTGCCAAATCTACCCAAATCTCCTCTGAATTGAATCAGCAACCAAAGCTTCACACAGCCCTATTAAACAGGTTCATCAGAACCAAGGAAAATATATGCTATGTAACACCCAAATATGAGTAAGAAGCTTAAATAATTCCTATTTGCCAATGTTAGCTGGTTATATTTTGTTGGTAGATTAATCTGCAACAATATCAGTGGCTTAGCATCAATATTTATTTTCACTGTGACATACTCAGAAGAAATCTGTCTTTATTTAGGTACTGTCTTTTTGTGCTGTGTTTGTATTGATCTCTCATTGTCAGACTGTAGGCCATGAACAGTCTTCCTAGGAACTATGACACTTCAAATAATAAATCTAGGGTTAGCAACATATAGTCCAGAAACCCACAGAGAGTTTTGCCTCTGCCTGTGCCCATGCTGCAGCTTGACAGTGATGAGCTGCACTAGAGCCTGGCAGCTGCACCCCCATCATTGCAGCTTCTCCCTACCCATCTTCCCCTGGGGGCAGCACAGGTGTAGCTTCCAGCCAGTGGAGAACTGGGCTGGGGCTGGGCAGCTTCCATCTCTACCTGTGTTGCAGCTGGAAGGCAGGGAGATGCAGCAATGAAGATGCAGCTTCTAGTTGCCTGGCCCCAGCTCACTTATCCACTAGCTGGACCCTTGCTGCAGCCAGAGAGTAGGGAATGGGGAAAGGCACGGTGCTGCAGGTGCAGCTCCTAGCTGCCTGCCTGGCTCATTGCTGCTTGACTCAGCCCAAGCTTAGGCTCAGTTCCCCACCAGATGGAAGCTGTGCTTGTGCCCCAGCAGGAAGTGGAGGATGGGGAGCTGGGAGAAGTGGTGGCAGTGCCTAGCCCTGGCATGGATGCAGGGAAACTCCCTTGCTGCTGACCTACCACTGAAGCCACCCAACCCATGCCAGACTGGGGATGAGTTGTTCCAGCCTGCTGCTTACAAAGGTTGCCAAGACCTGTAATAAATAGTAACGATATGTAGGTTACCCTCTAATGATATGCTGCTGAAATATATATTCTTTTCTGCAAGTAACTGATATCACTAGTGCTGATGTTCTATTGTCTTCCTTACTCTCCTGGAGTGTGTAGTGTGTACACTCTAAAACAGTGGTTCTGAACCGGAGGTACATGTCCCCCCAGGGGGTACATGAAGCCTTATCAGGGGGTACATGAGAGATATTTCATATATTGTCTAACACAGGTCGAAGGGCCTAAAATAACACCTTGATAATTTGAAAATTCTGGGTTTTTACTGCCATAAAGCACATATGCACATGGAAACCAGCCTGCTCCATGCCTCAACCTCGCACCGGAAATGTCACTCCGAACACCCGTCACTCAGTCATGTAGAGTCAGTCTTTGAACATAGTTGTATGTTCAAAGTTGTTGCATTTGCATTTGAGTTTTTTACGTCAGTGTTTTTATTCATGTGGCAGTTCCATACAAGTAACAGTATACTGCTGCTTTTCCCTTTCATTTTGGTAAGTACCTATGTTCAATTTTACATTATTGCCAACCTATGATGTATATTTTAATTTTTTTTTACTTTGTACTATTTTTCAAGGATTGAATTCTTGCTTTGCCCATCGATTTATCATGTCAAAGAAGCATAATAATGATGGATTCCTATGTGCATTATGGCTTTCCTAATAACCAGGATTCCTATGTGCATTATGGCTTTACGTTCATGCTTTATACAGATGGTTTGCAAAAGCCACGATGCTTCCTTTGCTCAAAGGTACTTTGCAATGTATATATGAAGCCATCAAAACTTAAAGAGCACCTTTAGACTGTTCACCCTGAGCATGCTAAAGACCAAGAAGCTTTATTAAAAATTAAGCGATCATGATTTGAAACAAGGGGCCCACTCTCCAATCAAGAAAAGTCCGGCAAAAATTTGTTCGCAGTTGGATGAATCAACTGATGTCTCAAGTTGTGCACAACTTCTCGTTTTTGCTCGATATGTGCATGAAAATGATGTCAAAGAAGAATTTCCCTTTTGTGAACCACTGAAAGAAACAACAAAGGCAGTAAACATTATGGCTATGATGAATTAATTTTTCAATTCTAACAGCCTTTCCTGGGACCTTGTAGGAGCTATTTGTACTGATGGTGCTCCTGCTATGTTGAGGAAAAATTCAGGCTTCACTGCTCTCATCAAAAATGTGAATCCAAATGTGATCTCTAGTTATTGCATTCTTCATCAACATGCTTTGGCATCAAAGACTCTTCCCTCTTATTTGAAAGACATGTTGGATGTTGTAGTCCAGGCCGTCAACTTGATCCGAGCAAGGGCAGTGAATCACTGCATGTTCACAGCGCTGTGCGAAGAGGTTGGGTCTGAACACACTGTACTTTTGTTTCACACAGAAGTGTACTGGCTTTCCAATGGAAAAGTTCTGACTAGGGTTTTTGAACTTCAAGACTGAATTGAAATGTTTCTGCATGAAAAGGGATCAATTCTCCTTCAGCGTTTCATAGATCCAAACTTTGTGGTTTCTTTGGCATACCTTGCAGATGTGTTCGGAATCCTAAACTCGTTGAACATTTCATTCCAAGGTAGAGAAGTGACTATCTTGGAGGCCGAAGAAAAGGTTAAATCCTTTCAAGAGAAGTTGACTCTCTGGAGAAGAAGAGTGAATTCCGGTAACTTCGCCAGTATTCCTCTCTTTGATGAAATCGCTTTAGATCCAGTGCATCCAGTGGAACCAAGAGTTCATGAGAGTATTATTATGCATCTTGAAAATCTTAAAGTCACCATTGAAGGAATTATCCCGACTATTCAGGTAGCTGACATTTGGGTAAGGAGCTCCTTTACCGTTTCTCTTGAACAAATCAGTGATGCCGACCTGGCAAAAGACGAGTTACTTGATTTACGCAATAATCAGAAACTTCGTGTTGGTTTTGACTCAATGAAATTGGATTGATTCTGGTGCAGACTTGGGGAGGCATATCTCATTCTGACCAAGTGAGCTTACCAAGTTCTAGTTCCCTTTGTCACAACCTATCTCTGCAAGTCGGGATTTTCAGTGCTTTTTACAATAAAAACCAAAGCGAGGAACAAACTGAAAGCTGAATGTGACATTTGTGTAGCTCTCTCGAAAACATCGCCTAGAATTAAAATGTTGGTTGATCGTAAGCAGGAGCAGTGTTCACTCTAATAAGTTTTAGTATGTTTTGCCATTTAACACTAAGACTAAGTGGGGTTTTTTTGCACAACGTTTTCTGTGCCTGGAATAAATAAAATTTGTTTAAAATGAAAATGTCTTTGTATGAGTATCTTGCAATTTTTATAATACACGATTACATGTAGTTTGACATAAAAATTAATTTCCCATTGAAAGTCGGTATGTGAAGTCTCTCTCTGAGACCAAGGGGTATGTTGACTGAAAAAGGTTCAGAACCACTGCTCTAGAACCACCCAAAAAGATACTGCATGAAGGAAGTTAATAGCAATAGCTATTCCTGGTAGGCACAATATGGGATCTCTAATATGATCGTGGTGTTATATGGATAAAAAAACAACATAAGTCTGGATTTTTTGCCTTAATGGTGTGTTTCCTGATCCAGTTCTAGCATTGCATAAAGGAAGAATTTAACACTGAGGGAAGGTTACTTTAGTATAGTTTATTCTGGCTTAATTAAAGATTTGTTGTTGCTTTGGCAATTAAATATTAAATAGTCTAGCCTACAACATTTTGAAATGTATGTCTACACCTTTATTGAAGACTGATTGTGGAGTCTTTCTGCATTGTTTCACTTTGCTTTGTAAGGAGACAAAACAATATGTAAATTGGATTATATGAAATGATTACTTCATTCAGTAACAAAGGGCATGTGAAGTATAAACTTAATCTCTGAATGTTCCCACTACAAATGAACACAGCTGTTTAATTAGCTTTGCATTTTGACATAGGCTAAATAACACCTGTTTTCTCTATTTTCCCTGATAGAGAAAAATATTGAATACAATGTCTATATGGACAACAATAATTCTCCTATTTGACTGGCATGATCTTTGGGAATCCTCAGGAAACTATTTCATGGTAGCAATCTCCTCATACTGTATTAAGCACATGCTTGTTTCCATGAGTGAGTTGAAATAGATATTTATTCTTCTTGCGTTTCCTGCACAATAATGATAAATCCAATGTTCTCCTTAAGGACCATATAGAGTGTGATAGACTTTTGAAATTGTGCTCAGCCATCGATTAACACTTTGAAAGATTTCAGCAGTTATAATCTATTTGGGGGTAGCAAACTTTTTACTAAAGTGTCCCTTGTGCTTTTCAAGAGGAGACATATTTTAAAGATTTATATCCCTGTATTTTGCTTTCTAAGCTATTTCAGCAATTGTACCAACATTTCTATTGAAATGTAAGGGACATGTCCTAGAAAAAGGTATACCTTGGTGTCTTAGAATTAACTAGAAGATTCCCCACGCTTGAACAAAGGATGTACTTACAGTTGTTCTCACTCTTGCAAAGTTTTATTTAAGGATACACGCAGAGGCAGGCAATAAGACAGAGCAGAGAGGATGATCGCTTCACATCGGCTCTAGGCAGCAGCCGCCACCCTGCATAGCTCCCCTGGCCCCAGAGTGTCTCAATCCCAGGGATGTAATAGCCTGCGCCGGGCTCTGCTCAAGTCAGGATTCTTGCCAGAGTTTGAGGAACTACCCGTAACTTAAGAATGTATAGTTTATATAGTCTGGAGTAAATAACGTTATCTCGAACTAGGGATTTGGTTATCTCAAGCTAAGAATTTGGGGATGAGTCGTAATCCAACACACCTGGTGTTTACCACATTCCACTATATTACAACATTCTACTATCTAGAACATTCTACTAGGTTCATGGTTCTGTCACTCTCACAAAGCAAAAAGCTATGTGCTATAATACCAGCCTACTATGGAGTCAGCATACAAAACTCTTGCTATGAGCATTAAGCAAAACCCTTACTATTATACTTGGCCTATGAATCTCAGATCTATTCTCCTAGTTGAACCAAGATACATCATCTATAGTCTTATTTTCTCCTTGCATATCTGTCTAGAATTTTCACATGGGTAGGCATAATCACCTATCGCTAGTTAGCAACTGGATTTCAAATAGGTCTGTTTTATACTCCTTATATATTCATTGTTTTTGGACATTTTTATGATTTGAAGTGTTATCTATGTAAATATTTGTAGAAGATAAGCTTTAGGTTCATGAAGACACATATAATAAAGGAGGTAGATGCCTAAATAAAAAGGTACTCTGGGACACATGTCCCATCTCCAAGGACAATGCCATAATCACCAAGTTCTGTTGATGTTTTGTCATTGTACAGCAAGGAAGTCAAGATTTGTTGGAAGGAGAGAGAGGAACTCTGTGGTCTATGGGTCACAGTGCTCACCAAAGCAAGAGAGAATCCTTATTTCTGATTTCTGCTCCAAAGATTGTTCTTATATTTCATCCAATGACTATTCCATATAAAATACAAGTAAGATAGAGGCTAAGTGCTGGCCTTTGAAAGGGATGGTGGGGTGGAATTAGGGGGAGGTTAGATGATGTTAATAATGGCCACTCAATTTAAGGTAAGTCAGGATTGGTGGGTTGTGGGGATGAAGGGTCAAGCAGAATTTGGGCAATGGGTTTTTGTGGAAGGATCAGGGAGCAAGTGGGATCCATGGTCTATGGACCTCGCTGTGTCATGGTATTTACATGCCAGCTGCACACCTTTAGTTTCTGCAATTGAATCATGCATGGTATGTTCAGACCCATTGTTCCTGTTTTGGTCAGGCTTGTCATTCCTATTTCGGGTGGATTCTTCTTTGTTTTGGGTTTGTTTGCAATCTTCAGCCATTAGAACAGGAGGTTGCCACAATCTTTGGTCATTGAAACTTTTGACTTTTGAAATAAAAGGTCATCTCTTACTTCCCTTCATATGTCTACCCTATTTCCTTTCATGTATATACTATATGTAAAGAAGAAAACCCAAACAAAATGGTGTTACACTTAGACCAAGCAATATTAAAAATAAATTGGACTCCAGCTTAGGCTGAGTCATACAAAAGCTAAGCTAAATAATACAGCAATAAAATAGATATATTCAAAGTAAAATGGATACAAGTTAGTTTAAAAGAAAATCAGTCCAGGCCTGACACCCCTCCCCCCCCCCCCCCGCCAAACTTACTTCCTTAGTTCCTAGCATCCATAAATGCTGATAAAATGGATGGGAGGTTGGGGGGGGGAGCATGGAGCTGGCTGCTCTATGGGGGGTGGGAGGGGGAGTGAGGGGCCAGGGGGCTTAAAATAGCCCAGTGCCAGGGGGGAGATAGGAAGAGTACAGAGGTAGGAAGAGTACAGCCCTGGGACTGGGGCCAGCAGCTGAGTTTTCCTAGTCCTGGGGCTGTGCAGGTAACTGTATTGAAGTTTCATTCACCTGTCCAATCTAGATCAATTAAGTTTGAGTTTACATTAATCAGGTCTATCCTTAGACCAAGTTCTGCCATTTTTAGACCAGTCTATGTGCATGGAACTCCTATACTGTTATGGACTTAGATTGATTTCTGATCTTTAAGACTAGGTCTAAGTATAAGGTCTGCATCTAGGTGAACTAAGTGAGATCAGGTGGCCATTTTTAATGCAATCTAACCTTCCCCTAGCCCCCCTGAACATCTACATTTCACCTTAAAGTTATTAGCAGCTAAAACTGCCCTTTAGAATGGAACAGCTTGTTAAACCTTAATTATGAGTGTTATTAGGTACTCATCTATATGGTATGAATGGATGTGTGTATGAATACACACTTAATGTTGCAAGAAGTTTGATGAATTTTCCAGATATTAATATCCTAATGGATAGATTTTATTGATATTATATTACAATGTTTATTTCTAGGCCTTTGGTACCTTTTTTTAAAAATGACTCTCCATATTGCCAATATTGTGTGAGTACCAACAGAACATCAACAGAATTATCTTAGAACCACACTAAGGCGTGCAGAAATTGCATCTGAATATCTCCCTGGGTTAAGTGGCCAAACACTTTTGGACCCCCAGAAATAACTTGTAGAGCAAGTACCATTTCAAGGCTGAGCCTCCAGTGTGATGGATCCCCTCGAACAATAGTGATCAAATGGCTTAAGTCAAACACTTGACTCAACTTGGAAGGGTTTTGATGATTATTCTAAAAAACTAATGTGAATGGTAAATTGTAAGACTCAGATTATTTTCTGTTATTGTCCAGAGGAGACATCTTGTAGAGGAGACTTACAGGGGAAGTCTAATGAGTCACAACATAGCTCCAAGAAGGAGGACTAATGAGGCCTCTGAATCAAAGTGAAAAATAGTTTAACTTTATCGTGGAGTGGGGGTGGCATCTGGACATTAGTGGGTTAGGGAAAGCAACATGTGTCAAGTTACTACTGTGACTCATGCAGTGCTTTGAAATCTCTTAAATGAGAAAAAAGGAGGGAACTCTTTAAGTAAGATTTACCAGAGTGACACTCCTAGGTTCTAGGGAACAAGAAGTAAATTGGAAACCTGAAGCCTTAAGACAGGGGACAAGGAGGAAAGATTGGGTCTGAAGGACTAAAAGAACTTTTACAAAATGAAGACTTAATAAATCAAACTCCACAAAAATGAATGCTAATTTAAGTACATTGGCCTAAAAAATTAATTTGGGAGACCTGGAGAAAAACGGAGGCAAGGCAAACAGTGGCTCCATCTGCCAGAAAGGGGAAGCTGTGAAATCTGACCCTGCCACAAAATGTCACATTTGTTGACCTTTTTGATTAGATGAGCACATTTCTAAAGAGGAAAAGTGTTTAGCTTTAAAGGAATTGGAACAAAATGGAAAAATAACACACTATCTCCAGCCTTATACTCCTGGCTATATTTGCCTTCTGAGGTTTTCAGAAGAGAAACAAAGTAAATGAGTTACCACTTAAGATTTACAGTCTTACACTGGAATGCAATCTGGTGTCACCTTCCCCAAGTGAAAAAATGACAAATCTTCTCTCTGTATTTGTATCGTGGTTAGCAGTCCTATTGCTGAGTGATATAGAATTATGGAATAGTAAAAGGATGGCCTCCAACTTAAGTGCCAGACTTGGGTTGTTTCCCATTGCTGTACTGCTCTGGATATATCACTTTTTCTAGTGGCAGCTCTCACGTAGATTTAGATCCTATTTGCTGGAATGACTGCCAGAAACCTGGGCTATCAAAATTGTGTATATGGGTGCTCCTATCACTGCCTTATTTAGAAAATACTGAAATATATTCATATGCTTCCATAGTATTGTCATTGCATATGGATCACACACCATGGTTTTACTGCCCTTTACCCCTCCTTCTATCTACATGCAAACTAACATAATAACTCATGGAAAATTACAATGACCCTTGAGTATGGTTTCTATTACTGTTGCTCATCTGTCTGCTTTACAGATATGATACAAATCATGTCAGAAATTATATACAGATTTTTAGTAATAGGTAATATCTCACTATTTTCATTACTTTTTCACTATACAACAACAACAATAATATCCAAAACAACACATAGTTCATCTATGAAAACATAGATAGATACAATTAGTTCTCAAACTATATAATTCTTTCTATGTAATGCAGTGCAGTAGTATGTTCAGCCATGGAAGGCTCATAGAAATAATGCTGCAGGCCTGAAAAATAAGAGTTAATATTGTATAGAAATGAGTTCTATTTGCAAGACTGAGATCCAGATCTAGAGTTAGGTGGGTCTGGTTTTGATCTATTTATTTTATACCTCTGTAATTGACTCTGCTAAAAGTAATCTTGCATCACACTGATTTATAATATAAAGACTAGTTCCCAGACTGAAATTCAGAGCCCTACCACACATAAATAGGATACTACATTATTCAGATCATGGTGAAAGAAACTCATTTTCTAAACCAGCAATGCCAACTCTCAGCTGGTAAAAGGATGGAAAAGTTACTGAATTTAGTGTTGCTGGCAATGGTAATAAAAATTCAGGCTAGACCCCAAAATAGATGCAAACATTTTATTTTGAATATTTGTCTATGACTGCCAATTTTATTATTCCCCAGTGTTTGTTTTGAAAATGCAAATTATTCTGGTTGATTTGGAGTCTACCTTTCTCATTTTTACTGCCTTTGTATTTGCTAACATTTCATTTGAACAATGATTAGTACTCAAATTACATTCAGAACAATATTATTACACCAAGCAAGGATCATTTCCCTTTTCTTTTCTTTTTAGAGGACAGGATGTTTACTGAAGGAAAGTCAAACAATTCTTAGTAAAATTAAATGAAAAGGTAGCTGAATGCATGAGCTTTTGTGTTCTGGGGGATTAGGTGTTTAAGATAATTTCCAAAAAAAAGGTAAATCAACATGCTAAAAGAAGCCACTTGCACAGTATTTTAGACGCAAGGCAAACACATCCAAACCCTTATTAAGCTATAAGTTGTAGTCTTATAAATGTTTCTCTCCAAGACTTTTTGTGTGAAATGGTTCACATAACTCCTTTTACACTGATAGAATAACACTTATAATCTTGGTAACTATGGGCCTTGTTAAACATTACTCTTTGAGCCACTCAAATGTTGATTGGTGATAGTGCTAGACTGAGTTTGGAACAGTCACGCCTTCAGACTAAAAACCTTCTCTGACTGTCCTCTACCTGAACAGTAGAGCTGTGAGAAACAGCAGTTTTATTTTGACTTCTGTTTCACCGTTTCGAAGGGACAGTGTTTCATTTAATCATTTTATTTCATTTTGAAGCCCATTTCATTTCATCGAAGCTGTATCACTGTTTCAACACGTTTCAGTGTTTTGCCCATAGGCTATAATGGGGAATCATGAAAATGCCTGTAAGTGTCATTTCTTGCCCGATTCAGATGCAAATTACAAGGATGGTAGCCCCATGTGAGGGCATGAAGCCTGCCATGCTTCAAGGAGATAGGTGTAGGGTTTTTTGGGAAACTGCATCTCAAACAGTTGAAATAAAACTCGAATCACTTGCTGGCAGCGGCAGCCTGCTATTGTCCTGTGCGCTGATCTGGGGGCCTGCATCCTTGGGAGGGCTGCAGGGCTGTGCCAGACTCCTCCTGGGAGTGCAGGCCTCCGGATGTGTGTGCAGGATGACAGGAGGCTGCCGCTGCCACCTGCCTCCCATCACCAGGCTAAGCTCTGTGCGGCTGTGGAGCCTCCAGCCACTGGACTGTGCTCACCAGAGCTGTGCTCAGAGCCAAGGCTGCACTCCAAGTGGCTCCAGCAGCCCCCAGGAGCTCAGCCCAGTGGGAGGTGGTGGGAGAGCCAGTGGTAGAGCTGCTCTGAGTGCAGCCCTGGCAACAACAGCCTGATGGCAGGAGGCTCTGCAGCCCCACGGAGCTGAGCCTGGTGTCCGGAGGTGGTGGAGAGCCACTGGCCAGGGCTGCGCTTGGAGCCCGGTCTGTGCTCGGAGTGGCTCTGCCACTGGCTCTCCACCACCAGGCTCAGGTCCATGGGGCTGTGGAACGTCCTGCCACTGGGCTCTCCTGCTGCCTCCTTCTGCCAGGCTGAGCTCCATAGGGCTGGCTGAGCTACTCAGAGCACAGCCCTGGCTCTCCCCTGCCTCCTGCCACCAGGCTGATTTGAAGCTCAAAACATTTTGAAACTTTCAAAATGTTTCAAGTGCTCTCATTTCATTTCAAAGCTGTCTCAAAGCCTTTTGTTTCATTTTGATTTCACTGTTTCAAGCTCAAAACGCATCAAAACAGTTTTGAAATGAAATGCAAATCAAAATTTTGCACAGCTGTGACTTGCCACTAGAGGACTGGTGAATAAGTGCTTAACTACAGCTGTGAGTAGCCACTGCAGGGCTGGTGAGCCAGCTTCTATACCTGCTCTAGGTGGGGGTGTGGGGGGAGGATGGTGAAATGAAGAAAATCAGCCACTGAAGGGTAAAATTACAAGAAGGAAAAAAAAAAGAATTTAAAAAGAAATAAAATGGAAGTAAATTAAATAAGGTTTCATGTTTTAGTAAATTGGGATTTGGAACTGGGGTATAGGAGGTGCTGGTCATGCTTCCTGGGGTGACTAGGAGGTGGGAATGGTGAGGGAAGGTGCTTTTCAGGGACCTACTGTCCCTGTCCTCAGAAGGTAGCCCCAAACCCCCAAATCATGGTGACCTAATCTAGCCCCTTATTTTGTACTGCCCCATGCCTGCTAGATCCCACTCCTGGATCCTCCATGCCATGCATCCTGACTAGCTAGCATGCGCCCTGTAGGCTGTTTCCATGGGGTTACACCTCTGGGGGTGGGAAGATCACACCCTTGGGGCAGTAGAGGGAGGTCACTTGGTACCAGAACCACCCCTTGACAAGCAGGTTTCAATAAAATACTACTTGTTTCCCAAGATATTTCTTCTTTGGAATCTCCATCCTCAGAAATTTTAAATTATAGGCTGAACAAATGTTTAACTGAAATGGATTAAACAGCCATTTTGTATGATCCTCTCTTGAGCATGAAATTGGACTATATGGCCACTTTAGGTCCCTTCCAGCCCTATGTTTCTATGATTTGTAGATTGCTACATATTAAATAATGTAAGTAGAAACAAGCCAGATTTTCTTTCTTGCTGTGGCCATGTAAACCAGACTATAAACTCTCATCTGGGGTTGCCTTAATATAGAAGAATATGGAGTCAGTGTAGCTCCTATACTACATCCCCATAGCATGTAGCATAAGGAATATGTCTAGGAGGGGACAGAATATATCCAAAATATCCTTGAGATCTGTAATTCCTGGATAGTCCCTTGAGGACCATGAGCTGGCATAGATTACAGCTGGTCAGGGAATGCACTGAATTGTGTTGGGACCAGTATGCTTTGTCAACAAAAGTCAGTATGTTTTGCCTCTCTGTTGTGCCTCAAAGGCATTGGACACAGCAGGAATTCTGACCCTGACATTTTAGGAATATTCTCAGTTAAGTAGAGGGAAGGAAATCCTTGAGGTCAATTCAAATGATGATTCAAAGATTCTCTGTGATTAGAAAAATGGTGTGTAAAGAACAAAAAAGCATACCAGAATGATTTTTCTCTCCTTACCTCATTAAGGAAGGAGGCTCAGAGTAAAAACAAGCAAGGGGACATATTACAGGAAGGAAGAACAGTAGAGAAGTGGGTTCAGGAGACTAGGAAAGAAATAGTAACAGCAGAACAGGTACTGGGGAAGAACCTCAGCAGTGTCATACACAATGATGTACTTTAAACATTGGGGGTAGATTGGGGCAAGGTCCTTAGGGGTGCAGCTATCCATGTGGTGAATTTTGTTTCAGTTTACCTGATGGATGTGCAGAAGTATACAGGCTTCATGTTCTGTGTGGATAAAATGGCTGCCATGTAAGTGAACATAGCTTCAGAAACAGTCACACAAATTATAAACCAATACTTTCTCCATCCATTGGCCAAGTGGAAGTTACCTACCTGATAGAAAGGAGACTACCATGCTAAAACCTTTTCCTGCTCCTTTCAGATGAATGTTACACCAGTGGGCACCTCTTGCTTACAGAACTAGGAATAGAACCAGAATAATTCTGGCCTAAGACATTAGATTTCCAACATGTCATGCTATCCACAGCAAATAATCTCAGTGTTAGCCAGTATTCACTGATGACTATTATGAACTACTTAGGAGCAACAGATCTCATTACAAATGATGTTTTAAGAAAAATGGACTGTTGTGCAATGAGTATTAAATTTATAGCATGGCTGCTCAGTTCAATAAGGTACAGATTATAAATTAAAAGTCAATAATAAGATTATAATAATTCAGTTACAGGGTCTCTTCATAATTATCCTCAATCTGTCAACATAATGGGCTATGATAACTCATACAAGCACAACAGCAATGTATCTGTTACTTGGTACAGAAAGAAACATGATCCTTCATTTGAATGGTAATGTGTTATAACTTATGTACACCTGCTTCTCTTTAGTAAATGCAGGAAATGCAATTGATAGGGGGAAAAATCTGTTTAGGTCTTACATCTAGCTCTTACCATTGTTAGGGAAATACTACTATATAAGATGCCATATTTGAAAATAGGCTAAGATACTTTTAAATCTCTATGGGCAAATTGTCCCAAAGTTCATTGGTTAGAAAAGAGGAGTGAAATAGAGGCTAGGGTTCTATTTCCAAATCTCTTGTTGACATACCTTAATCTGGGTTTTCCTGCCTATAAAATGAGTGCAATAGTATAACTCTGAGTTATGAGACTTGACTCCTGTTTATAAAATACCATTCTCTTCTGTAGACTTTTAAGGGATGAAGGAAGAGAGAAAGAAATGGCTAGAAAGAGAAGGGGGGAAAGAGGCACTGTCTTGCCTCAGGAGCAATAGAAGGAAAGGCTGCTAGAAGAAAAACTGTTAACAGTTTGAATTGAAGGTTTCAACCTAAAAAGGGTTGAGAAGGTAGAATTCTTTCTAGGAGGATTCACATTGTGGCCATTGGATTAGCTGAAATTTTCTCTGTAATTGTAAAAGATTTCTTTATTTGCCCTATATTTTCAGAGAGGCACATTTTAAAATTTAAAGAAGCAAACTAATGAACTAAATTAGTTCAGGAAAGGAAACCTGGTGGGATTCATCCCACGACTGGGCAGTACATATTGAGGGCTATAGATTGTACAGAAAGGACAGGGTGGGGAAGAAAGGGGGAGGGGTTGTGTTCTATGTCAGTAAGCAATATACATCAACCCTCATCAAGACAGAATCCAAGGATGAGGAGGTAGAAGGATTGTGGGTTAGGCTACATGGGGGGAAAGGAGAAAGGGATTTGGTGGTAGGGGTCTGCTACAGACCCCCAAATCAAGGGGAAGAAAGAGATTCGGGGCTCCTGAGGCAACTCTCGGAGACCATAAAAGCTAAAGAGGCGGTAGTCATGGGGGACCTAAACTACCCGGACATCTGCTGGGAGTCACAGACAGCAAAGTCCCACCGCTCACGAAGGTTTCTAACCTGTGTACAGGACCTCCACCTGACACAGGAGGTACACGGTCCCACTAGGGGGAATGACATACTGGATCTGGTATTGGCAACGGGGGATGACATGGTAGGGGACCTCCAGATCGGTAGCCATCTGGGGGACAGTGATCACCTAATAATAGAATTCACCACAAGACGTTGAGTGGGTAAGGTAACTAGTAGGGTGAAAGTGCTAGACTTTAGGAAAGCTGATCTCAATGAACTCAGGCAACTAGTCAAGGATGCACTGCAGAGTAGGAGCTTTGAAGGGATGGAAGCCCAAGAAGGGTGGCTGTGCCTTAAGGAAACGATCCTTCGGGCACAAAGCAAGACGATCCCCGAGCGAGGCAAAAGAGGGAAAGGGGCCAGGAGGCTTCCCTGGCTGACCGCAGAAATCCAGGGCAGCCTAAGGGCCAAAAGGGGAGCACATAAAAAGTGGAAACAGGGAGAGATCACCAAAGATGAATATACCTCCTCTGCTTGTGCTTGTAGGGAGGCAGTTAGATGGGCCAAAGCTACCATGGAACTGAGGATCGCAACCCAAGTAAAAGACAACAAGAAATTGTTTTTTAGATATATAGGGAGTAAAAGGAAGACCCAGGGAGGAATAGGACCCCTGCTAAATGGGCAGAAACAATTGGTGACGGACAGGGGGGACAAGGCTGAACTCCTCAATGAGGTCTTTGCCTCAGTGTTCCTAAGCGAGGGGCACAACAAGTCTCTCACTGGGGTTGTAGAGAGGCAGCAGCAAGGCGCCAGACTTCCATGTGTAGACCCTGAGATGGTGCAGAGTCACTTGGAAGAACTGAATGCCTTTAAGTCGGCAGGCCCGGATGAGCTCCATCCGAGGGTGCTGAAGGCACTGGCCGACATCATTGCAGAGCCACTGGTGGGAATATTCGAACACTCGTGGCACACAGGCCAAGTCCCAGAGGACTGGAAAAGGGCCAACGTGGTCCCCATTTTCAAAAAGGGGAGGAAGGAGGACCCAGGCAACTATAGGCCAGTCAGTCTCACCTCCATCCTTGGCAAAGTCTTTGAAAAAATTATCAAGGCTCACATTTGTGAGAGCCCAGCAGGACAAATTATGTTGAGGGGAAACCAGCACGGGTTCGTGGCAGGCAGATCGTGCCTGACCAATCTAGTCTCTTTTTATGACCAGGTTACAAAATGCCTGGACACAGGAGGAGGGGTGGATGTCGTATACTTAGACTTCAGGAAGGCCTTCGATATGGTATCCCACCCCATACTGGTGAACAAGGCTGTGACTTGGATGACTACACAGTCCGGTGGGTGGTGAATTGGCTGGAGGGTCGCACCCAGAGAGTTGTGGTAGATGGTTCGGTTTCGACCTGGAAGGGTGTGGGCAGTGGGGTCCCGCAGGGCTCGGTCCTTGGACTGATACTTTTTAATGTCTTCATCAGTGACTTGGACGAGGGAGTGAAATGTACTCTGTCCAAGTTTGCAGGTGACACAAAGCTATGGGGAGATGTGGACACACTGGAGGGCAGGGAACAGCTGCAGGCAGACCTGGATAGGTTGGACAAGTGGGCAGAAAACAACAGAATGCAGTTCAACAAGGAGAAATGCAAAGTGCTGCACCTAGGGAGGAAAAATGTCCAGCACACCTACAGCCTAGGAAATGACCTGCTGGGTGGCACGGAAGTGGAAAGGGATCTTGGAGTCCTAGTGGACTCCAAGATGAACATGAGTCGGCAGTGTGACGAAGCCATCAAAAAAGCCAATGGCACTTTATCGTGCATCAGCAGATGCATGATGAATAGGTCCAAGGAGGTGATACTTCCCCTCTATCGGGCGCTGGTCAGACCGCAGTTGGAGTACTGCGTGCAATTCTGGCCGCCACACTTCAAGAAGGATGCAGATAACCTGGAGAGAGTCCAAAGAAGGGCCACTCGTATGGTTAAGGGCCTGCAGACCAAGCCCTACGAGGAGAGACTAGAGAAACTGGACCTTTTCAGCCTCCACAAGAGAAGGTTGAGAGGCGACCTTGTGGCTGCCTATAAGTTCATTACAGGGGCACAGAAGGGGATTGGTGAGGATTTATTCACCAAGGCGCCCCCGGGGGTTACAAGACATAATGGCCACAAGCTAGCAGAGAGCAGATTTAGATTGGACATTAGGAAGAACTTCTTCACAGTTCGAGTGGCCAAGGTCTGGAACGGGCTTCCAAGGGAGGTGGTGCTCTCCCCTACCCTGGGGGTCTTCAAGAGGAGGTTCGATGAGTATCTAGCTGGGGTCATCTAGACCCAGCACTCTTTCCTGATTATGCAGGGGGTCAGACTCGATGATCTATGAGGTCCCTTCCGACTCTAACATCTATGAATCTATGAATGAATCTATAAATACATGTAAAAATCTTGGTTTCTATGCTTAATATGAAGCCATCTAACCTGTTCTGGTGTGGGAACAGTGCTGAGCTAGAAGCTGCAAGGCTTCTAGTCCTTTGTACTTTGAGTCAGTTTGGAAATATGATAATTTCTCATATCTATTTTTAAAGGGCACATTTCCTTAATATCTAGGTTTATAGTATTCTCATAGCACTTCTATGGCTTTTAGGTAACATTTTTGGATGGTGGTTAGTTTCTTATTGGTATTCATGTGGGCCAGTTTATTCATGTTGGTTATCCTGTATTTGGATACTGATCAATAAATGTCCATTTCAAAACAAATTGTGCTGATTTTATTGCTTCACTAATTTGTGTTTCCATTTGTCCTCTATGTCACCTCTGTTTCTGGTGCACTGATCAGTTTAATGTCCGAGGCAACTCAAGAAACACTTTTCACATGGTCTGTTGCAGATAAGATTTTCCATGCTTACGCTCTTCAGTGAAATAAGAAGGCACTCAAATATAATAGCAATGTTCACAGTGCCTGAATAGAATGGGAAAGAACTCCTCTTAATGGCAGTTAAAATGCTTTAGAATCTTGTCTTTAATTTTTTTCCAATTCAAGATTTTTTTTTTCCAAAACAAGGGTATACTCAGTGTCTAATAAAACACATTTTGGTTCATATATGTCTATGTAAGCAAAACCAATCCATTTATTAGCTGGGGTATTCTAACTATTGACTAGAATGTAGGCATATAATGTGTTGTATTTCATAAATGAAGTTAAATTCAGGGTACCAAATAACATATTCATGCTTTAGGTGCTGTGCCATGACAAATCCATGACATATTCACACTTTGTGTGGAACAATGATTCTTTTCAACGGCATCTCAATGGTGTATGGTTTGGTTCAGGAAAGGGAAAACTTCCAAACCTTAGATAACCTTTTGCTGAATAAGCAGCAATCAGACCACTTTTGTCAGCTCATTTTCCCAACATTAGAGCACAATATTGTCTCATGATTCAGTATGTCATTTCACAGAATTTTAAGGGCAAACATTAGTGTCTGGTAGTCGCTTTCTTGCTTATTTTTGACAAAACTTATGTAACCCTTCCCATCTCATTAGTATTTTTTCTCACACTAAAATAATAACCGATTTTCTTGTGCATAGAGTGAGGTTTAGAATGGAAACATTTGTGAGAAGAAATGAAGGAGTGTTCTGGCTCTCTTATCACCTTTCTCCCACAAGACAATCATAAGCCCATTATGAAATTTCTCCTAAAAAAGGTCAGCTTTTTTTAAAACAGTCTTCCTTTTTGCACCTGTAATTTACTGGAATGGTTGATGTCATTTAGGCTCCGATTCAGCAGAGCACTAAAGCATGCTACTTAGTCTCATTGACTTTAATGGGAAATAATTACATGCTCAAAGTACAGTAGAAGTGCTTGGCTGAATCACAGTTTTAGCCATTATAATAGGAACCTGATTTTTGGTGGGAAGGCTCAATTGATGCACTGTTCAAAAAGTCATATTCTTCAAAATAATAGTGAATGCTTAGGTTGTTATGATGCTTCAACTTTGGTGAAGGCTTGATGGTTGGTGAAGCAGTGATCACTGCACCATATGGACATTTTGGAAACAAATTCTAATGACCATACTATGGCTATTCAGCACTGGCTTAACTCCATGTGGCAGGGCACCTTTGGTGCTTGCCACTTTAAGGGCTAAAGCAGGCAGCAGGGCAGTCTGCAGGTGACTGCTCTACCAGTCAGGAGAGTCACATCACCAGCAGGAAGCCACCTGATTGGAAGGAGGGCCTAGCTGTTGGGGAATAAGAGCAGGCCCTGAACAGTAGAGCCAGCAGTTGCTGCAAGCAGCCAGAAGGAAAACATTGCCCGGCTGAAGCTGCTACTTTCAGAACACCTGTAGGTTCAGGGCAGGAACTATGGGGATGGAGGAGGTTCCTGGTCCTGGGAAATGACCTAAAACTTCACCCCTCTGGGGTAGGATGGTGTGGTGGGGCTGCTTGTGGGAAGGCAGCTTCCAGGAAATGCTACACCAGTGCCTCCCCAGTGAAGGGTGTGTACGGGGTGCCAGAAAGCCTCAGCCCCTACTGCCTCGTGGATACCCATGGAGGGGAAAGGCAAGGGGAGCACACCACAACAGAAAAGCACAGGGGCCCAGGTCCACCGAGTGGGGCCTGAGGTGGAACCCACACACATGGAGTTGGGTGTGAGGCAGGGTTTTGGTATATCAGTAGATGCCTGAGTGGGCCATAGGCTGAGAGTGGGGTCCAGGGATGTTAACAGACACCTGAGATTCATGGGGTATAAGGCTCCCCTGCCCCAGTGAAGGAGTGGGGCTCCAGCAAGAGGGTGGAATAGTGGCTCCAGCGAGGGGGTGTAGTGTGTGTAGTAGGCCCCACAGAGTAGGGTTCACAAGGGCAGCCTGAAGGGCTGCGCATGATGGTGTAGAGCAGGGTCTGTGTAGGCAGGCCTGAAGGGCTGTGCAGGGACACAGAGTAGGGTCCATGTGGCCTGAAAGACTGTGCATAGGCTAGCCTCAATATTTCAGTTATGCAAGCCCCAGTGAGGGGGCATGAGTTGAGGCCACAGTGAGGGAGCATAGTGGCCAAGGTAAGTCTCTGGATGCCAAAGGCTGAGTTTGGGCCAGAGACTGAGTGCAGCTCAGCAATGGAGCTGGTGGAGTAATAATGGATAGAGATTTTGGATGCCATCTGCGAGGCATAGGACACAGTGAAGGGAAGGTCAGAGTCATGTATTATGCCCTTGGCATTGGACATTAAACTGGGCAGCCTCCTGCCTTGTTAACAATTCCTAATTTGTTTAATCAACGGCATGGCAGGAGAGACAGGTGAGGGGCTGACATTGTTATTGGCCTTGATTTGGCCCCGTCACACTCCACATGACACTTTCTTTCCTGTTTAGCAAGTCCTGCTTCATCCAATACTCTGTTGCCCTTGCTTTATTTTTCAGTTTCAAATGAGAACAGCATTCCTTACTTGTATTTGAATGGACTGCCACTCTGATTCTGTTAGTCTGAGTTGCTGTTGATATAAACTGTATTAAAATAGCAATTTGAAACAACACTCACACCAGACAGTCACAACTCATTAGCTTCACCTTGCATAAAATATACAAGTGAATTGTAATGTTGACAGTATCACGTCTTAAAATCATAGTATGTTGCAGGTTGTCTAACATCAAGGGTGGCAACTTGTGACTTGGGTGGCACAAGTGGCATGGGTAACCATGGTGTGTGGTGTGTGGCAGATTGGGGAGGGCACAGGCAGCACACCAGCTAAGAGAGAAGGAATAAGGAAGCATAGCAATGAATTGGGCAAGGAGAACCAGGAAGGAATCAGAAAGCAGAGCAGCATCTCAGACAGGAGAAGGGGGTCAAAGTGGCACTTGGAGAAAGTGCAGGACTAATTTGTGGTACACCTACTAAGAAGATTTCCCCCACTGGTGCATGCAGTGTCAGCCCAACATCAAATTATTGCTGTTATATTAAACCAAATCTGATTTCACCTCTTTAAAAAGACTATATTATTGAGGACGGGCTAAATCCTGCTCACTTGTACTCATAGGCATCCCAATTAACTTTAATGTGTCTCCCTTCATGAGGAAAGCAGGTAGGATTTGTCCCAAAGGAGAAGGTAACAGTGGCTCTTTCTCTTGTATCTAACTAAAGGATGCAGCTCAAGGATCCCGTGGTCCAACACTTATCACGGTATACCTTAAAAATGTATGTGCATTTTGTCTCACAACTTATGTCCTCCACTTTTTTAAAAAAGCAAGAAAGTATCCATGGCTGAATAGACTATAGCAGTTACAACTACACAGCCTACTTAATCCTCATCAGGGGTATTACTTAAGACTACCTGTTAGGATGGGGGCAGTGTTAAGTGTGGGGTTAGCCAAGTACCTGAGTCAGATCATCAGTCAAGCCTGTGCCAAAGAAGTCAAAACCAGGTAGTCAGAATTACATTTCTAATACAAAATGATATCTATGTGAGTAATCTAGGTCAAGTAAAATGTCAGAAGTTGGGTAGTTCAGAGATGCAGAGGGATAAGCAGGTTGAGATACTGGGGTCCAGGGCTAAGGTGCTAAACGATGTGAAGCAATAAGCAGTTAGAGCCCAAATGAAGAGACTGGGCCTATGTACTGAGCTAAGATGAGTTTGTCTGTAGCCAGTTAGCTCAATGCTTGCAGCTGGTGCTGCTTAGGGGCCAAGTGGACTTTTTGAACAGATTCCCTTCTAACACTACCTTCTCTTCTCCCACAGGCCCTTTTACTGAAGTTAAATAATAGTAATTTTAAAGATTATATCACTTCTGGGCCAAGTACATGAGCCAGATGTGCAAACCGGTGACAGGAATAAAATCTAAAACAGCCTGCTTTCTAAAGTATTTTCCAAGACACCTGCTGTAATAATGGCAGGTGTAGACAATGACTGACTCTAGCCCACGGATGATGGAATAGTCATGGTTCTACAGGATCCTGGAACATTTCTGGAACAAATATGAGCTGTACAACATGGCCCCAGAGACCCTGGTGAACCACTGTAAGATACAGGAGATGGTAAGGACAAGAGACATTGTGTCACCTGTGGATGGGTGACACCCAGCGACAGTTCATAGACTCATAGAAAGTTAGGGTTGGAAAGGAATGTTCTGGCTTTCTTATCACCTCAGGAGGCCATCTAGTCCACACCCCTACTCAAGACAGGACCATCCCCAACTAGATCATCCCAGCCAAAGCTTTGTCTAGCTTGGTTTGAAAACCTCCAAGGATGGAGCTTCCATCACCTCTCTGGGTAACCTGTTACAGTATTTTACTGTCCTCCTAGTGAGAAAATGATTCCTAATATCTAACCTAAACTTCCCTTCCTGCAACTTGAGACCATTGCTCCTTGTTCCTTCATCTGCCACCACTGAAAACAGTCCAGCTCCATCCTCTTTTTAACCCCACCTTGAGGTAGTTGCAGGCTGCTATTAAATCCCCCCTCAGTCTTCTCTTCTCTAGACTAAATAAGGTAAGTTCCCTCAGTCTTTCCTCATAAGTCCTGTCACTCAGCCCGCTCATCATTTTTGTCACTCTCCACTGTACTAATGATCCTTCCACAGGTTCACCTACAGAAATCTTGTTACAACTTTTACTTCCTCTAGATAGTCAAGTTCAACTGCCTTGTTGGTGCTCCACTAGGGCCATGACCAACCCCAGCAAGGCCAATCTGAGCACCTCACTAAATCATCCAATAAGTAGTAGTGACTGGTGGTGTGTACAAAGTTGCTAGATCGTATGGAAGTGAATCTTCCATAAGGACCTGCAGAAGGACCACAGAGACTTGAACTGGCAGTTAGTCCACTGGGCATTCCCCATGCAGGCATGAAGACACAGAGAAGGGCAGAAAACCCTACCAAACTACCCTTAGCAAACTTGCCAGTCATGAATGACATGCCTCTGGAGGCTGGGGGGAGGAGGGGGGGGGTTGCAGCAGGGGCATGGCGGTGGCGAGTGGGGAGTGGGGAGCTCCTGCAGGTACCTGCAGTGGTGTTGGTGGTGGGGTGTGGGTGATAGTGAGCACTAACCAGTGATCAGCGACCACCTGCAGACGCCCCTGGCAGCATTGGCATCAGCCAGCAGCAGTCAGCAACCACCCGCAGATGCCACTGGCAGTGTCAGTGGGGAGTGGGGAGTGGCAAGCAGTGACTGCTCACATGTGCCGCCAGCAGTGTCAGCAGTGGCCAATGCCAGGGGGTGCACTGCCAATCTCAGGGGGTGCACATGCAGTCACATGCACCCCTTACACGTCACAAATATTGCCAGTGGAAGGCAGAAACAATTGGACATCTCCTCTGTTACTGGCCTTATGCCAGGGGTGTGTGGAGGAGAGTAATCTTACTCCTTATGATGGTGACAGGAGCCAAGGACCTTGAACGAAAAGGTAGTACTGGTCACATGACCAAACATCAAGGGATCCCAACAGCCTGCTTCAGCCAGTTTGTCTCCTGCTTCAGAAATGTTCTGTGGAAGACCAGGAACCTGCTCACATACAGTCCCGCCAACCTCTGTCAAGGGCTGTGCCAAAAGGGGACAGAGTGAGATGCAGGGATACTATAGGACATCAGTAGAAGACATCAGGGAGAAGACAGCAGCATGGGTGACTGTTGCCTCCTGAGTCTGGGGGGGCACCAGATCACTGACGGGGGAGGGGGGCATAAAGCATTGCTCAGCATGAATAAGGTATCAGAACCTGACTGTTAATTTTCTCTCTTCCTGACCAATTTGTCCACTGAGGCTTTTGGTATTCTTTCCTAAAGTCTCCTGAACATTTTCACCTGGCTCTTACCATTTGAAGCACTTTAGCATTATATCCTGGGCAACTATAACAGATTATTTGTCACTGTTCATTTAGAATTAACCCCAAATAAGGCTCTGAAAGGTTTGGAAGTAGAATATTTATTTTAATTTTGGAAGTAAAGAAATATTTAAGGGAGTCCACTGGGAGAAAGATTAAGTCCTATGTTCTCAATGCATTTAACTGCACTTTCTTTTCTCTCTGGTTAGAATACAGCATTCAATGTTCTCAAAGGGAGAATTGGTGCTGACCCAGTCTCACTAGGATGGCTGGAGCTTCACTTGCTAAACTCTGAGGTGCTCTGGGAAAAAGCTTGGCAGGTGTTTACTTCCTGGTGAAAGGAGGGATTGGAAGTCCCTATGTAGGATTGTTTGTTTTAAATGGGTGGAAAGAAAAACAATCCCTCTGGGGAGCATGGAAACCAGACAGACAGGGGGCAAAATTCTGTGGGGAAAAATGTTTTAAAAATAGAGGACTAAATATTCCAGGGAAGTTGCGAAAGGGCTCTTTCTATTACCTACTCTCTGGGAGCTGACCTATGAACAGGTCTGCTTAGCCAACTTGGCATTTGCAGGAAGTGATGTGCAATTTGATGGCAAGAAGAAATTAGGGTAATCACAGAAGAGAAAGGAATTAATTCACATTGATATAAAAGGGAAGGGTAATATGGGGGTCTTGAGGAATTACAAGCCATTGATTCTATCTGCATATTCATACAACTCTGCAAAGGGCCCCTGTGAGGACCAATTCAAGGAGGGTGCAGTGGTATGGAAATACTTCTGTCTCTGTTCTGGTTTGATCTGGGTGCAGGGGAAGTGCCAGAACTGCTCCTGACCAACTCCTGGGCCAGGACATGGCTGTGCAAGGGTGCTATGCTCAGAAGGAGATAGTGGCAGCAGAACACAGATTCCTCTGTCTAGTGGTGTGCCCCCTCTCCCACAGGTGCCCACTGACCAGGAGGTGGCACTGGAAGGAGGAATCTGCAGGAGAAACCTGCACACTACTGCTGCTGTCCCTGACTGATACAGGCACTGAGCGAGCCCAAGAGCTGCTCCTGCCCAATGCTGCAGAGTCCTCCTATATGGGAAGCTAGGCTCAGCTGAGGACAGCAGCAGTGGCACAAGGGTTCCTTCTTCCAGCGCTAGCTCCTGGACAGCAGGGGACACCAAGCTGGAAGCGGGAGCAAGCCGGGAGCAGGCACTGGAAGGAGGAAACGGCAAACCATCAGCACAGTCCTCTGCCACACCTAGTTCTCCACACAGCTGCTCCCTGCAGTGTGGGGCAGGAACAGGTCAGGAGCATCTCTGGGATTTCTCCTGTGCTAGCTGGAGATAATAGCAGCAAGGCACTCACACAGCTACTCCACACAGCCCTTGGATGGAGCAAGGCAGGAGTGGTTCTGCACCTTCCCAATCCCAGGTCAGCCAGGGAAAGGAGCAGCAGTGGTAGTGAGGGAATGCTTCCCACCCCTTCCCTGTCTGGCTCCTTGGTGTTCTCAACCAACCTGGAGGCTCCATCCATGCCTTTTGTTCCTATGGTCTAAGGGGTAGTGTGCTCCCCACCTGCCTTAAGTAAATCCTGGATGACCATCTATGCTGTGCTATACATTCCTAACTAATGTATGTGGGGTGTGAAAAAATAAGAAACAAGCATGCAATGTCTGTGGTCTTCCTCGTTTTCTATTTCTTTCATTCTGTAAGTTTAACTTACAGTTATTTTTTTTCTTGCTGTGCTACCAAGGCCGACTGAATAAGTAGTTCATTTAGTTTGCTGATTCCAAACTACCAGAAAATATTCCCTTTGGTAAAATATCTTGTGTCTGGTTAAGTTCTACATGACATGAATTGAAATGCAAAACTGGGTTGTAGGCAGAACAAATCATAGTATTTCCTCCTCCTGCCTTTGATTTCTTTCCCTCTGTTGTTGCTAACAGCCGTATCCCTGTTTAGATCAAGATCACTCAATTTCCAGTGTACATAGATGTCTGAAAACATATCAGCTGGAATGATGACCCCTAAGAAGGAATCAAGGATTAGTCATGTTTTTAAAGTTGTTAATCCTTTTTCATACTAGGCACTAAGTGGAGCCTTAAAATGGATTAACACATTAGAAAACATGTTTTAAACACTGTTTTCCTACTCTACACAGAGCCATGTGCATGACATCATCTATATCCTACACATCTGACAAGTGCTGGAGCCAGATACCAATAGGTTGTTTGTAGGGGTGTACGAAGCAGGCCCTATTTGATTCAGATTTGGATTCAGCCCGAATCAGGGACAGTGATTTGATTCGTTGATTCAAATCACTGTCCCTGATTCAATTCGGCTGAATCTGAAGATTCGATGCTGATTCAGAGAATCAGCAATTCAGACATAGACATAGCTTTAAAAGTTTTTTCTACATACCTTGAGCACAGCTTGTGAACAATGCGATACTGGGGCAGATGGAGTGTCCCACAGAAGCGCAGGGGGGCCTTCCACGTGCTTGGTGGCGAACCCGGAAGTACTTCCAGTCCACTTCCCGGTCTGCTAGGGAGCGTACTGGGGGGCCCCCCCAGGCCCAGGAGGCACCAGTTACCGAGCCAGGGAGGTACAGGGGGCTCCCCCGCGCACTCCCCATGGACCCGGAAGTGGACTGGAAGTGTTTCTGGTCCACTTACAGGTCTGCTGCCAAGCACACTGGGAAGCCCCTTGTGCTCCTGTGAGACACTCCATCCACCCCAGCATCACAGCACTCACAAGCCACCTGCTATCTGGAGTTATGTAGAAAAAACTTTTAAAGCTGTATCTATGTCTGAATCACCAAATCTTTCCGAATCTCTCCAAATCGATTTGGATGGTTCCAATTAGATTCAGAGAGATTAAAGGGTCCTCTGATTCAATTCGGATTTGGAGATTCAGCCGCCAAATTGGACCGAATCTCTGCTGAATCGAATCAGGGACCAAAGCTTTGCACAGCCCTAGTTGTTTGTCACTGTATTCATAATTGTGTTAATTTGGTACCGGGGGGTGGCTCAGTCCTAGCTATACCTTTGCTTAGTACTAAATTTTTCATTCCTTTGTATCATCTCTGAGGAAGTGTAACAGGTTAATCCCTTGAAGACCTTTGGCTTTCTCCTTTCTATCAGCCACTATTGCCCATCTTTTGCTGTAGATCAGTTTGAGCAGGTGGGACTCTGGTATCTTCCTTTTGTTGCTGTAGTTTGCATTCCTAAAAGGTGAAATAGGGACAGTGTTACTTATTCTGTCTTCTGCTGTGGGAATAAGTCCCTTAGTCCCAACCATCTGTTCTCTTGCCACATATGAAAGAAGGAATGCATTCTTTTGGAAGCAAAATTTTTATCACCAGCGGGAGAATAGTGATGCTTAACAGAAGTAGATAACATTGTTGCTCAAAATTTGCTAAAATAATTTTTATTAAAACAAAGTGCATGCATTTCTCCAGCCTTGTAGTATGTTTACTTCTGTTCTTATGACTGTGCTACTGGCCTGCTGGATGCCCATGAACAAGTTATTTCACCTCTATGTGCCTCAGTTTGTAAACTAGGGCTAATGATACTGGTCTGTTTTAAAGCATTTTGGGATCTAGTGGTAAAAAACAATGTATCCAAGCCTTCAGGTCTATAAGTTTTACATTGTTGAGCTGATCAAACCATAGGAAAAATCCTAGCTTATTTAACCTACAGTCAAAAAGATCGAGGCTGAATCTATTTCAGTCTTTGCAGGTTAGTCTAAACTGCAGAGATTAAACTGAGAAACAACTGGACACACATTTACCTTTGATTCATGAAATGCAGCTACATGCCTGTAGTGGCTCAGGCCAGAGGCCAGGGGATGCTAGAGCACAGCTTTCTGACACTTCTTCTTCCTGCTGTCCCTGAGATCTCTGGGATTTACAGTCCAACATCATAGAGGCAGGACTCTGCGGGCTTATTCATCATTTCCTCTTCCCACTTCCAGGTGCCTCTAGGATTTGTAGTCCAGTCATAGTCAACAATAACTTTCAAAAAGTTTAGCAGGGCAGAACAGCTCTGTACTTAGGCAAAGGCAGTGTTTAACCCCCTCCCCCAGACCCAGACCCCAGCCAGGGTTTGCCTCTCTTGCCTCCACCCATCCTTCCCTCCCCCTACCCTGACCTTCTCTGCTGGAGCAGACAGCATAGCCCAGGGCTGGAAAGCATGCTGGGATGCTGGGGGACTCTGATTGAACTTAAGGAAGGGGTTTGGAACAGAAGCTTCATAAACCAGTTTGACCCAAATCAATTAAGTCTGATACTATTTTAAACCATGTTTATCTTAAACCAGTTTCAGTCATTTTGAAACTGATTTATGTGCACTGAACTTCTGTTCTGATACAGGTTTAAACCAGTTTCTGATGACTTAAACTGGTTTATGTGTAACTTTTGTCCTTTGCCTTAGGACCATTGTGATCAGTGACAAAACTCCAGTGAGACCAAGATCTAGCCCTTAATGCACTTGTAGCTAAATCCTGAACTACTTATACAGGCAAGGCTCTAATGATAATCTCTAGGAGCCTTGCTAACCACTGAGAATGGCAGGATTTGGCATCTATTTTGGCCTGCTAAGGATTAGTAAGAACTAAGTCTACTACAGTTCTCATCAGTGGGAGCAGGGTGGGACATACATCACAGGCAAAAATAAACCAGGCAAAAATAAACCAAAAAATTAATGAATTACAAAAGGGCCTGCTCTCCATGCTTTTCCAAAGTATGTCTATTTTAAAATGAACGTTGGTGTTGTCATGAGAGCAAATCAATCACTGCAGACATATATGGTTAAATTTTACAGAAGTCTATTAATGAAAAAAGCATGTGTGAGTCTTCTTGGCAAACAGCCAACAGTCAAGGCAGTATTCATACTCACAATGGCTGAAAATGGGAGAGAGAGGGAGATAATTAATGAGAACTTGCTATATGTGCCAGGAGAGATTATCCTTGTGCTGGGAGTGTGGGGTAAGTGCCTAAAGAAACTGTGGAGAAAAATAGAGTTGTTTTTTGTGCTTCCCTAAAATACAATGTAATGAAAATGAAAAATAATGGAATGAATGTGGTGTCTCAACTCTGGGTAGCTGCCTGAATGTGATCAGAGTTGCACTGGCCCAGCCTTCCACTCCTACAATATTTACAGATAACTAATTGTCAGACACATTCCCTGGCCTCATACATACACTGTCTGAAACCACATTTTCTGTCTCACTGTCCCCCACAGATAGGTTTTATTCCAGGATGTTAATTCTTGGAATGCTTCACCTTCGTAAAGCAGCAACCATTGCATTCCATTGATTGATTGTTGTCTACAGGCAATTGATAAAGTCTCTAAGTGTGGCTCATGGCATGCTTTGTGGAAACTAAGCCTGAATCTCTTTTCAAGTATCCTACATACAGCAGATCCCATTCTCTTCCTTCAGGCTGGCAAATATTTGAAAACACCATCCTAGATTGGCTAGGAGCTATATAGCTACCCTTCTTCTGTCTTTCCTACTTGGAGGCCGAAGGTTAGTGAATCAGCTAGGATAAGTTGGTGATATTGGTGGAACCACACCAACATACTTCAGTTGTAAGCTTACCCCAGTCAACAATATCTAGATCTTTGTAAGTAATACCATTATTAAAAATAGTACTTTGACTTGATTATCCCCACCCCCCCAACACACACTTTGATATATACACTTTAACACACTCATGCACATGGTGGCTATTTCTATCGCTACAGCGAAAGGTGGCAAGAACAGCCTGGGTTGTTTTAGTGCCAAAGATCTGTTCCTGAAGAAAGCTGCAGAAGATTGAGCTTTTCCTTTTTTCAGCATTTTCCAAGCTATTTTCCTAAGGAATTAGAGACACTTTGTAGCAAATTTGTGTTATTAATTAGCAAAGTTCTGTAAGTGAAAGAATTCTAAATGGAACAAAGCTCTTATTTTGTCTGCAGGGTGGTGATCAGTGCTTAAATTCAGGATTTAAAATAGTCTAGTTTTAAAGTATCTCTTTCTTGCTCACAATGACTATTGAGATTTTTAATATCTATGTCTTCTTTGCAAACATTGTACAATGCACTAATTATTCAGTATAATACTTTTGTGATACAGAATTCCCGATAATGTGATAGACTTTGAAAGCACTGGATTGGTTTCCTTTGGTTTTTACGATAACAGATGAAACTGACAAGCTTAGAAACCCTGAAACTGAGTGGCTTATTCTTTTGCTGGGGTTCTTCATTTTTGCAACTGCTGTGAGTGAAGATTAAATTCCTACTTACTGGGTTTGTCTACATGAAACAATTTTGCATTAGCATAGTTTACTGCAAAGTAAGCATTTGTGTCTATGCATACACATGCTTACTTTTCAGTAAACCTCCCTAACACTGAGTAAATTTGCTACCTGAAAATACAAGCAGCAAATTTAGTCAGCATTAGTAATGGCACTGTAGTGCTCATATAAATAGTTTCATAGTTGGTAGGGTCGGAAGGGACCTGAGCAGATCATCAAGTCCAACCCCCTGCCCTGGGCAAGAAAGAATGCTGGGGTCAAACGACCCCGGCAAGGTGTCTATCTAGCCTCCTTTTGAAGACCCCCAGTGAGCACCACTTCCCTCAGAAGTTGGTTCTAAGTCCTAGCCACCCTGACTGTGGAGTAGTGTCTCCTGATATCTACCCTGAATCTACTCTCCATCAATTTATGGCCATTATTCCTTGTTATTCCCAGTAGTGCTTGGGGGAACAGGCCTGCTGGTCTCCCTTGGCCAGTTTAAAGGCTGTCACCAGATCCCCTCTCAGCCTTCTCTTGTGGAGGCTGAACAGGTTCAGGTCTTGTAGCCTCTCCTTGTAGGGCCTGCCTTGCTGCCCCCTGATCATGTGAGTGGCCCTCCTCTGGACCCTCTCAATGTTGTCCACATCCCTCCTGAAGTGCAGCACCCAGAACTGGATGCAGTACTCCAACTGCAGCCTGACCAATGTCATATAGAGGGGAGGATCACTTCCTTGGGCCTGCTCGTGATGCATCTGTGGATGCATGACAAGGTACAGTTAGCCTTCCTGACTTCATCCCCACATTGGCAGCCCATGTATATCTTGGAGTCTACAATGACTCCAAGATCCTTTTCTGCCTCTGTGCTAATGAGAGGGGAGTTCCCCAGCCTGTAGGTATGCTGCTGGTTCTGTCTCGCTAGGTGCAGTACCTTGCACTTGTCAGTATTGAATCCCATCTTCATAGAAACATAGAATCATAGAAATAGGGTCGGAAGGGACCTTGTAGATCTTCAAGTCCGACCCCCCGCCTGGCAGTTGTGCTGCAGTAGCAAAGCAAGTAGTCATGTGCTGCAGATCATGTTGGGTGTTGGCCGCCAGGGCACAATCATTTGCAAACAGAAGTTCACAGATGAGCTCAAATGACCCCAGCTAGGTAGGCATCAAGCCGCTTCTTAAAGACCCCCAGGGTAGGAGCCAGCACCACTTCCCTTGGAAGTTGGTTCCAGATCCTAGCCGCCCTTACTGTGAAGTAGTTCTTACGGATGTCTAATCTAAACCTACTGTCCAACAACTTGTGGCCCTTATTCCTTGTTATCTCAGGGGGGGGCGCTAGGGGAAACAAGGTCTCCCCCAAACCCTTCTGGTCCCCCCTAGTGAGTTTATAGATGGTTACCAGGTCTCCCCTCAGCCTTCTCTTGTGAAGGCTGAACAGGTTCAGGCCCCATAGCCTCTCATTGTAGGGTCTGCCCTGCTGTCCCTGGATCATGTGGGTGGCCCTCCTCTGGACCCTCTCAATGTTGTCCACATCCCTCTTGAAGTGGGGTGCCCAGAACTGGACACAGTACTCCAGCTGCAGCCTGACCAGTGTCACGTAGAGGGGGAGGATCACCTCCTTGGACCTACTTGAGATGCACCTGTGGATGCACAATAAGGTCCGGTTAGGGCTGCCGACCGTGACCTTGCATTGTCAGCCTATGTTCATCTTGGAGTCAATAATGACTCCAAGATCCCTTTCTGCCTCCGTACTCTCAAGAAGGGAGTTTCCCATCTTATAAGTGTGCTGCTGGTTACTACTGCTCAAGTGCAGCACCCTGCACTTGTCAGTATTGAAACGCATCCTGTTTTTGTTAGCCCACCCCTGCAACCTATCCAGGTCTTGCTGCAGTCTTTCCCTCCCTACTAGCGTGCCCACCTCACCCCAAATTTTGGTATCATCAGCAAATTTTAACAGGTTGCTTTTCACCCCATTGTCCAAATCACTGATAAAGAAATTGAACAGTGCGGGCCCAAGGACCAAGCCCTGGGGGACTCCGCTGCCCACTTCCCCCCAGGTTGAATATGACCTGACCACCACCACCCTCTGAGTACGACCCTTCAGCCAATTTGCAATCCATCTGACTGTGTAGGCATCAATGCCACAGTTGCCTAGTTTTTTTAATGAGGATGGGGTGGTTGACAATGTCAAAGGCCTTGCTGAAGTCCAGAAAGACTACATCCACAGCAACACCTGCATCCAATGCTTTTGTGACCTGATCGTAAAAGGCAATCAGGTTGGTCTGACATGACCTGCCCCTAATGAAACCGTGCTGGTTGCCCCTGAGCATCATCCCCGATGCTGACCCATCACAGATGTGCTCCTTGATGATCTTCTCAAAGAGTTTCCCCAGGATTGAGGTAAAACTGAAGGGTCTATAGTTGCCCGGGTCCTCCCTCCTCCCTTTTTTAAAGATGGGGACCACATTGGCTATCTTCCAATCGTCTGGCACCTGGCCTAAGCATCTTATTCTCATCTGCCCACCCCTGTAACCTGTCCAGATCCAATTGCAACCTGTCCCTCCCTTCTAGTGTGCCCACTTCTCTCCACATCTTAGTGTCATCTGTGAATTTGAACAAGGTGCTTTTAAACCCCTTGTCCAAGTCACTGATGAAGATGTTGAACAGTGTGGGCCTGAGAGCCGAGCCCTGGGGGACCCCACTGCCCACATCCCTCCAGGTCGAAAATGACCCATCCACCACCAATTTCTGGGTGCAGCCCTCCAGCCAATTGGTGACCCATCTGACTCTGTAGGCATTGATACCACAATCTCCTAATTTTTTAATGAGAATGGGGTGAGAGACAGTGTCGAAGGCCTTCCTAAAGTCCAGAAAGACTACGTCCATCATGACACCTGCATCCAAGGATTTTGTGACCTGGTCATAGATGGCTACCAGGTTGGTCTGATAGGACCTGCCTCTAATGAACCCATGTTGGTTGCCCCTAAGCATACACTCCCTTGCTTGCCCTTTGCAGATGTGCACCTGGATAATTTTCTCCAAGAGCTTCCCCAGGACCAAGGTAAAATTAACAGGCCTATAATTTCCTGGGTCCTCCTTCCTCCCTTTTTTGAAAATGGGGACCGCATTGGCCCTTTTTCCAGTCATCTGGCACCTTGCCAGAGCACCACAAGTCTTCATAAAGCTGTGCCAGGGGTCCCGCAATGACCTCTGCTAATTCGCTCAGCACTCTGGGGTGGAGATTGTCAGGACCTGCTGATTTGAACACATCCAGTCCCACCAGAAGTTCCCTGACTATGTCCTCTCTGATCCTGGGCCTGGCTGTGCCTCCCCTGGGACCATCAGGGATCCTGGTGTGGGGGATGACCTGGTCCCTGCTCAGAAAAATGGAGGCAAAGAAATTGTTAAATAAGTTAGCTTTGTCATCAGGTGAGACCACCAGATTTCCAAGCGTGTCCTGCAGAGGCCCCACATTACCTGGAACCTTCTTTTTTACCTCCTATGTATTTAAAAGATGATTTCTTGTTATCCTTGATCCGGGTTGCTAGTCCCAATTCCATCTCCACCTTGGCCTTCCTAACAGCCCCCCTACAATCCCGAGCAATGGAGGTATAGTAGTCCCTGGTGATGCCTAACCGAGAGCAAAATCTGCTCCCAGTCATCTGTCTACCAGGGGCCAGGAGATTTCTCTCTCCCCCTGGGAGCTTCTTGCTGCTGTGGTGGGCTCCAATGACAGGAACCCAGGCAGAGACTATGTTCCCCTTCCCTGGCCTGAGCCCTGCAGACCATGGGCCTACTGCTGGGAGTTGCTTATCTCCCAGCCTGAGTTCCATGGTCAGGGGCTTGACCTGGGAGATAAGGGTCTGAGCACAGAGTTGGGGGTAGGGAACAAGCTCTCCAGCCTGTTTCCTCCCCCCCCCACCTCCAGCTCTGCGCTTATGGAGGTGGGTCTGGGAACAAGCTCCCTAACCCCCACACTGCATGGTTGGCAGCAGGGAGCTTTCAACCGCTGCTCCCTGACTATGTTTGTGCAGCAGGGGCTGGGAGCTTGCAACCTGGAGGTGGCTGGGGACTGTTCTGCTTATGGGTGGTCCTCAGTCAGCTCTGGGTTGCACATGAAGAATACCCTGTACGGCCTGGGGCTGGCCAGGAACTGTCCTGGTCAGGGGCAGGACTCAGCCCTCTCCCCCAATCAGTGGATCAAGGTACAGGGCTTGGAAAGAGCTCCAAGGGTGGGGTAGGTCCCAGTCCCCTGCCCCAACCCATGAATGAGGCAGCTAGCAGCAAGCTAGCTGTCCCACTGGTGGATTGAGACAGGGGGATAGGACCTGCCACACCCCTGCAACTATTTCCAAACCCTGTGGCTCTGATTTGGGGAGCCAGGGCTAGCATCTCCCTGCTGCCAGGGCAGGGGGACATTGTCCCTACCCCAGCAGCAAGCAGCTCCCTGGGGTCAGGAGACCAGTCTCCTGTCCCCGTGCTCCCTGCCAGCCCCTGGGCTAGCATCCAGGGGGAGCCTGGAGCTCCCCATGGTGGCATCAGGGGCCCATGCAGGGCTACAGGGAACTGGGACTAAATCTGCTCTCTAATCCCTGCATGTGTAGACACCTACCAAAAGCCCTTACTGTGCAGTAGTTTACTTCACAGTAAATCTAGGCTGGAGTAAATGCATGTGTAGTCACACCCACTTTGCCTCTCAAGTAAAGACAACATTGAAAATGAAACTTAAAAAATGACCAATTAGAAAAGGTAGTTTATGCTTTGGAAGATGAAAGTTACATTTTTTTTCTTATAATCTAGCTGCTTAAATGGCACAGATGAGCACTGCACAATCAATGTTCTCCTGCTTTCCTCACCATTTTCCAGTTCAAAACTTCCATTATTGTGTTTATGGAGTGCAGAATGGAAACCTCATGAGTCCTAACTAAATACTGCTCACCTCTTAGAACCATGGAAATTTGAGGTGGAAGAAATCTAGTGAATTATCCAATCCGTTCTAATCCAAACAAAGGGATTGGATGGCATGCACTATAAATGTTACACAGGAGGACTGGTGGGAAGCATCTAGGAATGTGACAGAGGGATGATGAAGACACAACTATTTAAAATAAGCTTCTTGTTCAGTCCAGAGAAGATGAGGATGAGCCAAGATTTGTAGTACAGCTCACCATTACAGATGCTGTGGAGTCTAACTTTAAA